>NC_074712.1:56999509-57599509 GCF_947242115.1 Biomphalaria glabrata | reverse complement strand
AAAGGATAATGATTCACATATAAAAAACAAAAGACAGTGGCAACACAAACTCAAAATCGGCCCCGAAGTGGTCCACCAAGGCAGGTAAAAAGGCAGGTTTCAGTATTTTCAGAAGGGACATCAGAATGAAATTCATAAAAGACAAATGACAGAGAAAAATAGAGAAAAAAGGTTGACAGATCTTGTGTGGTGCCCCAGCGGTCCAGCAGACCAAAGGATAGGTGAAAGGGAAGTAAGTTACATGTGAACCTGGCCTAACTGATGTCTTATAATGAATATCTAATTGTTTTGTAAAGGGTCAATCTCTTATTCAAATCCTCAAGAAAAAAACATTTCCGTAAAAAAAAAAAAAAACAACCTTTGGTTGAGTGTTGTATAGCTGCATAAAGGCACAGCAGTTCACGCGATAATATGAAAAACTACCAATTAATTGTTGTTTTAAATTCTGTCCAACTTATATGCATACTAAATAGATTTTAATTATTTTTTTGTGTAAATGTAGTAATTAATATGACAGAACTTACTTTAACTTAGCAATACAAATTTATGTAAAGAATTTTTTTTTGACAAAAAAATCTAAAACCGTTTGCATGGATGTGTTGAAAATATGGTTAATAATAATCTCCCCTACTATTAATAGTGAATAGTTTAATAGTGGTGTATTTTAGAAAAATCTGCTTGCATAAATAATTTTTAAAATTAGATGGTTCACTTTCGGAAAAGAAAAAAGTAGCTGTTGCATCAGAACTTTCAATGATCTAAAATATCATGATGTCTGATTTTCATTTTCTCTTCTAGTTTCTGAGATCTAAACGGGACAGACAGACAGGCCTCACAAAACTAATAACGTCTAAAATAGCATCTTTTCCCCTTTCGGGGGCCACTAAAAACTTCTTTTTTTTTACTATCCCCTTTTCTTTATTAGTGCATTTTCTATTTAATAACAATATTCATTAATTACAACTAGATTGGTTTTTTGTTTTTTTTAATTTTCATTCATGTGCTATTAAGCATGAGCTTGTATGCAAAATTTGGTGATTGGATGAGCAAAAACTAGTCAAAAATTCTATTGCAATATCCAAACAAAAAGTAGAGTGAGTTAATGTAAGCATTGTAAAAATTTAATGATGAAAAATTAACTTAGACTTTAAAAAATTGTCTTGATTTATACATAATAAGATGAGATTTTACAATTTGATTATTCTTCATGCTTTAATTATTTCTCAATAATCTCTCCCATTTTTACATTATGTATATGCATGAGTTTATAATGTAAACCGATTGGTCCAATCTACTATATGCTATTTTCATACAATAGATAGCACGGACTGAATAGAACAATTTGAAAAATGCAATGAATGTGTTACTAACCTCTGTGAATAATTTTTAATTTTTCTTTCAAATAATTCAAAGCTTTGACAGTCTGAAAAGAATAAAAAATAAAGGCTAAAACATTAGACTTCAAAAAGTATAACATTGAAATCCAGTTACAGGCAGAACTATTCAAATTTTAAATAAAATCTTAAAAGTATTTAAGCCTTATAATTCAGTAATCTGCTACTGGGCAAAAAAAAAATTGAAATAAAGTTTATTAATTAAAACCAATTGCATTAATATTTTAATGTGTCACACAATTGAACAAAGTAATCTATATGGCATATTTACAGTCAATGAAAATTGTTTTCATTGTTGATCTAAGAATATATTTGTAACTTTAATAGTTTAAGTAACATTTCTAATTAACTCTCTCTAATTATCTTGTAGGTTCTGACAGAATTATTTACTTGGCCCATTTTTCATATACTACTATGTTATGATTTAATTTTAATAACTTTATAATCAGAAATTGTTATCAGCTATAGAATTAAATAGAAATGCATGCCATTTCTATGAATATAGATAATCTGTACAGGACCAAAAGTTATTTGTTACAAATAACACCTAGAAAAATATTTAAAATGGTTAATTATCCAATACTACCACCAATGTTCTGACTATAGTAAAGGCCCAGACAATTAGATTTCTAAGAAATGATCTATAGTTGCTTTATGAAGGAGAAGAAAGAAGACCACACTTAAGCAACCAGCATCAAACTAAATATATTTGTTAAAAACAAGTTAAAAGGGAAAAAATTCAGAAATTAAAATTTTAACGAGTAAAAAGAAAAGCCTCAACAATGAGACCATCATCTCAGAAAGATATTTACATTTTTAAAATGTTTTAATTATGTATTTAAATGAAGGAAAAAAAAAACACTTACAGCTACAGTTATTTTGCCCAATATATCTTCAGGAATGAATTCATGTAATTCACTGTAAACAAACTTGTAAAACTTGTCTAAAGAGATATCCATTAGCTCCATACATATCCAACAGTCTCCCTGAAAACAACAAGGCTACATTAATGTTGCTGTACATTCAAACACATGTAAGCTAAAGTATATAGACTTTAGAATACGAGGTTAACAATTATTAGTTCAGTGTTTCTCAAACATTTAGCTATAACAACACCATATAAGAAATTAATTTTTCATCTTAGACAGCTATAGGGCTTGGAGAAGCACTGTTTTTCTCCATTCTGACATGAAATGAATTGACTGGCTTCTAGAGGGCATTAGTCATCATAAAAAAAAAAAGGGCAGGTAAAATTACATATAAAGACAGCAAATTTATAATTAAAGATTTTGTATCCCTTGATAAATGTATGCCTTTGCATCCTCTAAAAGGGTGTGTCACATTGTTTGAAAAACATGAGTATCTCTCTGCGGCAATTTACGCCTTGGGAGACAATCTTTTCCCTTTACATGTTAATCATCTGAGACTTTAATACAAGATAAAACCAGTAATGGCCAATATCAAAACCCTATTAAATATATATGCAATATTTTATGGAGTGTCATCAGTCCATAAAAATTTTTTTTTAGCATATATCAAGTAATCATTAGACTTTAAGAAAATGGCTTATATCTCATAATCTATTAGTATATAAGAAAATCAACAAGTGTAAAACTAGGATGTATCACTTTGGTGTACAAACACTCCCACTCATAAACTCAGTTCAATAACAAAACAGGTATACATTTGTAAAGGTTTAAGTTACTTCTTTAAATAGAGCGCCATAGAACTGTACAATGTAGGGGCAATCATTGCTTCTCATGACCACATCCAAGTCCATTAACAGCTGCTTCTGATCTCTCTCCTCCACTGTTGATCTGATTCTCTGCAACCATACAATCATATCATTAAAATCACTCAATTTAGAGACAGGACAGGACAAATGCAATAATACATAAAACACTGAACTATAACTTACAAATATACAAAAACACAAAACTAATAAAATACTCAGAAAGACAAAGTTTTATTTCATATGCTAGGAAGGAATAAATTCATATAAGTGCCTCTTCTTCCCTAGTGCCATTAGAGCATGTAAAAGGTTGCCTGAATAAGCAAACACTAACTTAGCAGAGTTTAAGTTTAAAATACATAGGACATCTCTTTTGAAGGAACGTCAGTTATTTTAAGACAAACATGTACAGTTTAAATGCAGTATTGGCTTTTTAAATATTTTATAACAGAGCACTAATATTTGGAACAAGGCTGAACAAGACAGCTGGACATCTCTTCCAAAGGCTAAAGTTATACATCTAAGACCAAAAGGAAACTGCTGCCAAAGGTCTAGATGGCAAAAAGAACTTAAACCAACCACTGAAAGACAACAGTTATTTTGTTATGTATGTGCTGGATGTGTCAAAATATATCCATGACATCTATATCTTTGTAGCTATGTGAAATACTACACTCCTCCTTAATCTTTTGACTCTAAGACAAACCTTATTTTGGAATAATTAAATCAAACTCTTAAGGGCATATAGCAAGAATGTCAATCATTAAGTCATCCCTACATTTACTGCCCTGAGTATCAATCAATAAACCAGTCATAAGCTTACATATTACCTAATGAGGCCAAGCAAAGAATATAAAAGCAATAGTCCTGACAAACTTTTACAATATAGTTATTCTCACCCTTAGTATATAACCATCAATTCTACACTTGAGCAGTAAAAAAAAAAAAAAAAAAACAGCACTGAAGCAAAAATGTATGAAGTTAAATCACAGAAAACATTGAAGGCATTCACATTTTCTTAATTTCAAAATGTCTACGCTTACCTTAACTGCCATTATCGTCCCACTTTTTTCATGAATCATTTTGTTAACGAATCCATAGTTTCCTCTTCCCATCTCTCCTAAATCTTTTAAATCTTCAGACGTGAACTCAAAAGACTGATGGAGTAAGGACAAAACTTTTGTTAACTATATTACACACTTCCTCTAATTCATTAGTTTCATGTTTCTAACTAAATTTGAACTAATACAGTACAGTAAGACTATTTCAAATGCTATCTAAATGTGTTTTGTTTTTTTAAGTACAAAACAGTAGGATTCAATAAATTTAAACACTTTAGAAACAGTGAATGATATTTGCAATTTTTAGCTTATTGTTATTTAGGTTGTTGAATCTAAAACTATGAAAAATTTGTGCCAAGCAAATCCAGTAGTTTCTACCCATGTGCAGTATTTGGTTCACTTATGGTAATTTATCAATAACTAAGCTATTTTATTACCTCTTCTGGAGAAATTTGAAGCTTGCCAGTGGTACGTTCTATACCACGAGACCTTAGTCTCTCTCTATATGAAAACAATAGCAACGTTAGTTGTCAACTTAATCTTTATAAACATCATGTAATTAATGCAAACTATTACTCATAGTAAAATGTGAATCACTGGTGATTAGAAAGTGCTTTAAATATGATATATACATGTCATCTACAAAAATTGAACATTAAGTTAAATCCTAATTACAAGTACTAACATTTGTGCTGTGTGCCCCAAGTCAGCAAGTATAGAGTTTGATGGAGATGGCTGTTTGATGCTGCTAGGTGTTGCTCCAGGACTTGGTGATGCAGAGCCAAACTCTAGGCGCAAACTCTGCCTCATTTCTGTTTAAATAGAAATGATGTTTCCAATTAAAAGTAAAAATGATTCATGTAACAATAAGAACTAAAAAAACTTACTTAACTCGTAATAAAGTGTATGACTGGTTAAAACTTAGGACTGTCATTATTAAGGTCTCAAGTTTGAACCCTGTCCCATCTGGGATGAATTCTCTTTATTTTTGAAGGAACATATATCTGAAACCACCACAACTGCTTTTCTCCAACTAATAATGTCAGGTACCCATTGACTGAGGCAAGCAATAAAATCCTTAAAAAAAAAATTGTTGAGCTAACAAGTCTCATACTAAATAAAACATTTTTAAACAGTGAGATGATGGGCTGAAAGGGACAAAAAAAAAAGGGGGGGGGGATCAACTATTTTGGAACTCTCGTTGGGCTATCTGGATGAAAAGAAGTTACTAACCCCAACAATAGAAGGAAGAATGCCTAGAACTAAATGAGACTGTCAAAATAAAATAGAGTCCAGAAGCCAACATAAAAAAAAAAAAAAAATTGAACTTCAATTTTCATTAATGTAGCCTACATCTAACCCAGTCTAGTGCAGCTACAAAGATTTTAAGTGAACTTCTTCAGAAGTTCCATCCAAAAGGAAGATTATTATATTCTACACTTATCGGTGTGCTAATGTCTGCTAATCAGAGATTTAAATTCTATTAAGTCAGTTTTTCTGGCTGAACTAGGCCACCTATTCCATGCTCTAATGGCACCTGGGAATGCTAATTATTGCATCTCTATATTTTGTTGTCACTACAAAAACATTGTTAAAAAACTGTCTGTGAAAGAAAACATTAGTTTCTAACTTTAATAACATTTAATCTAAACTAGATATAAACTTAAGCAGATCTACAATAACTAAATTTTTATTTATATGTAAAAACAAAAAAAAAAAGATGTATCAAGATCATAAGCAAGTATCTTGGAGCCAATATTGACAACATAACATGAAAATCTCATTAGATAAAGGACATTATTGTTTAAATCTATTGTGTTGCTTTGTTTTCAAGCAACACAATACATTATGACTGAATATCGGTTTCAATTGTATTCCTTTGTTTTTACATATTGATTCAAAGCTCTATTACGTATTCTCTAAGAAGAGAACTACAAGTACCTGGCACTTTTTTCTTTCTATTCTCAGGTAGATCCATAATAGGTGAGTATCACATACACTTTATATGTCCACATAACACAGTATATAAACATATGAAACCAAGTTTTATCACTTTCTCTCAGATCAATACTGGTCCAACTGTGATGTAAGTTTTCCAATAAACAAACTAACCAGAAAACATGTGTTTCCTACACTGTTCATGCTTCTGGAATGTCAGATACCTAAACTTAGCTTAGTGGTGGGTAGGCTGAACAGACACATACACAAATGAAATCACAGACCACAGTACTATACACTTGAACTATCTTGTCTGCTATGGGGATTTCCCTATTCTAAACAGTTTTTACCACAAGGGACTAATCCTGAATAAGGAGTGGGACTTTTTGTTTATGATCAGTTTGATAGGTAGGTTAAATAAGTAGGTCATGCCAGATTTATGCTGAGAATTGAACATTAGATCTTCAGTTGTTTAGATTTTTTTTTAGTAAATGTTTTTTTTTTTTTAATAATCTATTTTTAAACATGTATTAAAATCTTTTGAAGGTAAATAATGTGTGGGCCAGGATAGGAATAAAAAGATTTTGCTTGTAAGACACTTGCTAGCTACTTTGTAGCACATAAAAAAGAAAAATAGAGTTAATTTTTTTTCTTTTTTAATATTTCAAATCATAGCAATACTTGTGTTTAAATATATATTGATTTTGATTTTAGGCACACCAGCACAATTTAGGCCATGTTGGTTTAAATATATATATATGAAAGCTTTATCAATAATACAAGTTCAATTATCTGTGTATGTGAATGTTTTAAATGTGGTTAATAGCCAAATTTAATATATATGTAAAACTTGCACAAGCTTATGTTTGAGTTTGGCATTTCATATTATATAATTAAGTAATATGGGCCTACACATTGAGTGCTTTCAATACAATTAGATGTTGTAAATCTAAAAAAAAATATAATTTGACTCTAAATATTGGTCAGAAACATTGAATGCGTATTTATAATATCAATGAATGTAGATTTAGTTTTAAAAAAATATATATCAAGGTTATATAGTTGCATGGCAGTTTATTTTTCATGGGACCAGCTGAGGCAAAAGTTTTTACAAATTGCGAACCATTTAATAATTATTATAATTTTTTTTTTCATGGGACCAGCAGAACCAAAAGTTTTTAAAAATTGCAAAGCATCTATTAATAATTATAATTTTCATATATATTGATTTTTATTTTTGACTGTCCCTGTGTAAATAGATACAATTTATGTGTATCTGACTTTTTTAGAGGACAATGTGTATACTACTAGGCATTGAACAAGTAAAATTCTAATTCTAAGACATAATATTATATAAATAACCTTTATTTAAGGGAAGGCTATATTATACAAGGCTATGTAAATGTATAGGTAAAGGATTTACAAAATAACACCACAGCCATCATGCAAGTACAAACACTTTGACACACTAACACATGGTCATAGTAGAGAACAACACATGTACACCAAGACATGGTCACATAGTATCCTAGAGCAGTAATACATGTTTGATAAGTGTCAGGTGTGTACATTTGACTTCAAAGATAGTGCAAGTATTTCATAACAGATTTTGCAGCTAAGGAAGTGACAGAACCAGTGTTAAGGGAATGTTTCAATGTTATGTAACAGCTAAGGAAGTGACAGAACCGATGTTAAGGGAATGTTTCAATGTTATGTAACAGCTAAGGAAGTGACAGAACTGATGTTAAGGGAATGTTTCAATGTTATGTAACAGCTAAGGAAGTGACAGAACCGATGTTAAGGGAATGTTTCAATGTTATGTAACAGCTAAGGAAGTGACAGAACCGATGTTAAGGGAATGTTTCAATGTTATGTAACAGCTAAGGAAGTGACAGAACCGATGTTAAGGGAATGTTTCAATGTTATGTAACAGCTAAGGAAGTGACAGAACCGATGTTGAGGGAATGTTTCAATGTTATGTAACAGCTAAGGAAGTGACAGAACCGATGTTAAGGGAATGTTTCAATGTTATGTAACAGCTAAGGAAGTGACAGAACCGATATTAAGGGAATGTTTCGATGTTATGTAACAGCTAAGGAAGTGACAGAACTGATATTAAGGGAATGTTTCGATGTTATGTAACAGCTAAGGAAGTGACAGAACTGATATTAAGGGAATGTTTCGATGTTATGTAACAGCTAAGGAAGTGACTTGTAATTTGAACTTAAAATGTTTCATAAAAGGCCTCTAGACACAGAATGTTGAAGAATCTTACTAACCAACAGAAGGTACATATTCAGATGGTGTGACAAAAGCAGAGAGGTTTTACTGCGTTTAATACTAGATTTATGATGCATACATTTTTAAGAAATATACTATGAATTAACTTTAAAACAGCTACTAGTAATGATAATGTTGCAACTCATGTTAAATGAAGACAGATTTATTCATGTTTTTTTTTCTATTTTTAAACAGTTTCTTATTAAAATATAATTATTTAGAGTGTAGAAGAATGTATATATCCAGATCTTTATAATTTATTATAAATAAACTAATTTAAGTAGGGTCAGTAGGGAACCTTCTTACAAGTCTCACCCTTATAAATATTCTTATATAATTAGAGCTTAAGATTTTACACACTAATTTATATAAGGGGAAAAGTCTATTAATATTAATATTCTGTTTCGTTTTTAGACTTAGTGTAGGTCCTGTTAGAAAGCTAGTATGTATATATATATATTTATTCCAAAATGATGATATTATATATATATATCTTGACTATTTTATTTATTATTATTAGATCTAAATCTAGACTGTATAATATATATCTAGATTCTATAGTCTGATAGATCTATAGTAGAGATATATATATTTTATATAGATCTAGTTTTCTTGACTGTCTCACTCTGTCCAGTTGGTTGAGAAAATTTTTGTGTGTAGATCTATATATTATAGATCTATATTGACTATATAGACTACTAGATCTATATTAGGTATAGAGTATAGAGAGTCTAGACTACTACTGTTTATCTAGAAAAACTACAACAGTGTTACTACAGACTACTGGTATTGTGGTAATCATTTTAATTAAAACATTCATTTACAATATATACTATATAGATCTAGATTTACATGTATTCTTAAAAAATTAACTCGTTACTAGATCTACCGGATGCCGCATGCTTCTGAGAACGAGACTGTCAGCGAGTGTGAAATGAACATCAGCGACTTACAAAATTACATCAGATCTTAGACTTAGTATCATTAAAAAAATGTATTGACACAAACGACTCAGCGAGCGACCCATTCAGGTGTTAAAATTATTCTTTTAAAGTGAAACTAGACTATAATGGACTAGATTTAAAGGGAACCACAAGTCTGGTCTGTAGGACAACAAACTACATGAGTCATTCGTCCGAAAATAGGGAAAGAACACCGAACGGAGATCCTGAGAACCCACCGCTGCTTTGATCACCATCATCCGGAGACGCCATCTTGGAGTTTCGGCCGAAATTTGCCAGCTTTGTTAAGTCCAGTTGGGCAGTATCCTGCCCATAAAGAATGTTGTTTGGTGGCCAGCGTCTAGGGGTAGCCTCTTGCCGAGCAGTTGAGAATCCTCTTAAGCCATCAGCTAGTGTGTTTGGTCTCCTAAGTTCATTTCTTTTTGATGACTCATCGATGATTTCGTTGGGAAAATCCCTTGACGTCATGAGGCTAACTTCTCCGACTCTCACAAAATACCGACGGACGCGAGATTTGCTTCAAATATCCCTGCGTTGAAGAACCCTCGCAACCGAATAATCAATCCAAGGGAAACAACGTGCATAAAGACAATAATTTCATGAGTTATCTAACTTTGTGCATGTTCAACATGAAACTTAGCGGAATTTCAACCGAAGAAAATTGGTACATTATCGCACGAAAATACAAATAAAGTAGAAATTAATAGATGAATAAATAATTAAAAAAAAAGTTTTAGATTAGTTTGCCATTTCATTCTCGTCTTTAATGTCTGTTATGTTCTCATAGAACGTATTTTTAACATTGAATTTTTTTTTTTGTAATTTGAGTTATTAATATTAAACTATTGATCATTATTATTGCTATTATTATTAGGTAGTTTATTATACCATAATATCAACAACAGAAGATAAAACGTTAATAATCACCAAACTTTGAATACTACATTTGGAACAAAAAGTTAAATTTTTCGCCTTTGAAATTTGAAACATACGGTAGCTCGCACATATGTTCATATATACATATATTCCGGCCTCTAGTCTTAAAAGTTCCCAAGGACTGACAGGTGACCACGGAGAACACTCGTGTATACTGTGTGTATTATTTAGAATAATATACTTTTATATTACAGAAATAACAAAAAATACTTTATAAACGTAGGCTAACAACAGCAATTAATTATATATCTTCGAATTAAATAATAAAAAGTTTCAATGCCACATTAGATTAATTAGATCCAGTTGTTACAAATGCTGGCCTGTGAAATATTTAAACACAATTTAAACACAGACATAAAGTATTCCAGTACTGCGGTGTACGTTGTTTTCAACACAATCATTTTTTTCTGATAGCCAATTTGTAAGTGAACGTCCGAAGGGAAAAAAAAAAAAGAGGGGGGGAGTAGATCTTTTTCTTTTTTTAGAGGAGTGGTTTAGGGTAGGGGGGTGTTTTATTTTTCATGCCATAATCATGAATGTGTGTGTCGTTTGTTATTTATGAACAATGTCCGTGCTTGTTATCGTGCGTCCACTTGCTGACCGTTGGTCACGACTTCCGGTCACTGGAATGGTCGAAGCAAAGGGAGGAAAGCACATTTTTGATGACCCCCTCTTCCTCAGTTTTCCGAGGACGTGGGGAACATATGCAACCCACTGAGCCAAAACGAAATGTTTTCTATGTTCAAAGTGACCTCACGATGAGACTTTCGTTCAAAGTGACCTCACGATGAGACTTACGTTCAAAGTGACCTCACGATGAGACTTTCGTTCAAAGTGACCTCACGATGAGACTTTCGTTCAAAGTGACCTCACGATGAGACTTTCGTTCAAAGTGACCTCACGATGAGACTTTCGTTCAAAGTGACCTCACGAGGAGACTTTCGTTCAAAGTGACCTGACCATGAGACTTTCGTTCAAAGTGACCTGACGATGAGACTTTCGTTCAAAGTGACCTGACGATGAGACTTTCGTTCAAAGTGACCTCACCATGAGACTTTCGTTCAAAGTGACCTCACGATGAGACTTTCGTTCAAAGTGACCTCACCATGAGACTTTCGTTCAAAGTGACCTGACCATGAGACTTTCGTTCAAAGTGACCTCACGATGAGACTTTTGTTCAAAGTGACCTGACGATGAGACTTTCGTTCAAAGTGACCTCACCATGAGACTTTCGTTCAAAGTGACCTCACCATGAGACTTTCGTTCAAAGTGACCTGACCATGAGACTTTCGTTCAAAGTGACCTGACCATGAGACTTTCGTTCAAAGTGACCTCACCATGAGACTTTCGTTCAAAGTGACCTCACCATGAGACTTTCGTTCAAAGTGACCTCACCATGAGACTTTCGTTCAATGTGACCTCACGATGAGACTTTCGTTCAAAGTGACCTCACCATGAGACTTTCGTTCAAAGTGACCTCACCATGAGACTTTCGTTCAAAGTGACCTCACCATGAGACTTTCGTTCAAAGTGACCTCACGATGAGACTTTCCTTTTCCCTCGTGCAATGTTTTTTTATTTTTTATATTTTTGTTTTCATAAACTATTTCGTTATGTCAAATTTAAGAGTCTAGTGGGGCTTACATTATGAAGTAATTTTAGAGTTTGATGCTAATTTTATGACACAGATGATAACTTTAAAAAAAAATGTCTTGTCGAGGGTTAGAAAATCATATATATTGTTGACTGTGTCTTGACCACAAATCTCTTCTGGAAACAATGCACTACAATATACAATATCGAAGAATAACGTACACATATTGGTCAATGTTCGATTGGAAATTAATCCATTCATTCGAGCATCACTGCTTGTTATTATGTCGTGCTGAATCCAAAAAAAAAAAGTTTATATATATATATATATTTCTATTCCATTGCTTAAACCTGATAGTGTTCTCAATCTAAAAGATGTACGCCATATAATCAGTATGTTTGGAGACAAGACCGCACTACAAATAACGATTGTCTTGCAAATGGATCTCATTCACCAATCGTAAACAAACAACATTTAGCCATGTGATTCTCTATCTCTTCTATAAAAATTACGATCTAATTTTAATACACAGTGGCTATCACGTGACAGTTTTTTTTCGTTGGTTTATCAATATTATCACGTGACTAAATGTTGTTTGTTTACGATTGGTGAATAAGGTCCATTGACCGTATAGAGAGACGGCTTAAAGGTCGACAGCTACGTTGGGCAGGGGACATATCCCGACGATCGTATGGCAAAGGTAATCTATTTTGGTGAGATAAAAGGTGGTCGGCGTAATAGAGGTACCTCCGAAAACAGACATCGACGACGGAAAGATAACCTAAAACGACCACCGACAGGTTATGTCTGAGCTGGATGTGGCATTGTCAATCTTCTCACTCGAACACAAGCCTCATTATAGGCCTAATATGATTTGATAGCTTCACCAGATAGTCACGTGATCAGAATACATCAACATGTCTTAATCTCAAGAAGTTCTATATTAAACTTTTTATTAGAAGAGTCGTGTACATTTGAGGCTTATAGTTACAGACAGTGCTTTTTTAGAGGGGAAAAGACGCTATTAGTTTTGTGTGGTTTGTCCGTCCGTCCGTCCCATTTAGATTTCGTAAACTAGAAAAGATATTGAAAATCCGACATCATGATATTTTAGAGTATTTTAGACCATTCAAAGTTCTGATGCAACGGCTACATTTTTTTCCTTGAAGCGAAAAATTTATTTTTTAAAATCAACTATGGAATCAGTTTGTTCATAAAAATACACCATTTTTACAACTATTCACTATTAATAATAACAAACACGGGAGGCTCCCTTATTAATAAGGGAGGTAGCTACTAATCATATTTTTAACACATTTATGCAAACGATTTTCGAATGTTTGTAAAAAAATTTTTTTTTTAAACAAATGTATTGCTAAGTTTAGTAAGTTCTGTCAAATTAACTACTACATTTACACACACAAAAAAGGTTTACTTTTTTTAAAGACAAAAATCAATTAATTATTGCCTTCAGTTTATTCTCTTATTCTCTCCCATTAGAAATTAGATCCTGTTACATATAAGTGCGTGTCAACGTGTGAGTAAGTGCACGTAATTGTGTGTGTGTGTGTGTGTGTGATATCTGTAGCCGTAAGTGTATGTATAAGTCTGTTTTTGTGAGTGCTTGTGAATAACCAGAGAAAAGAAGAGGAAGCAGAACGAGGTAAACAATGGACGGACCTATCACTGAAAAATAAAATTCTAGTAGCGCAAAACAGAGCAATGGAGAAAGACGGTTGACATATCATCTGTGCTGCCCCAACTGTCCAACCAACATAATGGACATAAAGATGGTATGTGTATAAGTTAATGTATATGTGTATGTGAGTGATTGAGAGAGAGAGAGAGAGAGAGAGAGTACGTGATTGTCATGTCGTGAGTATGTGAGACACAAAAAGAGAATGAGTGTGCCTATGCGTGTTGTTGTAGGTTTGTATGTGTGACGTGTGTGTGTGTGTGACTGTATGTTTTTAAACTTGCTGGTGACCCAATATCCAAATAATCTTGTCAAATAGCATTGATCAAACTTCTCCCCCCCCCCCCCCACTAACACACACTATTTCCTATTCTACCCGGTGATTTAATTGATATCAAGAAAATCGCAGTTTGGTGGGGGGGGGGGGTAGGAGAGAATGAACAAACTATTTACTCGATTCATGGGCAGTGTCTTAGACTCCAGACAGACCAATGCTTTTTCTTTCGCCAAACTTCTCAAAGTATTAGCCAGGGATTTCAGTTCTCGCCTTTCTCTCTCTCTCTCTCTCTCTCTCTTTCTCTCTCTCTCTCTCGTCTGCTTACCCAAATGCCGTGGCAATTTCAGAGAGACCATCTCTCATTCTCAGACGGCCTTCGTTATTAGCCCCATTTAGTGAAGAAATGCCATGGAGAGTTGGATTCTTGGCTTTCTCTAGGCAAGAAGTGGGATCTTTTTTTTTTTTCTATCGAGGGCCGAATTAAAAATAATTTTGGGAATGGGGGCCACATATGATCTTCTTGTCATCTCATAGAAACGAGATGAAAGCATGGGAATTTGATATGCCCGGAGCGTTGTGGCCCACACAACAGTTACCCCCCCCCCCTACATGCATCTGATGTATCCAAAGTTACCCGACATAAGTTTGGCATCAGCGGCGTCGCTGGCTCTGCCAGGGTGTAACACTGTGTGCTTCAAGCTGTCTAAGGGTTACCGGATCCTGATTTTTCCTTAGGGTTGACTGCCGAAGTGTTTCCCATGTTTGGGTATATCCGCAAGGCAGCAGAGGTTTGGGTTCAGTCTATTATTCTTAACTTAATCCTTAGTTGAACTGATAACTCTTACTAAATCCATCTATTTTACACATTTCAGACGGCAAGGTTTCATCCTTAAAATTTTCTGTTTGACAATCTCAGCCTTCTACAGATTATTATCCGATCTTCGCCTCAAGGTGACCTTAAGATTAACCCCAAGAAGGTGTTGGGAAGAGAAACTTCATGGTCAAGGTTAATATATTATCGCTAAAAGAACAAAGTATATTTCAATAGTAAAACAAAATCTTATCTTATATAATACAGACGTTACTTCAAAAAAGAAGATGATTACGTCCTACGCGTCATGCATTTAGTCATGCATATTAACCAATGACTTAAATTCTGCCAAGTCACTGGTTTTCCTGGCTAGCTCAGGCAACCCATTCCATGCTCTAATAGCACTAGGGAAGAAGGAGTATTTGTACAAATTTGTCCTAGCATATGGGACGAAGAATGTGCCTTTATCTTTGTGTCTTTCAGAGTATTTTATTAAATTTTGTTTTTTGTATTTGAAGATTATGGTTCAGTGTTTTATGTATAATTGCTACTTTACTTTTGAGTCTTCTGTCCTGAAGGCTTTCTAAATTTAGTGATTTTACTAAAGGTGTTACTCTAGTCAAATGTGAATATTCGTTTGTTATGAATCTCACTGCTCTATTTTGTGTTTGTTCCAGTTTCTTAATGTTTTCTTGAGTTGAGGCTCTGTTACGGTCGTAGCGCAGCACGGTGTGCATGAATAATGGTGCGAATTTGTGTAATGAATGGAAGTGATGTTGAAAAGGGAAAGCCGGGAGTAATTGACAGGAAGAGAAATGAAATGTTCGTATTTACATAACTTGTTGTAATATTAAAGTATTTATAGAGTAATAACCTGAGAGTCTATTATTATTTCAAAGAGTCTTGTGTCGTAACAAGTGGCGCCCAACGGAAAAGGCAAGACCTGCGTTATATCGGTATCTAATTCCTGTGTACTGAGGTATTACTAGTACTACAAAGTGTAACAAAATCTCTAGATCTCTAGATCTATTAAGATTGGGAGAGTAGCGTCATCTAAATCTCTAAAGCTATGTACTAGACTCACTGGTAAACATAAACCTTTAGTTGAAACTTAACTAAAAACATTATTGCTGAATTAATCAATTGGATTTACATTTAAATCTAGATTTATATCATTATAATTATTATGACGGCCCATTCTCTACATTCACCAATGTGAAAACGTACATCTTCATTGGTCTGGCGGGTCATAGTTCTCAACAATAACCTTTAACATTCAATATTAATGGAAATTTGTACGATTATTAGCACTGCCGTGGGCAACACTAGTGAATTTTGACTACGGTGGAGAACAGTGCCCATTTAGGACCAACGGATATACACTGACCACGGCATATAAACAAACAACGAAAGATTTATATCACCGACGGAGAATATACACTAGCATTGGCAGTTATACCAGCAGGAAGAAGAGTATTCCGGGAAGTAGATACATATTTCTATTCGAATAACATTAAACGTTTGGTTCATTACATTACATTTAGATATGAACATTGTTGGGTCCAGGCATTAAGTATATGAGAATCAAATATATTTAATGGATATGGTCAGATAACTCGATAAAGAAAAATTAAAAATGGCGGATAAAGCTGAAATAGTTGCTTTGAAAGAAGAAGGGAGACTATTGGAATTAGAAGGAGCAGAGCTGAGAAAATATGTACAAGAAAGATTAATAGAAAGAGAGAAACTAGTCAAGGAAAAGGAAATAGAGAAAGAGAAGTTAGCCATGGAAAAGGAAATAGTGAAAGAGAAGTTAGTCATGGAAAAGGAAATAGAGAAAGAGAAGTTAGCCATGGAAAAAGAAAGAGAGAAAGAGAAGTTAACTATTGATAAAGATAAATTAGCAATGGATAAAGAAATAGAGAAAGAGAAGTTGGCTATCAGTAAAGAGAAATTAGTTACGGATAAAGAAATTGAGAAAGAGAAGCTAGCTATGGAGAAAGAAAGGTTAGCCATAGAGAAAGAAAAGTTGGAAATAAAAAAAGGAAAAGCTAAAGATGAAGGTACTGGAAAGAAAAATGACGTGTCTGGAAATAAATTGGCAAAATATAAAGGTACAATGTTTGATGAGAATAAAATAGACATAGATATTTTCTTAAAGAAGTTTGAAATTGAAATGAAAGAATTGGCTTTTCCTGAAGATAAATGGACATTTTTGTTATCGAAGTCATTTGCAGCGGAGGTACCGTCAAAGATCTGCATGAATCAGAATAATTACCAAATAGTAAAGGAGCAATTACTACGAACATTTGGAAAAACTGAGGCGTTTTATCGTCAACAATATGTTAATTGCACCATTGAAACCAACGAGGATCCCCAAACACTTTTAGACAAGATGAATAGCTACTTTGACAATTGGACAGAGTCATCAAAAATAGAGAAGACGTTTGATGGACTAAAGGTATTTCTTATGCTGGATAAAGTCATTTATGAGAGTCAGGACGAACTAAAAATATTCCTGCTGGAGAGAAAGCCAAAATCTGTAGATGAGATTGTAAAATTAATAAGGGCTTACAAAGTGGCACATCCTGAAAAAAAGTTAAACAGAGGTAGCGATATTGAAGAAATAGTAGCATTTAATAGAGCTAGAGAAACACAAGACAGTTATAGCAACAATAGAAGATTTAGATATGAAGGACAGAATAGGTTTAGAGGACAAGGAAGGAGCCAAATAGATAGTAGACAAGGCCAGTATAATAGCTACAGATATCAAGGAAGATATCAAGGAAACAGACAGGGAAGATATGACGGCAGAAGAAATGGAAGAGATCAAAGTTTGTCGTTATTGTCGAGTTCGGGAAGTCTAGATTGTTTTCAAACATTTGTAGGAAATAAGGCTGCAAGAACGATAAGGGACACTGGGAGCACTATTGTTGGAATAAACCGAAAATTGGTTGAAGATCATGAATATACTGGAAAAAATAAAGCATGTATTATGTTTGATGGTAAAACAGTTCGATTACCCGTGGCCCGAGTGAACATTAAAACACCGTATTATACCGGGATCGTAGAGGCATGTGTTATAGACCATGATCAAATTGATTTGATTATTGGCAATATACCAAACATAAAGAAGTGCACGGAAAATGAGATAGCAGTTTGGAAAAATTGTTGTGGAATGGCCACTACTCGATCCTGTAGTAAAGATGTGGAGGAATTAGATTTGGCAAAGTTGTTCGAGTTATCAACTAAGGAAAAAGAGCAAGATGAAGAACAAGATGAAAACACAGAAACAATTGAAATCAAAGACATAGGATTTAACAAAGAAAAATTTATCACAAAACAAAAAAATGATCCAGAGTTACGCCAACTAGCAAAGAAAGGAGGTAGAGGAGGAAGATTCTATGTAGAAAGAGGAACTCTTGTTAGAGAGATTGAATGGCATGGAAAAAAAGTAATCCAGTTTGTGGTACCCAGAGAATTCAGGCAACTTGTAATGGAAAATGGACACGATATAGCACACACAGGACATCTGGGACTACACAAAACGAAACAAAGAATATTTCAGAATTTTTATTGGCCATCAATTAGTAAGGACATAAAAAGTTATGTGACTTCGTGCCAATTATGTTCTAGAAAAGGAGCAAGAAACATAAAAGCACCATTAAAAAGGGTGGATGTACCAGATAGACCATTTAGTAAAATAGCGATTGATTTAATCGGTCCAATGCCAGTGGTATCAAATAGGGGTCACCGTTATATCCTAACTGTGATAGACGTGTGCTCCAGATGGCCGGAAGCTATCCCACTCAAACAAATTGAAGCCAGAGATATAGTACAAGCATTATATACGTTGTTTACAAGATTTGGATTTCCTAGAGAAATATTGTCAGATAGGGGGACTCAATTCAACTGTCAATTGGCTACAACATTCTTGAACATGTTTGGGATCCAGCAAAGGTTTACAACCTCGTATTATCCACAGAGCACTTGTGAACGTTTTAATGTCAATCTAAAGAAATCATTATATAAAGTAATGGATGATAAACCCAAAGAGTGGGATATGGCAATACCGTCAATACTATTTGCATACAGGGAGAGTCGTAATGAAATAACAGGGTTTTCACCATTTCAAATGATTTATGGAGGAAATCCACGAGGTCCAATGACAATATTGAAAGATTTGATAATCCCACATGATCATGTAGTAACTAATGACAGTTATGATATTGTGACAGAAACTAGAAATCAGATTATAAAGGCATGTGAAGAAGCGGATAGACAGATGCTAGAGAGAAATGAATTAACACATTCCAGAGTGAATGAACATAGAATAATGACGGAATTAGAGGTAGGACAAGATGTTTTGGTCTTACATAAGGATAACAATAATGCTTCGGGCACAAATTGGCTGGGACCATACAAAGTAGCAAGGAAAATTAGCGATATGGATTATGAAATAGACATTGATTCGAGGTTAAAAATATTTCATGTGGATTTGTTAAAAGAATTTACACCAAGACAAAGAAATGAAGAAAGGAGTAAAGATGAGTCAATGACAATGAGTGCCTGTGTGACGGAAGAAATGGAGACAGAGGAAAGGTTTAGACCAATAGAGACAGTGGCAACAGAAAGTAGGCAAACATGGAAGGATGTCATGGTGGATGGAGTTTCTCTTGATAGAGCTAAAGAAATCAAGGCACTAATTGAGGATTATAAGAATATTTTTACGGATTTACCTGGGAAAACAAGTATTATAGAACATGATATCAAGTTAACTGGCAAAGTACCGAATAAACTGCCACAATATACGATCCCATTACACCATAGAGAAACATTACAGAAGGAAATTGATGAGCTACTAACACTTGGAGTGATAGAACCATCTAGTTCACCATGGGCTGCACCAGTCGTGCTTGTTAAAAAAAAGTGTGGCAACTTAAGATTGTGTGTGGATTATCGACAGTTGAATAAAGTCACAGAATTTGACCCATTTCCAATGCCACAAGCAGAAGAAATGTTTACTAAGCTAAAAAATGCAAAGATTTTTAGCACGTTGGATCTGTCAAGAGGATACTGGCAAGTACCTCTAAAACAAGAAGCTAAACCATTATCGGCATTTAAGACACCTTCGGGCATATATCAATGGAATGTGATGAGCTTTGGCTTGGTAAATGCTCCAGCCACGTTTAACAGAATGATGGCCAAATTATTCAGCCATAGAAGAGACACAATTAGTTATTTAGATGATATATGCATTTTTAGTGAGCAATGGGATGAGCATATACAAAGCCTTGGAGAGGTTTTTAAAATTATCAAAGAAAACAATTTAACATTGAAACCAACAAAAATAAAAATTGGCCTAAGTGAAATTTCATTTTTGGGGTATAAGATTAAAAATGAGTACATTACACCACTGGAAGAAACAGTATCAAAAATATTGGACATTAAGGTACCAAAGACAAAGAAGCAAATTAGAAGCCTTTTGGGTCTATGCAACTTTTATAGAAAATTTATCTCAAATTTTTCAGAAATAATTGAACCACTAACAAATCTAACAAAGAAAGGAAAACCTAACAATATAGTGTGGACGGAGGAATGTCAAGAAGCACTGGACATAATTAAAACTTTCTTTTCTGGGGCACCGATTTTGAAATTACCTGACAATACTAAGGAATTTATTTTGGCTACAGATGCATCAGCCATTGCAATAGGAGGCTGTCTAATGCAAAAATGGAATGGTGTCCCACATCCTGTTTTATATGTGAGTAGAAAACTGACAGCATCTGAGTTGAAATATGCCACCATTGAAAAGGAAGGACTAGCCATTATATGGTGTATAACAAAATTAGGGTTCTATCTAATGGGAGCTAAATTTGAACTATGGACGGATCACGCTCCCTTGGCCTTCATTAATACAAATAAACTAGGGAACAACAGAATAGCCAGGTGGGCATTGCAACTTATGGATTATAACTTTGAGGTCAGGACAATACCAGGGAAAGACAATGTGATAGCTGACACATTATCACGGTGTACCTAAGGAGGAAAAGAAATGGAAGTAAGGAAAGGAGCTAGGCCACGTCAATTTTGTTTCTATTGGTTGGTTAAAAGAATAATGTCAGTAAAATCATTTTGGTGAGAACACAATGAATAGCAGTGTAATGAATAGACATCTTTAACAGATTGGAACATTTTGTAAATATACACATACTACATGTATATGTAATCGAAGACTGTATGGATTGACGAAGCTTTGTTACATGTGTGAGGTGTCGAGATATTAATATATGGTGTTGTATTGAGAATTTGATGAAACCATTGTTAGAAATGTAAAATATAGTATTACAGTTACATAGTTACTTATAGTTTATAATTGTGAATTATGAGATTTATTCTGATTGGTTCGTTGGGGAAGCCTGGACATTATACATTGGGATGGATGTAAGTAATTTTGAACCTAAAATAATAATGTAAAGAATGGTGATATTTAATATTGCTGTTGGAGGTTTTTTTTTTTTTTGTTGTTGTTGGCTTTTACCTGGTTTAAAAGAATGAGAATTAATGAAGATAATATAAGTATATTGAACAGTGATTTATAATTTTATGTGATATTTAAAAGACGTTCGATGTACATCGAACTTGGCAAACAAGGGGGGTGTTACGGTCGTAGCGCAGCACGGTGTGCATGAATAATGGTGCGAATTTGTGTAATGAATGGAAGTGATGTTGAAAAGGGGAAGCCGGGAGAGATTGACAGGAAGAGAAATGAAATGTTCGTATTTACATAACTTGTTGTAATATTAAAGTATTTATAGAGTCATAACCTGAGAGTCTATTATTATTTCAAAGAGTCTTGTGTCGTAACAGGCTCCCAAACGGAGGATGCATATTCTATTATTGGCCTAACCAAGGTTAAATAACATTTTAGTTTTATGTTCTTATTTGATTTATAGAAATTTCTTTTAATAAATCCTAATGCTTTGTTTGATTTTTTTTTATAGTTTCATCAATATGTGGATTCCATGACAGTTTTTCATTTATTATAACACCTAGGTATTTTGCGTTTTCAGTCTGTGTTACTGGTTTGCCATGAATAAGATAAGTGGAATTAATTTGTTTTAGTTTTTTTGTTACTCTTAACAACGGACATTTTTCTGGGTGGAAAGACATGCTCCAATTTGATTCCCATTTCTGTAATTCATCTAATTCTCTTTGTAAAATATCTGTGTCTTGTGTAGTTTTTATTGTTCTATATATTATGCAATCATCTGCAAATAATCTAGCTTTTGTTCCTGAAGTAATGCAATTTGGTAAATCATTTATGTAAATTAAAAATAGTAGTGGACCCAAGACTGTTCCTTGAGGTACACCTAAGTTTACTGTTATCGGTGTTGATTTAGAGCCATTTATTATTACAGTTTGTTCTCTCCCTATCAGAAATCTTTAATCCACTGATGCAGTGGACCATTAATGCCGAAATATTTTAATTTTTTAAGCAAACTATGGTGGTGAACTTTTTCAAAAGCCTTAGAATAAAACTCTACTTTTGAGTGCACTAAACAAAGGGAAAATAACATTATATTCTGAAACACTAAAATAAAAGTAGCACGTCTAACACTTGCTGTTCCAAACGGTCTAGTGAGTCTAGTCTATTGAAACAATTTGTTTTCCCCTTTTAACCTTCACCTTCGCCTATCCGTTGGTCTAGTGAACCTGTTGGGGCACACACGAGATCTGTCAACCGTCTTTCTCCATTCTTGCCTTGGATAGAATCATAATAGAATGTCCTTCAATGACAGGCTCGTCTGTTCTTTTATGTTGTCCCCCCATCGCTTTCTCTGTCTCGTCTAACGTAATGTCTAAGTAGCTCTTAGGAAAATTAGAAAATTTCAACATGTGAAAGCAAGAATTTTTCGTTGTTAACCATAATGGTAGTGTGGCTGAGTTACCTATGGCGTTGTCGCGAGTTCGAATCTTACTGCTGCCTTAAAAATGTCTACTAATTTTTTATAAGCAAAGGAGACTTTCTACATATATCTTATCTTATCTTATATAATACAGACGTTACTTCAAAAAAAGAAGATGATTACGTCCTACGCGTCAGCATTTAGTCATGCATATTAACAAATGACCTAAATTCTGCCAAGTCACTGGTATTCCTGGCTAGCTCAGGCAACCCATTCCATGCTCTAACAGCACTAGGGAAGAAGGAGCATTTGTACCAATTCGTCCTAGCATATGGAACGAGGAATGTGCCTTTATCTTTGTGTCTTTCTGAGTATTTTATTAAATTTTGTATTTGAAGATTATGGTTCAGTATTTAATGAATAATTGCTATTTTACTTTTAAGTCTTCTGTTCCTTAAGGCTTTCTAAATTTAGGGATTTAACTAAAGGTGTTACTCTAGTCAAATGTGAATATTCGTTTGTTATGAATCTCACTGCTCTATTTTGTGTTTGTTCCAGTTTCTTAATGTTTTCTTGAGTTGAGGGGTCCCAAACAGAGGATGCATATTATATTATTGGCCTAAACAAGGTTAAATAACATTTTAGTTTCATATTCTTATTTGATTTATAGAAATTTCTTTTAATAAACCCTAATGCTTTGTTTGATTTTTTGATAGTTTCATCAATATGAGGATTCCATGACAGTTTTCATTTATTATAACACCCTAGGTATATAGGAACAATAGTGTCCATAAAGATTTCAAAAAGTTAAATCTAGGTACCATAAGACAAGGCAGTGTTTGGAATAAAGGAACTAGACACGTGTATTTCAAGTTTGATAAAAATAATTGAAGAAATATGTATATGGAACAAGACCTAAAAAAAGAAGGAAACCCTTTCCAGGGGAAGTAAACTAAAATATAAAGTAACAGTTTTAGACTATGTAATGTGCAGATGATGTAAAGGTCATTGGTTGACGAGGGTGGCACGTGTACATCACAATGACCAACTGCTTTTACTTTTTTTACTTTCCCCCAACTAATGTCAGGTGTCCCATTAAATCTGGGCGGTATCAGTGCGTGGTAAATATCCCGGATCTCAAAAATCCCAGTCTTCACCAGGATTGGAACCCAACACCCCTCTCCCCTCTGTTCGGAAGCCATGCGCTTTACCACTCAGCCACCGCACCTTTTTACTAGCGGGAAGAGAAATAAAATAATACAGACTATAAAACTGTGTATGTGTGGTTTGACGCAAATTATGTTGAAAGCAGTCCCAGAGAAAAGATATCTGAAATTATTTTTTTTTTTAAAAGTGGGTAGTTCTTGTTGACGTCAGCGTGACGTCATACTACTTGCGATGAAGTAGGTTCCATTCAACCACAGCCTTGATAAATGTTATCCTTCCATCTTCCAGCTGACGACTTCCAATAGGCTAGACTTTAAGGAGGAAGCGAAGTTTGTTGTTTTTGTCCACGATAACTTTTTGTATGTATCTACGACTTGTGAACTTTATGTGTCAACAGGATGTTTGAACATTAATTGTGCAAACTTGTTAACCCGCCAATATTTCCTAAAAGCTGATAGTTTTATGGGGATGCTTCCTGAGTCACTGAGTCTTCTTTGAGTGCATTGAATTACAAGATTTATAGTTGTTTTTTTCTTTTTACAAAGCTTATATCAACTCACTCTGTCTGTCTGGTAAAAAGTTTGTACACGTTATTTCTCCCACACCCTTTCATGGATCAAGTTGAAACTTTGCACAATTATTCATTGGTAAAGACAAGACACGAATCAATAAAAAAAATGTAACCAATTGGTCAATTAATTCTTGGTAATTAATTATTTTGTTCGATACCAACAAGGAAAATGAATCCTTCAGTATTCACATATACGGCTAAATATGTTGGGTTTCACCTCCTCAGATTATGGAACACGTTATTTCTCTCACACCTATTTACGGATCAAGTTGAAACTTTACACAATTATTTATTTTAACCAACAAAACATGAAACAATACAAAATTAACCAATTAGTCAATTAATTTTTGGTAATTAATTATTTTGCGTCATCGAATATTGAGAGATATAGTTGAAAGGGTGGAGTTCTTTCTCTTAGATAAGCTTTGCTTTTTTTTTTTAAAGCATGTTTTATATTTTGCTTGTTTAGAAGACTGAAAGAGCACATCTCACATGCAACACTTCTTCAGGCAACTCGTGTCACGAGAAGCCGCGTGTTCGAACCTTATCAGTACAAGAGCTTCTTCTTCCCTAGCGCTATTAGATCATGGAACGGGTTGCCTAAATCAGTCAGGAAAACCAATGGCTTAGTAGAATTAAGTCTCTAACTAACAGGC
Source organism: Biomphalaria glabrata (assembly GCF_947242115.1). Classification (NCBI taxonomy): domain Eukaryota; kingdom Metazoa; phylum Mollusca; class Gastropoda; family Planorbidae; genus Biomphalaria; species Biomphalaria glabrata. The sequence continues at coordinate 57,574,524 of NC_074712.1, read as the reverse complement.
ACTGGCGGATCCAGGGGGGGGGGCGGTAGGGGCGATCGCCCCCCCACTCGGCCGAACCCCCCCCCCCCCGGGGCGGACGAACTTTAGTATAGGATTCACACAATTTGTATACGAATTTATTACTTATGTTAAAAATATATACTAATTATTTATATTTCAACCTATTTTTAGATTATTTCGCCCCCCCCTCTAGTATGTTGGCCGATTTGTTGGGGTCGGGAGGGGGCGATGGTATCAATTCCGCCCCCCCCCTTACACTTTCGAGTGGGGGGGGGGCGGTCCAATTTATTGGTAGAAATCACAGCCTGCTAACAAATCAATTAAATATCTATATCCCTGTAACTTGTTATTGATATTTTAACCGATCTTTATATTATGTCTTATATTATGTATTATTACTCTAGCCCTCTGAGTGCTGGGGGGGGGGCGGTCCTATTTTTGTGGAGAATCATAGTTTGTGAATAAAATTAGTTGAATATCTATATAATATAAACTACGTATTGATATGTGACCCATTGTAAATATGTCGTACCACACTCTAATCTCAAATTGTATCATTAGTAAATTTAAATGAAAAAGGGTTGTACCAGGTGGGAGGGGCGATACATGCAATCGCATTTCCCGATTCGGACAAATCAAAACTTTTTCTTTTTGTATTATAGTTAAGAAATTACAAAATTTAAAAAATCTGTCACTAATATAATTTATATATACTATAAATTAAATTCTTATATCGAGTCGCCCCACCCCTATTCTTTAATGCCAAATGCAATCTTTAGCAGAAATTAGTAAAGGAGCGAGGATTAATTGTTTTCACTCTACCGCCATTCCCATTTCCAGACAGAGTTTTTGTAATTTCACATGAAGTTATCATAAGTATTTTAAGAAAGACTTTGCATTGGAAAAGTTAGAATTCAAACGAAATTTTTCAGTATAAGAGTCATGATTGAGATGAGTTCTAAACTCAAATAATGTTTTCATAGTCACCTTCTCCCAACCTTTACTCAATCTGATATTTTTCTAGCTAAATAAATTTGGGACTATAACTCACAATTTATACTAGAGTCTTCTTGAATACTATTTATCGAATAAGTTTTTTTTCGGCGGCGATCCTCAAAGCAAAAATCTAAATACGTGGGGTATCCTATCTTTTCAAGGAACAAATCGGTTTTATTTGCAATGTATTATGGGCCTATAAATTCAAATTAGAATATTTTTCAAGTACAACATTATTCGAAAGGTCGTTTTTTAATAGTATGAATAATAAGCTTCAGGTCAGGGAGAATGCGTTTCTGCAGTGAAGAATGCAAGAAAACGCTTTTGGCGTCGGGGCTTCGCCCCGAACTTCATTTATGGGTAATGAGTTGTAGATGTCAGGAGAATGTGTTTCTGCAGAGAAGAATGCAAGAAAACGCTTTTGGCGTCGGGGCTTCTCCCCGAACTTCATTTATGGGTAATGAGTTGTAGATGTCAAGAGAATGCGTTTCTGCAAGGAAGAATGCAAGAAAACGCTTCTGGCGTCGGGGCTTCGCCCCGTACTCCATTGATGAATAATGACTGTACTTGTCAGGAGAATGTGTTTCTGCAGTGAAAAAAGCAAGAAAACGCTTTTGGCGTCTGAACTTCATTTATGGGTAATGAGTTGTAGATGTCAGGAGAATTCGTTTCTGCAGAGAAGAATGCAAGAAAACGCTTTTGGCGTCGGGGCTTCGCCCCGAACTTCATTTATGGGTAATGAGTTGTAGATGTCAGGAGAATGCGTTTCTGCAAGGAAGAATGCAAGAAAACGCTTTTGGCGTCGGGGCTTCGCCCCGTACTCCATTGATGAATAATGACTGTACTTGTCAGGAGAATGCGTTTCTGCAGTGAAAAAAGCAAGAAAACGCTTTTGGCGTCTGAACTTCATTTATGGGTAATGAGCTGTACTTGTCAGGAGAATGCGTTTCTGCAGTGAAAAAAGCAAGAAAACGCTTTTGGCGTCGGGGCTTCGCCCCGAACTACATTGTGAAGAATGAGCTGTACTTATCAGGAGAATGCGTATCTGCAGTCAAAAAAGCAAGAAAACGCTTATGGCGTCGGGGCTTCGCCCCGAACTTCACCAGAGAACCTTATAGCGCTGCCCCAGTTGTTTTCTTTTTCGCCGAAGGTTGAGAAATGCTGCTTTTTTTATTCTCATATATATATATATATATATATATATATATATATATATATATATATATATATACATATATATGTGTGTGTGTGTGTGCGTGTGTGTGTGCGCGCGAGCGCGCACTGTATGCACGTTTATGCGTAGGGTTAGGGTTTACTGGGCGTTAGGGTTAGGGTTTGGAAAAAAATCGCCCCCCCACTCCAAAGTTCTGGATCCGCTAGTGCTAACAGGCACGACTAGATTGCGATATATGAATTTCACTTTTTGTCGATTTAGACGTAGGTTGGTTTTTAATAAATTGCGTAATTTTATTTTTTCGCTGTTTTTTTTTTTTTTTTGTTATTTCGGGCCAACAAATTCACTTTGCATAGGGCCTCCAATTATCCGAGGCCGCCTCTGGATCTAGGCTTATCACATTTAAACAAGATTTTGAAATGCAGACCTCTATTAGATAGTCTCTCTCTCCCAGTCTTGTAAGGAGGCTACACAAAAGTAGCCTACTTGATAAAACAAGGTCGAATGCTAAAATAGGGCCTACAACTTTTTGAACTTCAGAAGACGAAATCATTTTTATATAAGCCAAATTCATGATCTCATGGGTAAACATAGAAGAGATATGAATGGACCTCATTCACCAATCGTAAACAAACACCATTTTGCCACGTGATTCTCTATCTCTTCTATACAAATTACGTAATACACACAGGCTGTCACGTGACAGTTTTTTTTCGTTGCTTTATCAATATTATCACGTGGCTAAATGTTGTTTGTTTACGATTGGTGAATGAGGTCCATTCGAATCACTTCCATTAGTACCACGTGACTGTGACTCTATAATATAAAACTTGCTGGTATGACCAGATTCGGTATGACTAAGGACTATTTCTCTACTGGTTGTTTGTGGAGGTTGGACGTTGTACGATGTACTATTTCATTTAGTGCGAGTTAGTGTGTATGTCATTATGCTATACAAATGCAACCCCAACAATGCAGATCTACTTCAGCGACTAGGTTTATATTCGACACGTAAATCTTGCTCATTATAAATAAATCAAATAAACATTTTATAAAGTACTCTGAACTTTTCGTGGTTGCGTTGAGATATCTTTACCTAATAATATACAACTCAAATGATGCTGAGAAAGTAGGCCTACTTGCGTTAAGATATCTTTACCTAATAATAGGCCTACATAACTCAAATGATGCTGAGAAAGTACTTGCGTTAAGATATCTTTACCTAATAATAGGCCTACATAACTCAAATGATGCTGAGAAAGTACTTGCGTTAAGATATCTTTACCTAATAAGAGGCCTACATAACTCAAATGATGCTGAGAAAGTACTTGCGTTAAGATATCTTTACCTAATAAGAGGCCTACATAACTCAAATGATGCTGAGAAAGTACTTGCGTTAAGATATCTTTACCTAACAATAGGCCTACACAACTCAAATGATGCTGAGAAAGTACTTGCGTTAAGATATCTTTACCTAATACTTAACTCAAATCAATGCTGAGTTAGCAATAAATCTTTCCAAACATTCTAACGATCTGCACACAAAGTACATCCGCACTTGGACTTAAGATTGAATTAATCAATATACTGATTGATTTTCGTTTTGATTCCTTCCATTGATCTTACTCCAGCCATAGTTGAAGCACGTCTCTGTAAATATAATTCCTGGCCTCGTTGTTTACATTTGTGCAATACTGGATAGTTTAAAATTAAAGTTAGTTAGTACTGCACAAACAGAAACGGATAAATCTCACCTCTGTATATTAAGGCTTGGGTTTGAGCCCGAAGATTAAGGAGGATTACGGTAATTAACATGACTTCTCAGCTCCAGTTGTAATCGACATTTGACATATTGCATGCCTAGATTATCCTAGGGACACGCGTAGGACGTTATTATTTTCTTTATTTGAAGTAACGTCTGTATATTATAAGAAGAAGAACTTTTACCATACCCAGCGCTTAATGTCTGATTAACTGATAGATCATAACTCTGCATTGGAATCAAAACACTGAACAACAGCGAACAACGTCAAGATGTGCCAGGATAAAATACGCAATAACTAAACTTTATTTAAAATAGGGCTACCAGACACCGGCACGTCCCAAAGGAGGACAAAATGCTGATAAAAGGAGGACATAGCCTTAAAAAGGAGGACAAAACAAGACAAAGGTAACTTCTGGAACAAATAATTACAGTGTGCTCTTTGGCTTAACCACTAAAGTTGAAAGAATGAATTTGATTGGTTGATAAAAAAAATGAAAAAAAAAATTGTAATTGTGTAAAAGCCGGAAATGTTCACATTTTAGACCAATGCCTGACGGACGGAGGACACGAGCATGAAAAGAAAGACACGTCCTCCCTTTTCCGGACGTCTGATAACAATATATAAAAATCGAGACCTTTCGTTATTGGTCTCAATAAAAACAAGACTCTATTAACCCTTAAAGTGCTGAGCTGTTTTACAATGTGTGTATAGGAAATGGAATTACAATTCAGATGTTTAGAGGCTAAAACTACCACACGCGTTTTAAGGGTTAATGACACAAAGAAGCAAGGGAACTAATTATGAGTCATACAGTTAAAAAGTAAAACCCTTAGTATCCAAAGAATTAGGAGCACTTCTTTCCCATTGTGCATCCACTGATAGAGATCGATACCTATCATTCCACGACAATCTACCTTGATAGCCAATCAGCAATTAGAGAGAACAAACGTTTTGAAAGCCTTTAATGGACAGGCCATGCTGGATGGACAATCAATCGATGGAGGCTATTGTTACGTTCAATCGAAGTTAGATTCGCAGGCATTAGTATTGTTCTCTTAAACACCGGGCGGTTTTTAGCGTTCTGTTGGATATTTAATGTAGGCTTTTGTTATCACCGATTTTACATGCTCAACTTTTACAATAAAAACTATTTGGCAGATAGAGGATCATAATTCCAATATTGCATTAAACACCTAAAAATAACGTTTGTGCAGGAGGAGTTAACTCTTTATTCTTCATCACACCATTATAACTCTTTAGCTTGGTTGTCTCCCTTTGCAAGCGCTTGTATAGTAGAAACAATTTATGATTTTTTTTTTAAACGAACAAGTAATACAATAGTGTTTTTTTTTTTCTGTTACAATACCTCTATTCAAGTCACTCTTTCATGGACCCAGCAGGAACCTGGACAGCTGATCTCAAAAACAGCTCTAACGATTTTCCTAAAAATTTAACAGTTGATGTAGGCCTATAGGCCTATCACTTAAAAAAGAATTACTAGCTCGTTGGCCACAACGGGGAGAACTCTAGTTTGACCGTTATAATTTTTCAAAGAAAAAAAAAATATAAATCTAAATTTGGCTTGACTAGACTTACAAAAAGACAAACATGGCATAGTCAGCATTAATGTACTGAAATTATACGATAACAGAGTAAATTTAAAGATGCTTCAATTTTATTGAAATAATATCTAAGTTTTGCTAATATTTCTGTTACCTAAATCTAATATAGATTACATCTAGATTATAGATCTAGAAGTAGAGCTGCATTACATTGGCTCAACTTTGAAACACACACTTACACGCATCTGACGGTGTCAAAATGACTGGTTCGATACCTGGTTTGAACCAAATATTTTTTTACAATTTTTTTTTTATTTTAAATATAATAATAGTGGAATTGTCTTTAAAATTGTTTTTTTTTAAATGTTTTGTGTGTGTTTAAAATCAGTTCCTCCTTTATGAAGCTGATGGATGTTCTATAAATTATTATTTTATTTACTTTTTATAATTCTTCAATATTGCACAATCAAGTTCTTCTAGTAACAGTCCAGCCAATGATCTCTACCTAAGACGGCGCATAAAACGTTCATATACGTCTATTTATTGTTCATCTCTTTACTAAATACAAAGAAACGTTTGAGTTGAGTGCGGGAATTCCCGTTGGAAGCGTGTTCAAAATACAGAACGTAAAAGAAATTTTAATTTTAAGACGATTTTAGTTTGAAACGTTATGACGGTCAAACAAGAGTTTTAATTAATTGTATGGACAATTAGCTAGTAATTTTTTTTTCACATATATATACATAAACACAATTTCTAGGAAAATCGTTAGAATGATTTTAGGAATAGGCTATCCGTCTTTCCAGTGTTTACTCATTTGATTCCTGAACCCATCAAGAGTTTGTAAGCTATAGGAGGAATTATAATATAATAATTTAAAAAACAAAGTATGAATATATTTCCAGTTCTAACGACAGGGAGAATCAGATCTGTCTCATTCATATGTGATAGAACACAATGTGCTGCTATTCTATAATTATAATAAATAATAATGGCAATGTCTTCGATTCCGAAGATTAAGGATGAGTGCAGTGTTTTACATGACTACGCAAACCCAGTTGCGACCTACATATTTTCCTGCATTTCGTGCCGACAAAGCCGATTTCCGCTGGCGGTCTATTTTAGTTTTCTTTGCGTCTTCTGCGACTGTCTTCAGTAATGACTTTTCTTTCTAAGACGTTTGTACCGCAGCCTTTGCCAGAGCTCTCCAACTGTCTCTTTTAGAGGCCATCTGCTGCCCGCTTTAGTTGATCTATATAGCGCTTACCGTGGGCACCTCTGTTACGCCGTCCTCTTTTAATCTCACCAAGAAGATCGAGTTTAGCATGCGGTCATCTCCCATGCGGGATAAGTGTCCGGCCCAGCGCTGCTGTCAAATGATACTTAGTGCTTCTATACTGTCCACACCGGCCTCCACCAGAACACAGTTGTTGGTAATGAGTCTTGTCAGCGTATCTCATTATTGAGGCGAAAGCACCTTTGATGGAAGCGTTCGAGGAGCCCGAAATGACTTCTGTAGAGCATATTTGTCTCAGAGCCATACAAAAGTCTGGTGAGAACCACTGCTTTATAAACACCTAGCAACGAAACTCCTTACATTATTAAAAATCTCTTTTGTCAGGCGAGCAACGTCATACGATTTTCACCAAGTGTATATCAACTCACTCTATTTGTCTGTCTGTCTGGTCAAATGTTTGTACACGCTATTTCTTACCATTCTGTCTTTTACCTGACAATACAAGAATCAATTAAAAAATTACCAATTAATTAATTAACTATTGGTAATTCATCATTTTGTTTGGTATCACGAACAAGGGAAAGAAACTTTACTTGAATGAAGTGGTGGTACAAACTGAGTTAGTTCCCTTTAGATGTCGCCGCTCTAAATTGCAATGTAAAAGATAAAACTATACAAACTTCTATACAATCTTCTATACAATCATCTCTAGTCAAAAGAACCTCGCTAGCAGAGTGGTTAGTACGAAGAGACGTGAGCAACTAGTTTGAATTCAGGTCGTTTGCTTTTTTTTGTGTGTAAATGCTTTTAAAAAACCAATTACGGTAAAATCCACCCAGATACCCCTTTCTTGCCCCCCCCCCCTTTTCCCATTTTTCCAACTGGTCCATAGGATAGGATCATAGCGTAGTGAGAAAGCTAAACGCTTGAAATAGAGGTATACAAAAACAATTGGTCAAAATATTATTAATCGCTTAGATTTAGGCTATTGTTGTTGGTCTAGGTCTATTGCAAATTTAATTACATGGCTGATCCAGACTAATGGATACAATGACACTTCTTATAAGGCTTTTTTTTTAGATTTAGTTTAATTAATAAAAATGTGAGATGTATTTTGAACCTATCTTTTCAAGTTTTTGAATAGCCAAGGTCAAACTGGAAGGTCAAGTTTCACACAAGAGGTTCATGTGTCACACGAGAAGGTATCACATAAGTTGAGACTTTAAGATCAAACAGTTGAATTTTTAAAAGAAATGTAATAATAACTAGAGTCATAGGTCAAAAACAGTTAAATCAAAGAAAAAAAAAAGAGTTGAACAAACGAAAAAATAGAAGAGTTGAATCAAAGAAAAAAGGAGTTGAATGAAAGGTACAAATAAATGAATCACTTGTCAAAATGAGAATCAAATCAAAGGTAAAAAAAATGAATCATTTGTCAAAATGAGAATCAAATCAAAGGTAAAGAAGTTTATTTAATTTCAAAAAGATCTGAATTGTAAGTAAAATAAAAAGATCAAACAAAGGTTACAAAATGTCGAGTAAAAAAAAAAAAGGAGTTGAATCAAAGGTGCATAAAGAAGAATGGAATCGAAAGTGTGCATTTAGGATAATTCACAAACTCAGCAGAAAATTAAATGAAACTATTTTTAACTTTCTGTTATTTACTTTTTTGAAAGCATTGGGTTTTAATACAGTTCATATTAACACAAGCCAAGCCAATTGTAATTCTAACTAATTTTAAACACTATATAATGTTTGTGAATGATTTTTTTTTTCATATTTTTCTGCGATGCCTCAGAGCTAGACCAGTACAGAGAAGCTTCATTTCCATAAAGTAACTCTTTTGTCCAAGAAGAAGTCAATGCTTTTTGGATGTACAGAAGAAATACATTTACAGATCTGACATCTTCCCTTAAGTACACAGCACACATAAAAAAAGAAAAAAACATGTTCCTTGAAGAACGTACCACGTGACTCAAGACAATTGCCCAACGGAGACTTCTGGAGACGATTTTTATGCTATCGAGCAACGGGCAATCATTCTATACAGTATATCAAGGATTTTATTTTAAAGAAAGAAGTATAATAGTTCTTTTCTGAACTTTTTTTTGTCTTCAAAATGAAGGTACAGATTTCATGTACCATGAAGTATCATCTCAAAAGTTGACATTTTCTATTCTGAAGCATCATCTCAAAAGTTGACATTTTCTATTCTGAAGCATCATCTCAAAAGTTGACATTTTCTATTCTGAAGTATATTGTAGGATCGAGGAGTGGCTAAGACCTACATTGTGACATGCTGACTATTGCTGACAGTAGTGGTTTAGCATCCATGACGGGAAGGGTTCAATGAACCTCTGCCCACGATTATTAGGGGCTCACAGCCTGTGGTATAGCAACAATGGCGCAAAGGGGTTCATTGCACTTGGGCCCATGACTTTTGACTAGTTGGGCCCAACGTGAGAACTAACGGATGACACTACAGAAAAAAAATTTAAATGAAAAAAATTCTTTAAAAAAAATCAAAGCTTATATTAATGAATATCATTTAGTTTGGATTAGTCATGTAATTAAATTTGTAATAGATTTTGACTAACAATGATTAATCTGTGCGATTAGAAATATTTTTTTTTACAATTGTTTTTGTTTAGCGCAATTTGATGTTTTTAGCGTTCTCAATATGCTATGATTCTATCACTTGTCTGGACAAGTTAGAAAGGGGGAGAAAGAACGGGGTAAATGTATTTAAAAAAAAAAAAAGGAACGACCTGAATTCGAACTTGTGGGCTTAAACCTTCTCAGGCTGCTCAAGCCAACGCGGTAACCACTCTGCTAGCGAAGAGTCTATGAACATGGAAGATTATATAAGTTATCTTTTGTTTCTATTTCATGTTTGTGTTCACTAAGCCTCAGACGGCAGCCTAATATAAAGGGAACTAATTCAGCTTATACAACCATTTCAGTCAAGTACTATTTATTTCCCTTGTTTGAGATACAAAACAAAGTAATTTATTACCAATAGCTAATTAACTAATTGGTTAATATTTTAATGGGCCGTCTTGAATCCAATACGGAGAGCATAGTTTGTAGTAGCCTCAAATAATTTGGCCCGCTAGGTGGTCATCAAGGAATGATGCTCTAACAACAAGATTCAGATATTTTGATGTCCTAAAGTTTTTAACCCAAATAAGTTTGTGTTACTCATAGGAAATAGAAAGCCTGGAAGCCTACAGCACTTAGACTTAGAGGAAAATTAGAAGCATTCGATTCTATCGTTCTGCTTATTGTCGAGTACACAATTGTAAGCGCAGTCAGCAGTATGTTTCTAATGTTTGAAAGTGAGCAGCAAGATCTACATAAGGTAGAAAGTATTGGAATGTTTTTTGGTGAATGCACTACTACATTTGGATTACTCATTCGTTCTGTCACACATTACATTTGTCTTATTTTTGGGGGGAGGGGGCCCCGCAAAGATATTATTGAACCCGGGCCTACGGGTACATTGCTATGCCACTTGCTGACAGTAGTATTTGAAGCAGAGAGGAAGAAAGTGATATGGTCAGCAGACGTCAGGAGAGTGAGAGGAGTAGAGTGAACTGGTCACTAATATAAATATAATAAAATTGAAATACTGCTGTTTAGTTGTCTACCAGCAGTTTGGTGCTACAAGTCAACGACCGTTAATAACGCAAAGGTAAGTGAGTGAAATAATTTATTTTATCAACTATATTTCAACAAACGTAAACACTCTGAAGCTTTGATACATTTCTAAAACAGAAATATTTTTGTATTGAACTTGACACAATCAATTTACCTTTATCCTGCAAGACAAACACAAATATCGCACCACGATTGAAAAGCGATGTTCTTCCTAAAAGTTTGCATTTCAGGATATCATAACACTTAGCCAGGCAAACACAGACTCGATTTTTTTTTAAAGTCCTCTCGCTTTACAAGTGTCACATCTTGGTGTTAGCAATCGTGAATGCGAAAAGCTAATCTGCACATATGCCAACTATAGTACACCAATTAAACATACATTTAGCTAAAGTATTTAACTGAGAGCGTTGCACAAGGCAGCCTGGGCGTAATGCTGCACATCAGTTTGTAAAACTGTTATTGAATTAAACCAAATTAGAAACAACAAAGCTATTAGAAGGGAATCAATCCAAAAACAGTTCTCAGATAAAAAGCTGGAAAGTACTAATGAGTTACCACAATGGGCAACTCACTAATGATTTAATGCTAGATCAATTACTGTTGTAACACAGAGCTATACCCAACCCTGAGTAAAATTCAAGAGACGGCGACCCTTAAGGAGCTTGCAGCACACAGTTTTACACCTTGGCAGACCCCGAGAAGCCGCATCGGCATTTCCATTTGATATTATTGAAATGAAACTTGTTTTTTGTTATCACCTATTTTATGACCTTTTTTTTCCACATGACCGCATCTAAGAGTCGTGTAGACAGTGCAGTTCGATCTCGTATGTAGCATCCAGCGCCGCATTAAGTGATTGTTCTATTTCTATATATTATGTTATGACGCTATGAAACCATATAAGCTGAAAGAGCATGAGCATAATTTCACTCTGACAAAATATAAATTGAAATATTTTTGAAGACTGAAAAAACACTGAGAGATAAATTTCAGAATTGCAACATTAGCTATAGCTAGGCAAAATCGGAAAACATGGCTAATGGTATACGAGACCAAAACGTTGGAAAACCCTTGAGCCATAGTCTCTAAAGTTGCGTCCCTTGTAGTAGGAACTTTTTATTTTTATCGGTTATTCTCTCCCTTTTCATTATCTTTATTTCCACCTCCAGGATCATATCTGTCTTGATCTCCGGCCTCTTCATTAGAACGTGAGCCTCTCTTCAATTAGACCAAACCCCTCCATCCCACACTTCCACACACGCTGTTACTTTCACACTCTCATCCCAACAGCAGGAGAGCAGCTTTCAGTGACCAAATCGATGGTATCGGTGCCTCAAGAGGTTCCGGAAACACGACTTTGTAGTTAGGTCTGGTCAAAGAATGCCGTCGCCATTTTTATTTCTTTGGGAAAAGAAAATCAGTGAAGGGAAAACGTCTGGGCTGCCCAAGCTTTAGGGTCACTCAAAAAGTAAAAGTAAAGTTCCCCTTTCAGACCTTGTGGTCTATAGGGCAGATGATGTAAAGGTCACCTGTTTCTGACGCCTGCGGTTAACGAGGGTGTCATGTTGCTAGCACAACGACCAACCGCCTTTACTTTTCCCTAACTGATGTCAGGTACTCATTAGAGCTGGGTGGACTCAGAGTTGCCCAAAGATCCCGAAATTGAAAATCCCAGTCTTCACCAGGATTCGAACCCAGGACCTCCGGTTCGGAAGCCAAGCGCCCTATAGATCGCAAGGTCTGAAAGGAACTTCACTTTTTTTTTAACTAGAGTAAGAGATTTGGCTCGTCACTGACTCTTCTGTTAAGTAAGAAAACGGTAAACTCCACTTAATCACATATCTAAGTCAAAGGCATTTAGATCTGGAATTGTGCCACAAACATCACAGTGTGAATACATAATGACAAGGACACTTAGATCAAGAATGCGCCCCAAACATCACAGTGTGAATACATAATGACAATGACATTTAGATCAATAATTGTGCCCCAAACATCACAGTGTGAATACATAATGACAATGACATTTAGATCAAGCATTGTGCCCCAAACATCACAGTGTGAACACATAAGTTCAATGGCATTTAGATTTAGAATTGTGCACCAAACATCACAGTGTGAACACCTAAGTTCAATGGCATTTAGATTTAGAATTGTGCACCTAACATCACAGTGTGAACACATAAGTTCAATGGCATTTAGATTTAGAATTGTGCACCTAACGTTAAACAGATCGTCAATATATTTCTACATCTGTTCCCTGGCAGTGGCGCTGTTATTTCAGCCTTCATATCCCACTAACTGCCATTGATTTCATAAGCAAATATACAACGGCCAAAAATACTTTTTTTTTTTTCTGTCGGAAATTTAGGAATCAATAGTTGGTAATAGCACGTGATATAGTTCGCCTGGTTTTGACTATGTTCGCGTGTGTTTGTCAGAAGAGATTGTGTGTGTGTGATTGCTGTGTGTGTGTTTTATATTTAAAATGTCAAAAAAAGGTATTCCGCCCCCCCCCCGCCCCTCTTTCAGCACAAACCCATTTTGAACCACGCTCTTTCATTGAGTAACCCACTGATGTCCAACCTAAAAGGCCCGAGGGTCAAATGTGTGTCCGAAATGTAGGCCTATATGTTATGATTTGTTACATTTAAGGCAGCGGGGAATGCTTACTCCCAGTTACCTATCCTCCAAATGCCTCAAAATGAGATTGGACTAGTGGCAACGCCACAGCTGACTCCTTGGTCTATCTGGGAGGGCTAACACTACCTACCAAGCAGGCTGTGAGTTTCCATCAAGCTCTGGCTACAATCCCCAAAAAATGGAAAAGTGGTTCGAGTGCTGGGACAAGTCCCAAACAGCCCACGGAGTCTGGGAGAACATATTTCGCACCGCAATGGCCAAACTTCGACTCACGGAGCCCCCGCTTCGGGAAAGAAGTGGAAAGCGTGTCTCATTCTTTTTGACTGTCCCAGACTTGCTGATCTCCGCCTCGACAGGTCTGGGAAACCAAAAATTCTCACCCACATTTAGGTGACATTTACGTACTATGCAAAACTGGAGGGTATCTGTTTTGTTTCTGACATGGTGCCCATTGCCTTAGTAAAGTAAGTAAAGTTCCCCTTTTGCAAGCGACGATTTGAACCCTTGAAGCCCTCACTCAAATGGAGTTTAATGATAGATTGAACCAGTGAGAACTGAAGATACTGTACGAGAATGGTGGCGTATAATACAAATTCAATCATAATAATTATAAATAGTAATAATTAGAAACACAAAACAAAAGGATAAACATTTCAAGTAATAATAACAATTTAATTTTAAAAAAATAACCACGAAATGAGTAAATCTACCAAGACATTACCAGAGTGACCCATTAAAAGATAAAATGCCATTTTTAATCATAAATCCATAAATAACGCATTGTTTTAGACACACAATCAAAATGCTACAACCAAATATATCAAGAAATAAAATATAAAGAGTTTTGCTGATTTATCCATAAAACCTAACCGATCTGACATGAAAAGTGGTGGCACGCCAGCTCTCTCGCAGAGAACTACGATAAAGTTGTTTACATGCTAATAGAAATTGACAGAGTTGGCAGCTCTTTGTTCATTTGATACTTCCAGTTGTCAAGAAAGGTAAATCAACTATTGTGGCAACAATATCATGAAACGAGACATTTACTGCAACAACTACGACTGGAATGACGTATTTACACCCTCTGGCCTTGACGTCCTGACCTCCTACAATGAACATGTTGTAGAAAACATTACAATGGACCTCATTCACCAATCGTAAACAAACAACATTTAGCCACGTGATTCTCTAGCTCTTCTACACAAATTACGAACTAATTTTAAATACACAATTGATATCACGTGACCCTTTTTTTTTACGTTGTTTTATCAATATTAACAATGGACTAAATGTTGTTTGTTTACGATTGATGAATGAGGTCCATTGTAGATGTTTGTGGAGTTGCATTAAAACTTCTTATGGCAGTGGTACCAAACGGGAAAATGGATGGGGGAAATAGGGCCTATAAATATCCGACATCCGAGTCACTTTAAAAAAAACATTCATTCTAATGGAACTATGTCTTTGTAGCTTCATAATACTTTCTTGGCAGACGTTTTGAGCTAACGCCGCATTAGGGGCCGTAAGCTGGGCATCCCCATGAATCGTATTGCGGATTATTGGATTTAGTTTTGAAGTCTTCAGTTTTTGAAAAGATTGAGCTAAAATCACGAGGTCAAATAAAGGTGTAGAGGTCAAGGTGATATAAACACTGCATGGTTGTATTCTACACCTGATGTTGGTGGCACGAGCTAGGATTTCAAAACCAGCAATTGTAATACGTACACATACCAACAAGAACAAATTATTAATAGCATTCCTTCAATTCCTTGGAAGATTACCACAACTATAAAGAGTGCGATACTACTTACTTTATTGTCCGTATTTGTCTTACAATTTGTGCATTACACCAAACAAAAAACATTATAACTATAAGAAACCAAAGTGTACATTCACACCAGACTCACTCCTAATTTACATGTGACAAAGTTTATATCAGATAGTTCCTATTTAATGATTTGATTGCCAGGGGAACAAAAGAGTGTTTGTGTCTGTTTGTCTTTGCTATCGGTGTCTTGTATCTCTTTTGTGATGGTAAAAACACAGAATCCTGACACAAAGGGTGATTCTTTATTTCGAGGATCTTGTTAGCTTTTTATAGATGTTTGTCTCAAACAGCTGCCCAAATGGGGTTTGTTTTTGCCAATGATTTTACCAGCAGCATTTAGGACTCTATAAAGTTTATTTTTATTTTTAATACTCAGATTGCCATACCAGGCAGTGATATTGAAACTTAAAATATTGCAGATGTGAGCGTGATAAAACATAGCCAAGGCCTTTTCGCTAACATTAAACGAGGACAGTTTTCTTAGTAATCGTAATCTTTGCTGCCCTTTTTTTGCTGATATAATCAGTATTTGCAGTAAAATTTAGTTTTTTGTCTAGGATAGTACCAAGGTATTTAAAAGTTTGCACTATTTCAATAGTCTCTCCAGCTACAGAAACAATATCATTTTCCTTCTTTTCCCTACAAAAATCGATTATCATTTCTTTGGGTTTTTTTACATTTAATAATAAAAAAATTATCTTTACAGTATTCTTCAATGTGTTCTATTTCTCTGAAATACTCATTTACGTCTGAGCTCACTGAGAGCAGGGCAAGAAGAGCCGCATCATCAGCGAATTTTGTGAAGGAGCAAAAACTGTCATAAGAAAATGGCCGTTGTCAGACTTGAGCGGACTTGCGTACATTTTCTTTTTAATTAATCTTGATACTGGCAGTGCAAAGAATTTGAAACAGATCGCTGTCCAACTATCCCACAATATAGGTAGATCGGAAATTGAAAAAAAAAAGAAAATATGAAAATCTAAGTTTAGAGATTAAGTGACTATGGAAGCTATCTATAGTAACAATTTAAACTGTTGGTTATATCAACAGAGGGGATAATGACAACTGAACTCTCAGATAAATTCGAAGCCCTAAGCATTCCTTAGAGGATCTTTATTACCTGCCAAAAGGCAGTATACTACTGCTACAGTCCTGCCACATCATCACAAAATTTCTCAGTGGACTGTGTTAAGGGCATTACTGTGAATTTTGTTTCCTTTTAACGAAGCTCAACCCTGGCAGCGCCTGAGAGAAATTCCATAATAATAATGTTAAAAAAAGCACAAGTGTTTCGATATCAAACTTACAAACCAATAATTGAATACCAATGATTAATATCACAAAAGGAATACGTCACATAACATCGTTAGCTCTAGAATTACAATAAAAATAATCTTTTATACATACAAAACTCTTTTAAAATAGTTTTTTTTTTTTTAAACAGGACGACATCACGTGACAACATCAGACAGACGATAACATGGAAGGCAGAGCGGTTAAAAAACAAGGGAAGTAATCCAGATATATCATTTTATGCTTTACATAGACTGTGAAATTGTTAATAAACCTGACAACCAACGTCTCATGATAAATGTTTAAACTGATTTCTATCACCGACATTCTTAGCAATAAATGTCTTCCCATCATTCCTGTGTTTTGGCAGACATGAGCTTATTTGTATGGCTTCATCATTGGCCTTTTATTTTCATAGGTGAGTACATTCTTTGAACAACCTGCAGTGATGCCAGTTGCATTGAGTGGGTTAACGCCATCATAGTAGTTGAATGAGACAAACTACAACTATGTGTAGGTATATGTTTCACCCATTTCTCTCTTATTTCAGACATGTCATGTCATTAGTATATCCTACAAGTATTAAGTATTAGTTCACCATACAATTAGTGATACCATATACAGCCTGTATAGATGTTCCACGAACTACTGGAATAATTAACTAATAAGCCACCACGTGAATTAATCTCTCTTTAAAAAATAAGCAAAAAAGTGTTCCGCTAAATACTCAGAATGTGCGAAGTGTTCCGCTAAATAACCCTAACCCTAACCGCTAAATACTCAGCATGTGCGAAGTGTTCCGCTAAATACTCAGAATGTGCCAAGTGTTCCGCTAAATACTCAGCATGCGCGAAGTGTTCCGCTAAATACTCAGAATGTGCCAAGTTTTCCGCTAAATACTCAGCATGTGCCAAGTGTTCCGCTAAATACTCAGCATGCGCGAAGTGTTCCGCTAAATACTCAGCATGCGCGAAGTGTTCCGCTATATACTCAGCATGTGCCAAGTGTTCCGCTAAATACTCAGCATGTGCGAAGTGTTCCGCTAAATACTCAGCATGCGCGAAGTGTTCCGCTAAATACTCAGCATGCGCGAAGTGTTCTGCTATATACTCAGCATGTGCGAAGTGTTCCGCTAAATGCTCAGCATGTGCGAAGTGGTAAGGAAGACGGTTGGGAATCACTGCAGCAGAGCAAGAAACAACCCACTAGCTTTCTACTAGAGCACACATTATTTTATGTAATATTAAAAGTGGTGTCCAAAATAACTATCAATGATTAACGAACTCAACTAAATACGTGTTCACTACGACGCTTCACTCAATGCAAGTTTGCTTCGATAGTTGTTTTTTTATGGAATAAATTATATTGAGTACATGTTTGAAACATGTTCGCCTTTCTATGTGATAATACAGATTTAAAACTCAACATTTAATTAGCTAATGCACTTCCTATGACGCACGTTACGTTGTGTGTGTGTGTGTTTGTGTGTGTGTGATAACCCCAACCGTCTAAATATGCTGTCATACTTGTATGTATTAGTGCTGTATCAGTGCCGCTGGGTGAGCGGGAGAGGCTGGCGTTAGACTGATGCATTCGATAGACTAAATGCTAAATTGGTCATAGTCTAGTCATCGATTAGTAAACGGGATAGACATCTATGACCGATAACTGGGATGGACTGGGAAATATGAGAGAACTACTTGTGTATCTAGAAGTTAGAGAGAGATAGACTTATTGATTGCTATATAATGAATAATACTTGTATAGGGATAATACGTCCACATAGACATAGATAGATAGATAAATAGATGAATAGGTATATAGATAGATAGATAGATAGATAGACAGATACATAGATAGACAGATACATAGATAGATAGATAGAAAGATAGATAGATAGATAGATAGATAGATAGATAGATAGATAGATAGCTGCTAGATAGATAGATAGATAGATAGATAGATAGATAGATAGATAGATAGATAGATACCGGCAGATAAATCATTAACTTTAAAAAGTAAAAGAGAGAGAGAGAGAAAGAGAGAGAAGCAGAGAGAGAGAGAGAAAAAGAGAGAGAGAGAGAGAGAGCTTATAGCATGCTCAGAATAAATAAATATAGCTCCGAATTTACGACAGTGGGTCTACAAAGGGCGTTGCCCTCCACAAACTCAAAAACATACAATTTTGAAACTAAAATATGCATATTATACTATATTATATATATTTTTCAAAGGAAAGTGAAATTAAATTTACAAGAAATCTATTTCTTTCTTCCAAAATATAGCATGCTTTTATTACCGGATATAGCCTAAGTATTTTCATTCATAAGTGGATCTTTATTAGAATTTCGAAAATCGTAGGGGCTTCCACAAAAATCCTCCTCTACTTAATTTCGGGCCTGTGTTCATGATTCCATTTCATCCCGAGCTTGTTAGTGCGTTCATCATAGAATGTCTTCCTTCAGGGTTTGTTATTGAGTTCATCATAGGATGTCTTCGTTCGGAGTTTGTTGTTGTGCTCATCATAGAATGTCTTCCTTCGGAGTTTGTTATTGTGTTCATCATAGAATGTCTTCCTTCGGAGTTGTTATTGTGTTCATCATAGAATGTCTTCCTTCGGAGTTTGTTATTGTGCTCATCATAGAATGTCTTCCTTCGGAGTTTGTTATTGTGTTCATCATAGAATGTCTTCGTTCGGAGTTTGTTATTGTGTTCATCATAGAATGTCTTCCTTCAGAGTTTGTTATTGAGTTTATCATAGAATGTCTTCCTTCGGAGTTGTTATTGTGTTTATCATAGGATGTCTTCCTTCGGAGTTTGTTATTGTGTTTATCATAGGATGTCTTCCTTCGGAGTTTGTTATTGTGCTCATCATAGAATGTCTTCCTTCGGAGTTTGTTATTATGCTCATCATAGAATGTCTTCCTTCGGAGTTTGTTATTGTGCTCATCATAGAATGTCTTCCTTCGGAGTTTGTTATTGTGCTCATCATAGAATCTCTTCCTTCGGAGTTTGTTATTGTGTTAAATCAAAACTTCTTATCATGCGTCTCTGATAGCCTGTGACAACTAATCCAGCACCTATGCTTTTCTTACACAGAGAAGACTACGCTGGCTCGGTCATGTCACTCGCATGCCAGATGAAAGAATACCTAAAGACATACTATACGCTGAGCTCCAGAATCGTCTTGATCAGTCACACCAGATTCTCAAGACGAAACCAAAGCCATTGATTCACCTGGGCGCATCCATTGTCTTCCAAGACACAAGGAGCCATATATCAAAAGAAAGGGTATTTAATCCACTACAAGACGGAACGGCAGTCAGAATCCAACTTAATTCTAAGTGGAAACCAGGAGCAGAAGTTTCGAATCATTCTAAGCCTAGATCATATAATGTCAAAAGTGGAAATAAGGTCTACAGAAGAAACAGAAAACACATCAGAAAGTCTTCTTAGAAAGCAAACAGATTTGACAATAATTATGACTTTCCAGATGACATCTCAGAACAACTAGAACCACCTTCGATGAAGTCCAGTAGGGAATCGGCGCCGGAGGCGCCATTATCCCGTTGATGGTTAGAAAGGCTTTTATCCAACCACCAGGCCTGGACATGGGGTTCTTCACCCCTGTCCTGTCTGAGGGCACCCAACGGTAGGCGGCCATATTGGTTGACTGACTGGTAAAACCGGGCCGTGCCGTGTACACAGCGCGCCGTAACCGGTCCTGGCCCACTCGCTATAAGTGGCCGGGAACAGCGCTAACTGCGGGGAGCTTGTCTCATATTCCTATACTGCAACCGCCACTATTCCGTGCGAGGGCCGCCACTCCAGCCAACGGGTCACTGATGACGGCCCCCTTTGTGGAACGGCGTGGCGGACTTTTTGGACTGGGTTGCAGGTTACTTGTTCCATCCCCACCCCGAGTGAGATAAAAAAAACAAAAGCTCACCCAGGGAGACCTGCTAGAAGGCCTGGTTCGCTACTCGTACTTAGCCTGTCCAGATCCACCTCTGGATGTTTCCACCGGAGGGCCACGCTGAGGCGACGGGTAGCTGGAAATCCTCCGGACTAGAACCACCAGATCTAGAGAGTCCAAGATTACAAACAACACTAGATGTAGAGCCGCCAATACACACTGCTTCTTCTAATACCTCTAAACCACATGAACCTTACGTAACGCGCTCAGGCAGAATAGTTAACAAACCCAAGAGACTTGATTTGTGATTATCGGAATTAACTTTTAGTTGACTAGTTAGTTAGTTATTCTGATAAATAGATTTTCTGAATTAAAGAAGAGAGATGTAAAATGTTGGTATTATATGTAGGCCTACATTTGCACACTAGCGCGTCAGTGCAACACCGCTTGTGTTTACGTAATAAATGGAGTTCCTAATATGTCTTCCCTCTTAAACACTAGTTTGTTATTTGTGTAATACAAATATTCTACACTGAGTCTATTCATAAAGAACAGGCCTGGCCTTAGGCCGATTGCTCTAAACTGAGCCCCGCGCCGAGTAATTTACAATAAGCTTATCACTATCAGTCACAGGATTTTAAAGATGAAGGACTTAAAAGTTTTAACACATTTGGTGTTAAGTACCATTAAGGTAACTTTAATTAACCCACTGGCGTCTTTCCTATGCATGTTGTATAATAAATGTTAATATAATGATCTTATTAATAGTAATAGTTGCTATTCTAAAAAAATATCAGAAGAGGGGCCTTGCAAGCAGAGGAGAAGCGGGGGGGGGGGGGGAGAAACTGATGTGTAGGCGACATCGTTCCGACCACAGCTAATGTCCAGGCATTTATCCAATTTCCATGAAATGATCCTTAGTCGCTTTGTGACTAAAGGAGGCCATAGTGCTGAGTCTATTTCTAACGACTATTTGTACGTAGTTAGTGCTGAGTCTATTTCTAAAGAGTATTTGTACGTAGTTAGTGCTGAGTCTGTTTCTAACGAGTATTGTATGTAGTTAGTGCTGAGTCTGTTCCTAAAGACTATTTGTAAGTAGTTAGTGCTGAGTATATCCATTGTTCGAGATGCTCATGACTCTATCCAGAGGTAAAAAATAAAATAAATGTAAGATGCAAGCTCCATAATATCGATCGTTCTCCTTCTTCCTCTCCTCTCATGGTTTGGGGGTTGGGAGGGTTGAGACGAGAGGCACGCAATAAAAACAATTTGCAACTTCTTATAACTATGCTCTGTTTATTTATTTTAATTTACATACAGAAAAAAGGAGAGGGAAGAAAAGAAAGCCAACCAGACACAGACCTATATATAAAACTACATTTTAGGTCTACGGAACCAGACTAACTGATAAAAGAAAATTAAAAAAAAACTTAAAAAAAATAAAAAAATTAAAAAAAACAATACAAAGGTTAGGCCCTATATTAAGCGTACTTGTATCATTAAGTTTGGATTAGTTATGTAGTTAAATTTGTAATAGATTTAGACTAACAATGAAAAAGCATTTATAAAAAACTAAAAAAAAAATGGGGAATTCGAACTCATGGTTCAAGCTTTCTCTGGCTTCTTAAGCCAACACGGTAACCACTCTGCTAGCGGAGAGCTTATGAACATGGAAGATTGTAAAAGTATCTATTGTTTCTATGGTCGCGTCCTATTTTTCAGGTTTGTGTTCACCAAGACTCGAGTGACCGAACTATAAAGGTGTTGTTTGAGATACCAAACAAAATAATTAACTATCAATAGTTAATGAACTAATTGGCTATTTTTTTAGAAACTGATTATTTTTTGTCAGGTAAAAGAAATAATTGTGCAAAATTTCAGCTTGATCTGAGATAGGGTGTTGGAGAAATAACGTGTACAAACTTTTTACCAGACAGAGAATATATTGGCCTGTATATATATATATATATAAGCTTTGTAATAATAAATAAATACAATAAATCACGGTTTCCTCCCACGCACTCAACGCCACTGGTCAAGAGGGTAACTAGAGTTGCTTTGACTTAAAAAAAAAAGGAATATCTGTTTTCCCATTTTCAGTAGAACTCGTCCCGGCAAAATAAAATCAATAATCTATCAACAACCGCTAGTTTAAAACAAAATCTGGCTATCCTGTAAAAGAGAGTTCCTTACTTTATATGTATAAAGCTATATCTACATTTTTGTTGCTGAGTCTACTGATACGTGACTTAGCCACAAAGTTTTTAAGTGAAATATATTGATCACATTCCAAGCAGGAGCAGCTCACTCTGGTAAGAGCAATACACAAGTCAATGTAATTGTTGGCCTTGCTTTTGGATCAATATGCAGCCAAACGTCCTCCACGCAGTGTTTGATGACTTCAAATGTCAGAGTTAGTCTGGGAACGAAGTGTTGGATCTTACTGAAAGACTAAGCTGTCTTGGGCCATGAACTCAACGATTAACTGCTTGACAGGACACGCAACGGGGCCGCAGTGATAGTGGTCTAAATCTACTGAGGAAGCATAATTTCTTTTGAAGGGACATTGGCCTTTACTTCATAGAGATACAGATTTTGTTGAAAAACACACTAATTTCTTCGTCTACTCAATCGAGATCAGGAAGTCAAGGGAGCATACACTGGAAGAGGACGCGAAATAACTTTGTAATAACTTTGCTATGCACCGGCATTAATGCGCACCAGCGCACTATTCAACACAGTACAAAGATGTGACTGTTTAAAAAGAGAAAGAACCCTTCTTCCGCCAAAAAGAATTCTAGTGGACAGGGAACTAGAGAAAGAAAGGCGTCCTTCGTCTTGCCTGATACTTGGCGTTCGGACTTGAAGCAACACTGGAAAGTATGTTGTTGGTCTGGACAAGTTTAGGAATTGGCAACTTTCTATTTGATACATTTTACCTTTGTTGAAACTGTGGACAACTTTTCTGGCAATTTAAGATTTAGCTGCGAAAAGTCAGAGATATTATAGCCAGTATTGCTGTTTGTTTTCCTGCGTCTAAAAAAATCAAAGCCTACTATTATTAAATATTATCCTGCAGCTTATCCTTATATTTTTTTAGAGAACATCTAGTCTACAAAACCTGAAATTCTACGGCAAGTATAAATGTTATGGGACAGTTGTTTTTATAAAGATATATAGATAAATATCAAGATGAAAGGTCTCTGCTTATTTTTAAGTTATGGATCTGTGCGTAAATCAAGGAAGGGATCTCTGTGTAAATGATCAAGTTATGGATCTGTGAGTATTATCAAGGAGAATAATACTTTGCACATAATCTCTCTACATAGTTTACTTGTTATTGTTAGTAGGCACTTCAGAACGCTATTGACAAAGTAGATCTAATTATCATAATAACGTAATGGCATGGATGTTTTGGCAAGAGATAACCTCAAACGGAGTTTAGTCTCATCAAAGTGTCAGGCAGAGCACAGATTGAGAGAATCAGCTTCTATTTCCAGATGAAATCAATCACTGCAGAGCTATTGAACAGGCTGCTAGACCAATTTCTACGATTTCACGTGCGCTGACATTTCCTCACGTTCTTCTCATTCGCATTCATGGTACTCACGCGGACCTCTAGCCAAGGAGCTCAACCTTTTCTGTTGGTTTGGAGACTTTTTTTTTGTTGTTTTTTGTTGTTTAGGCGGGAGAGTGACGTTATTTTTGGGAAAGAGGCATGGGGGAAAAAAGTATTTTTTGATTACGTGAGATTGACATGATGGGAATGGCATTAGGACAAGTCTGTGTTTGTGTGTGTGTGTGTGTGTGTGCTCTTCATTAACATAATCTCGTGTGTATCTCGTGTGTATTTAAAAGCAAAAGAACGTGTAGGGATCAATGGTGACTGTAAGCAAGTCACTTTTCATACTGAACACAGCACAACAGAACCTTACAGCACAACAGAACCTTACAGCACAACAGAACCTTACAGCACAACAGAACCTTACAGGCACCGGGTACACGATACGTGGCTAAACACACACACACACACATACAAACCTGCCCAGTTGACCAAAGTCGTGAAAGGAGAGTGTTGTTGGCGGACGTTGACGTATAGAACCATTAACTGCTGGTAGACAACTAAACCACTGTAGGCGTATTATATTTTAACTTACAAACCTTGAAATAACTTAAAAATTATTTTTTTTTTTACTTTTGTTAATCTAGTCGTGCTAGTTAATTAGAGACCTAAACTCTGCAAAGTCATTGGTTTTCTTGGCTGACTCAGGCAACCCATTTCATGCACTACATAGCAAGATTTTTGGTGTAACCTATTTTGTGTTCTATAAAAAGTGCATGCCGTCCCCTTTAACCCTATACCAAATAAAACATTTTCTGATCACAAGCTATTGAAGCTTAATCATAACAAGGTAGTGAAATAGTAGTTTGCAAAATGAAGAAATCCGTCGTAATGTGGACAAGATAATTGTGCAGGGAGAGAGTTAAGCATAGAAGAATCAAGTTTTTTAAGCACTCCTGTTTGAAACATTTATTTAGTTGGCAATTTTAAAGTTCAATTTAGCGTCCTTGATATTGTTGAGTTGATCGCGAACATCTCCACTATTGGCACTTGTAAAGAAGGAGCAGTTGTACGAATTCTTCCTAACATATGGAATAAGAAATGTGCTTTTATATTTGTACATTTAATTCCATTTTACCTATTCTCTTACATTTTGTAAAAGACAAAAAAAAAAATGAAATGTTACACCCTGAGCGGCTGTACAGTTTTGCGCTGACATAATCTCGACCCCGAGGATAGGTGTGTCTGTGTCTGTTATAAGCCAGATTTTAAAAACGTTTATATGTAGAATAGTTCACTATGTTGTTTATGTTATAGAAATGTTTAGAAACATAAGCATATTGGTAAGTGTTTATAAGAATTTTAGACTGCGTATATGGCTCGGAGACATGCACACTATACAGAAAACAACTAAGACTTCTTCAGCGCTTCCACCAAAAATGCTTGCATCATGGACATACGGTGGCAAGACCGCACTACAAACAGCGTTGTCCTTGCGAACGCCGACATGGACAGTATAGAGGGACTTCTTATGGTCCGACAGTTACGCTGGGTGGGGCACGTATCCCGAATGGGAGACGAACGTATGCCAAAGGCAGTCTTTTTTTTTGGTGAACTAAAAGGTGGTCGACGTAACAGAGGCACCCCACGGAAACGCTTCAAAGACCAGCTTAGGCGTCAACTTTCCTTGGCTGACATAGAAGAGAGCACCTGGTGGCATGCGGCCTCAGAGCGAGATAGCTGAAGGTCACTCACGAAGGCCGCGGTTACACATGTGAGACCAAAAGAAAATCCGCTGATGAGGACAAACGCAGACAGCGAAAAGAAAATCTAAATCGACCATCTGCGGACAATGGTTATGCTTGCCCTGGATGTGGCAAATTATATAGGTCACAGCTGGGGCTGCGTAGCCACGGGAAATACTGCACTCCTCACTAATCTTCGGACTCGAAGACAATCCTTATTATTAGACTGCGTGAGAATGCCTGTCCCAGTCAACATATCATTGTTGGCATGTAACGATTGTCTAGCTGGGTAGAGAGGTGCTTGAACAAACTATTTACTTGAGGTGATACCCGCGAGTCCTTAAATGTCCACAACCAAACAACAGAACTAATAGTATAGAATAAAATAATCCGGCTTTTAAACACAAAACTGTTTTACAAAAATTCACTACAAGCCGTCATTTCGTCTTTCGTCCGTTATTTTCTTTAACCTATTTCCGTTCCAACTTTTTAACGTACTGTCGCGTCACTAAGGAAACAGGCTACCCAATGAAACTCAACTTCTACGCGTCTTGCTATTGAGTCATTACACAACAGTTTAGGATGCCCTCTCTTTACTGGTAGTATTTTGATTGATCAGAAAATAAAGGCATGAAATATTGATGATAAATACATTTTATAACGGGTCATTGGAGATATGGTCCTTTAAATTAATACCCGAGACAAACGCCAACTTTCTCATTTCTGCATTTTCAGAAAGCCACATTATTTACGTATGCACACATCTTCTGTTTATCGACTTTTCCCAGAATGCATTAGCTAAGTAGTCTAGAGTTTTATCCTGCGTTCATTCCTTCCCCTTGTGTGCCGGCTTAGTGAGACGGAGGAATAGAAGGGTTGGTGAGTAGTATTAAAGAGGGCCATATGTGTCTGGAACAATGGAACAGACAAACATACCACTCATACGCGCACAAACTTTTTGGAGTCTTGTTCACGCTTTGATGGTTTAGAAACATTTAATTGTTGGTTAGTGTCATTTTATACACTGATTTCATCTTAATCTATGTTAATATAGTTATCTTGTGGATTGAGACAACATTATCTGGATTGAGACAACATGATCTGGATTGAGACAACATTATCTGTATTGAGACAACATTTTCTGTATTGAGACAACATGATCTGGATTGAGACAACATTATCTGTATTGAGACAACATTATCTGTATTGAGACAACATGATCTGTATTGAGACAACATTATCTGGATTGAGACAACATTATCTGGATTGAGACAACATGATCTGGATTGAGACATTTTCTGTATTGAGACAACATGATCTGGATTGAGACAACATTATCTGTATTGAGACAACATGATCTGTATTGAGACAACATTATCTGGATTGAGACAACATTATCTGGATTGAGACAACATGATCTGGATTGAGACAACCACTAGCGGATCCAGAACTTTGGAGTGGGGGGGGGGGCGATTTTTTTCCAAACCCTAACCCTAACGCCCAGTAAACCCTAACACTATACATAAACGTGCGTACAGCACACACACACACACACACACACACACACACACACACACACACACACACATATATATATATATATATATATATATATATATATATATATATATATATATATATATATATATATATATATATATAAGCATAAATAAGCAGTATTTCTCAGTATTTTCATGCATTCTTCACTGCAGAAACGCATACTCCTGACATCTACAGCTCTTTATCCATCAGTGGATTTTCACTGCAGAAACGCCTGCTCCTGACATCTACAGCTCACTATTCATCAGTGAGTTTCGGGGCGTAGCCCCGACGCATAAAGTGTTTTCATGCATTCTTCACTGAAGAAACGCATTTTCCTGACATCTACAGCTCATTATTAATCAGTGGAGTTCGGGGCGAAGCCCCGACGCCAAAAAGCGTTTTCTTGCATTTTTTACTGCAGAAACGCCTGCTCCTGACAACTACAGCTCACTATTCATCAGTGAGTTTCGGGGCGAAGCCCCGACGCTAAAAGCGTTTTCTTGCATTCTTCATTGAAGAAACGCATTCTCCTGACATCTACAGCTCACTATTCATCAGTGAGTTTCAGAGCGAAGCCCCGACGCTAAAAGCGTTTTCTTGCATTCTTCGCTGAAGAAACGCATTCTCCTTACCTAAAGCTCATTATTCATCCTGTTAAAAAAAGGACCTTTTGAATAATATTGTACTTGAAATATATTCTAATTTGAATGTATACGCCCTTAATACATTGCAAATAAAACCGATTTGTTCCTTGAAAAGATCAGATACCCCACATATTTAGATTAAGGCTTTGAGGATCGCCGCCGAAAAAAAATTCGATAAATAATATTCAATAAAATTCAAGCATAGATTGTGAGTTAAAGTCCCAAATTTAACTAGAAAAATATTAGATTGAGTAGAGGTTGGAAAAAAGGCTACTCATCTAAATCGTGACTCTTATAATGAAAATTTTGTTTGAATTCTAACTTTTCCAAAGCAAAGTCTTTCTTAAAATAATTATGATAAATTCATGTGAAATTACATAAACTCTGTCTGGAAATGGGAGGGGCGGTAGAATGAAAACGATTTATCCTCGCTCCTTTTTATAATTTCTGCTAATAATTGCATTTGGCATTAAAGAATAAGGGTGGGGCCACTCGATACGAGAATTTAATTTATAGCATATATAAATTATATTAGTGGCTGATTTTTTTTTTACATTTTGTAATTTCTTAACTATAATACAAAAAGAAAAATTATTGCTTTGTCCGAGGAGGGAAAGGAGATGGCATGTATCGCCCCTTCCACCTTTTTCCTTTTATATTTACTAATCATAAAATTTGAGATTAGAGTGTGGTGCGACATAATATACAAATGGTTTCACATATCAATTATATAGAAATTCAACTATTTTTGTTCACAAACTATGATTCCTCCATAAAAATATGACCGCCCCCCCCCCACTCAGAGGGCTAGAGCGGGGAGGGCAGTACATGCAATCGCCCCCCCCCCTTTACCCCATCGAATCGGCCAAGATACCTGAAGTAGAGCGACATAATATCAAATTTATATATCAATGCAACTAATCTTGCTCACAAACTATGATTTCTCCATAAAAGTAGGACCGCCCCCCCCACTCAAAGGGTTTAGGTGGGAAGGGCAGTAGAGGTTTCGCCCCCCCCCCTTCCACACACACCAATCGGACAACAGGGGAACGACATAATATAAAGATCGGTTAAAATACCAATAACAAGTTTTAATCACATAGATATTTAATTGATTCTTTTGGCAAGCTGTGATTTCTACAAATAAATTGGACCGCCCCCCCCACTCAAAAGTTTATGGTTGGGGGGGGCGGCGGATTGATGCTATCGCCCCCTTCCGACCCCACCTAATCGGCCAACATACTAGAGAGGGGGGCGAAATAATCTAAACATAGTTTGAAATATAAATAATTAGTATATATTATTAACATAAGTAATAAATTTGTATACAAATTGTGTGACTTCTATACTAAAATTCGTCCCCCGGGGGGGGGGGGGTCGGCCGAGTGGGGGGGGCGATCGCCCCTACCGCCCCCCCCCCTGGATCCGCCAGTGGAGACAACATTATCTGGATTGAGACAACATTATCTGTATTGAGACAACATGATCTGGATTGAGACAACATTATCTGGATTGAGACAACATTATCTGTATTGAGACAACATGATCTGGATTGAGACAACATTATCTGGATTGAGACAACATGATCTGGATTGAGACAACATTATCTGGATTGATACAACATTATCTGTATTGAGACAACATGATCTGGATTGAGACAACATTATCTGGATTGAGACAACATGATCTGTATTGAGACAACATTATCTGGATTGAGACAACATGATCTGGATTGAGACAACATTATCTGGATTGAGACAACATTTTCTGTATTAAGACAACATGATCTGGATTGAGACAACATTATCTGGATTGAGACAACATTTTCTGGATTGAGACAACATTATCTGTATTGAGACAACATTATCTGGATTGAGACAACATTACTTGGATTGAGACATTATGGTCATAAGTAATGGAAACAAATTCTCTTCAAGTCACACTGTCAACATTGTATAGAAGGAAAGAAAATGTTAAAAAATTCGTAGACATTCGTTTTTACGATAAAAAATGTTTACATTTCTGAAGAGATATTTTGATATTCTAACTTTGCCAGATCTAACAGATCAGTAACCAGCCCGATCACAGGAGATAAAAAAAATGTAGCCACTAATTACAGTCAACGTAAGATGGAACTTGTATCCAATTTTAACTAATTTTTTATACTGAGGCTTTTGTTTCTGTTTTGGGAATCACTTAACATTAGACACATTCAGGCAGACTGCACATCATGGAAACAACATATCAGACAGACAAATCTTCAGACTACATATCAGACAGACAAATCTTCAGACTACATATCAGACAGACAAATCTTCAGACTACATATCAGACAGACAAATCTTCAGACTACATATCAGACAGACATAACTTCAGACTACATATCAGACAGACAAAACTTCAGACTACATATCAGACAGACAAATCTTCAGACTACATATCACACAGACAAAACTTCAGACTACATATCAGACAGACAAATCTTCAGACTACATATCAGACAGACAAATCTTCAGACTACATATCAGACAGACAAAACTTCAGACTACATATCAGACAGACAAATCTTCAGACTACATATCAGACAACATAACTTCAGACTACATATCAGACAGACAAATCTTCAGACTACATATCAGACAGACACAACTTCAGACTACATATCAGACAGACAAAACTTCAGACTACACATCACACAGACAAAACTTCAGTCTACACATCAGACAGACAAATCTTCAGACTACATATCAGACAGACAAATCTTCAGACTACATATCAGACAGACAAAACTTCAGACTACTTATCAGACAAAACTTCAGACTACTTATCTGACAGACAAATCTTCAGACTACATATCAGACAGACAAAACTTCAGACTACATATCACACAGACAAAACTTCAGACTACATATCAGACAAAACTTCATACTACATATCAGACAAAACTTCAGACTACATATCACACAGACAAAACTTCAGACTACATATCAGACAAAATTTCAGACTACTTATCTGACAGACAAATCTTCAGACTACATAGCAGACAGACAAAACTTCAGACTACATATCACACAGACAAAACTTCAGACTACATAGCAGACAAAACTTCAGACTACATATCACACAGACAAAACTTCAGACTACATATCAGACAAAATTCAGACTATTTATCTGACAGACAGACAACACATCATACTACTCAGAAACAAAACGCAATAAACAAAAACTTGACTCGGACCCATAGCAGGCGTGAGCAGTCCACCAGAAAGTGTACTCATGTTTTGTTTACACTTATTAAGAAGCCGAAACCGTAACACTGTAAGGAATGCCAGGACACTCTTCAAGTCCAACTTTTGAGAAGTTTCCATTCTCTTTAACTTCCTGTCTCTTGATTCCCAAACATTTCTAGCAGCTTATTTACACTCCAGCTTTTCTCCCGCCTCCAATGACAACTCGGTAACACAAACACATTCCACTGTATCTAAATCCAGCAATGGTGATCATAAATAAACAAACAGTTTCTATCAATAGTTTCCTTCTATTAGCATCGTTACATTTTCAACAGAGACTTGGAAGTTTACCAAAAAACATTGACATTGACCAATACCAAACTGTTTTATCCTTTGGAGTTACGTTTTAAAATTTTTTTCGTTTTATATTGTTCATAGTAATATTGTTACTGTGTCCGAAAATTAAAGAGTCTAGGATTAGAATTGATTGTCAATTATGAAATAAGTGCTTATTTTATCCATATTGCCAACCTTTAAACTGTATCCGTTAGTTTCCAGTTTTTTGGTTGATACAATTGAAATCCAAATAAATGTATAGATGCCTGCTTAATGTCTAAGAATTCGCAGGCACCCCCCCCCTTTACCCCCCCCCCCAAAAAAAAACAACAAACAAACCCAACATACTAATTAACATTTTCTTGTTTACTTTCATTGTTTAAAATGCAGGCATCATTTATTTTCTGTTCTGACCAAAGGCTCTGTGAATGTTTAATTTAGGAATCTCGTTGTTCACATGCAGAGCTAAACATTAAAAACTTCTACCAACATAAGTGAAACGGTTCAAACTTTATACCATAGACTTATATAAAGGCCTACTACTATACTATACTATAGCCATAGACATGCATAAATATAGACTGGCCGATTAAAGAGTTTTATGAAAAAATTTGTGACTTGCAATTTTGTGTAATTTATTATACAGCATTTTTGAGCAGTATAAAAGTGAAGTATTCATATCTTTTTCAGCCACACACCTATATATTGTAAATAAGGAGGCAGCGTAGTTTTGTTTAATCTCTAAGAATGAAGATCATGCAATTTTTCCATAGACATAAATAAATAAAGACTGGCCAATTAAAGAGTTTTATGAAACGAAAATTTGTGACTTGCAATTTTGTGTACTTTATTATACAGCATTTATGAGCAGTATAAAAGTGCTTTTTTAACTTTGATACACACCTATATATATATTGTAAATAAGGAGGCAGTGTAGTTTTGTTTAATCTCTAACAATGAAGATCATGCAACTGTTCATAATTCGGAACAACAGCTCCTAGTTTTTACTAGGGGAGTGCCGTCGCACATTTTTTTTCGCGCATGGTGCAATATGGAGAAATTCAGGAGGATGCAAAAGAAGAAATTTACTCCTCCAGTCACTTGGACTGACCTTCAATGAGAGTAAAACTTTCCTACGCTTTATTTTATTAGATCTCTAAAAATTTCATCCATTTTCTCACAATGTTTTGTGATTTATAAAATTTTCCTGAATAAGGGATCGTCACAAAAGTTATTTTTTTAAGGCCACCCCATTAAAATAGCTGTTTTCAGTACTTTCATATTTGGGTATTTTACACAAAATCTGGATTTTTTTTATGTACATGAAATCATTATCATCTGTCCCGCGTAACCAAATCCTCCACTTTTCCCGGTCACCAATGTTCTTAACAAGATATCAAGAGAGAGAGGCTGGTCCATTATTTGCGTAGTCCAGCCAGCTTTTCTTCTGACAAACCTTTTTTCGTTTATTCTCTTGAAGGATTTTTTTTTTAAGTTAGTCTTACAAAATACAATTCCAAACCAACTCATGCAGTTATCGTCTTTTCACAGTATTGAGGAGTCATCCTTTTTGCCAGCCAGAGTGTTAATTGGCAAAAGTAAAAAATTCATTATTTTTTTTTTTTTTAGTAAATATTCACAACTATATCTTTTATATAATAATATATTTTTTAAATAATAATATCTTTTATATAGATATGCTTTAATAGATCTAATAAATGATTAACGCGGTCCTACCAATATGGGTATATTAATACTTAAATCTGGGTATTTTAAATTTCGAATGCGCATTTTTTAAAAACCGAACTTATCTATAGATCAAGATCTCTTATATCTAGAATTATCAAGATCTACAACACCCAGACAGACTATGGACATGGTTCTAGATCTATTTAAAGATATTTAAAAAAAAATAACTCAATAGATCCAATAAAGTCATGATTTCCACTCTATTTTCTCTAGATCTAGACCATACATGAGATAAATATGAATGTTTATAGATCTAGTCTACGTCTAGAACTCTAGAATACTCTAGATCTTATAAGTGACTTAGTCTATAGGTGTAGTGTATTGTATAGTATAGTCGCTAGTGTATTGCCTGTAGATCTAGATCTAGTACCTGTACTTTTTAACTAATATTAGTAGATGTAGATCTATAATAATAATACTTTTTAATAGTAGAAAGTAGATTTATAATCTATCAATTCTATCTAATCTAGATCTAAATCTAGACTTCACTTTCACATCACACGATTATTGATACAGACAGTGAATGAAACGAATGCAGTGATTATATTATAGTTTATACTGATTATAGCTCTACCAGTTGATTATCATCATCATCATAGATAATAATCTAGACTAGTATTCTAGATCTATAAATAATCATAGTCACCGTGATTGGCGTGATAGTGCCCTTTTTAGTCAATGTAGTAAAGTCAAGATAGTGGAACGTAAACTCGAAGGTTTAATGCAATAAATATAAAGTATAAGTAGAGTCTATGAGTTAGATCTAGTATAAGATCTAGTTATTTTGTTTCTTTGTATGTCAATGTCTCAATTAAAATAATTAATATCATCAGCCATATCATTTTAAATATTAAAATAGTAGACATAGATTTCTATATTATAAATAGATAGATTAGATCTATAAAATATAATTTTACAAACTTTAGAAATGATTGATTTTATTTTTAATTGATCACCCTTCTAGACTAGATCTAGCATCTCTAGCTAGACTCTAACTTGTAGTTTGTAGATCTTGGAATTGGATCGAAATTCACCTTCCTAAATTGTCTCTAAAGTCTGTAGCTGATTTGAGAGGCCCAACAAGGCAAGCCGAGTCTATTACTATTAGTACTCTGTCTCTTGATCTATCTAGTAGGCCTACTTAGCTAGTGCATTTGCTATAGTCACTGTAGTCAAATCTTGACAACTAGTCTTCTAGATCTAAGCTTCTAGAATAATTAGATCTAGATCCAGTTTAGATTTAGAATATATAAAAGTATTTTACTAGCTAAAATACTAAATCTACTGATCTAAATTCTAGATAGATATACAATATATAGATCCAGTTTAGATTTGGATTATAAAAATATTTACTAGCTAAAATTCTAAATCTACTGATCTATACTTAATATTTTAGATATTATATGACATCTACAAAAATTATTATTAAGATATAATTATAGATTCTAGACTAGTTATTTATGTACATAAAATATATAAATTAAAGATAAAATTTATGCAGGCCTAGATCCCATAAATTTATAATTGATCCAGATCTATCAGTAAAAG
Organism: Biomphalaria glabrata; assembly: GCF_947242115.1. Lineage (NCBI taxonomy): Eukaryota > Metazoa > Mollusca > Gastropoda > Planorbidae > Biomphalaria > Biomphalaria glabrata. Next base: position 57,540,093 of record NC_074712.1, on the reverse strand, counting down.
TTACCTTCAATGGGAAGTTTTACCCAATCTAATCTATACAAGACAATTTATAATCCATGCCTCGCCTGCACCCCATAAATTAAATAATAGTTCCCATTCCATGCCATGCCCAGACCCATGAGTTCATGAAAAAATAAATGATGTGGTGTCAAGTTGGATCTATCCCCTGAAATTCAGCACTTTAATATAAAACTCACATATCTAGTTAATTATTTGCTATGACACTCTGATCAACTTGGACTTGTGTGATACATATATATGTTTCTTATCAGATTTAATGAATGAAGTTTTGGTGCATTTTAAGGCTACAAAAGTATCATCAGGTGCATTGTAACCATTGGTATTTTTCCTGGCAACATTTCTATTCTAGTCTGTGATAAATTATAAATTTTAAAAAATGTTTGTAATGTTTCAGTTATTAACAAGTAGAACCATGCCAACCAGTTCTGATGATGTACCAGAATGGCTCAAGGATCATACTTATACTATTTCTACTCTCTGGGCAGACATTAATAATATTGGCATCCATTCAATATTTATTGTAAGTACTACTATACAATTTTTAGTTTAGTTATCTAAAAGATGTTTTATGAAGTGTGATTTTCATGGTCAAGCAACATCCAAATATGGGGGATGGAATTTAACATTTTTCTCTAGTTTTTTTTTTATAACACTCTTACTCTTAAGCAAATTCATCTTTCATGAATGCCTAATATACTTGGCTGTTGTGCAGGCCATTCCTTTACAATAAACTGTTAGATGAAATTAGGCAAAATTATGTCTGATAATTTGTATGTTTGATACAACAATGTATTCAATTTAATAATATTATTTTTTAATTTTAATGTTTTCAAAAGAAATTAGCCATTATGCCTAATTGTATAATTACAGTTATGTTTGGAAATGCAAGAAAAAGGCATGCATTCCTGACAAGTCAATGATTGGTTGCACCTCTTAAAGGTAAGGTACTGCAATTTTTCCCTATGCACTTTTCTCATAAGCTGAAGTACTTGTATTTTTGAAAAACTAGTTTTCCATGAAAATGTAAATCATAATATATGTTATAGTTGCTTTTAGATGAGTGCAATGTTCATCAAATTAACTGAATATCTTCCTTCACCTTTAGTAATAATTCATAACTATTGAGGTCAGGGCCATGTCTACACATTAACACAGTAGCTCCTTTTAGGTACAGACTATTTTTAGAATGGCAAAATTATATAATTATACTTAATAACATATATACGTTTAGCATGGTCAACACATACGTCACAAATATTTATTTTTTTTAAATCCTTTTATTTATTTTTATAACTAGATAACTTTCTGTTATGAGAAAAGATGAGATTCTTGGACTCCTGCATAACACCACCAGAAAGGAAAATCCCATCATGTTGCAAAATAAAAGCCTTGGACCGATTTTAATTTAAGATATATATATTATGATGTAAGCTCTATACATATTTATGTATATCCTGTCATTCAGCCAACAGGTTTGGATTTAGTATTTTTTAAATCTGTTTGATATTGTACTTGAAAACTATTAATCTGAGCCCCATTAAAACAATAGGGAGTGCAGTGAATGAGTGGTAAAGCACTTGGCTTCTGAACTGAGGGTTCCTGGGTTCGATTAAGACTGGGATTTTCAATTTCAGAATTCAAAAGGCTAAGGATACATGGCAATAGTAAGGAATAAGTAAAGGCAGTTTGGGGAGTCATGGGTTTGAATCTCTGTGAAGACTCAGATTTAATTTTTTTTAGATTTTTGGGTGCCCCTGAGTCCACCTAACTCTAATGGGTAGCTGACTTTCGTTTTGGAAAGTAAAGATGGTTGGTTGTTGTGCTGGCCACATGATGCACTGGCCAAAGAATCAAATGACCTTAACATCATCTGCCCTATAGATTGTGAGGTCTGAAATGGGATTTTTTTTCAAAAGGTGGTTGGTTGTTGTGCTGGGTACATGACACCCTCACTAACCATGGGGCACAGAAACTGATAAACTTTATATCATCTGCCCCATAGATTGCATGATATGTAAGGGAAATTTTGCTTTTTAAAAATTAAAATAAGAATCTATCAAAAGTAAACATATAAAATATGGTGCATTCTCCTTAAAACTAAAACCTGGTGCGAAGGTTTAAAATGTTGGCAAAAAAAAGCAACATCATATATTCTTAATTCCCTTTGCAAAACTTACTGAGAAGAACATGCATGTTGTTCCATCATAAGTTTCTTGACAGAGGAAATCTTGTTTATATTAGATTTGAATTAAGCAAATTAAGAAAAAAATTATAATCATTATTTCAAATGGTTGTATCTAAACCTTGTGAACTAAGTTTCAGTTATAAGTATATTGAGATTAATGGATAATCATGAAATTGTTAAATAATTGCTGCTATCATTCCATTGACTAAAGAACCATAATTATTTTTTTTTTAAATTAATTTCAAAATGATTTTTTTCAAGCATAGAGTTCACATAGATCTTGAGTGAAATTTTTTTTTTATTTGACTAATGCTTCAATTTTATTGTATCATATTAGTTGTTAATTTTTATTACCCAGAATATTTTTAAAAAATGAGTACACTATTTTCATGTAATAATGTAACTTGGTATTCACACAATGCTCAAAATACACTATAATCTTTAGGCCATACAGATTTGTATAAATTAACTTGTTTAAATACATTGTAAATGTATATTGTTTGGATAAGAATAAAGTTTTTCTGAGACAATTATTGTTCAAGATTTGTTGATGCTCCTGCTTAATCAATTATATATATATTGCTATAACTTAGCCAAATAACCTCAACGAAAGGATTATAAAATAACAAAATAGAATGTTTAATAACCAAATAGGGAACTAGATCTAGAATTACACTAATCACAGCACAAGCGTCGTTTTCATCTCTAATCATTGGCCATCTTGACTTCTTCTCTTATTTCATGTCTCTGTCCTGTGTCTCATGGTGCGCAGTCTCACACCTAATGACAGCGTGCATTGTAGAGTCATAACACTGCCCCCTCCTTAAAACTGTTCGTCTCGAACAAAGTTTGCCCCGCCATGATAACGATGAAGCCGATCCACGTGAACAACCTTGAAGCTAGACCGTGGAGTCTTCTGAATTCGGTAGACCACATCGTTGATCCTTTTAACGACACGAAAGGGACCTTCCCAGTCTCTTTGGAGTTTTGGGGATCTACCTTTTCTTCTCTGGGGGTTATATAGCCATACCAGATCGTTTTCCTGAAACCCCGAGGTATTTGCACGTCTATCGTATCTAGTCTTCATTAGATCGCAGTTATTCTTCATTGTCCCACGAGCCAGAGAATGGGTTTCCTCCAGACGCCGTCTAAGATCGTTGACATACTCAGTAGCAAGGACTGGTGTGTCTCTCGGAAGTCCAAATAGCAGATCACTTGGTAAACGAAGTTCCCGGCCGAACAACATCTTTGCAGGGGTATATGTAGTAGAGCAATGGATGGAACTCCTGTAGGACATCAGGAACACTGGAATGTATGCATCCCAGTTGTCCTGTCGATCATCGGTGACCTTCGACAAGTATTGTTCTAAGGTACGATTGAACCGCTCTACCATTCCATCTGACTGCGGGTGTAGTGGTGTAGTGCGAGTTTTATTGATGCCTCCTTGTTGCCGCTCACCTTCAGCTCTCTACCTCTGAGTTCCTGCCTAAGTTCCTGTAATGACAGTTGACTAAGTGTTTTCTTAGACGCCATCTAGTATTAAAACGTTGATCAACTAAAAACAAAACTTATGTTGATTTACCCGAAAATGGACTCGTTCGATGTCCCATACATAGATCTAGACCATCTTCTCCCCTTTCGTTGAGGATCCCACTTCTGACACCAATTGCTATAACTTAGCCAAATAACCTCAACGAAAGGATTATAAAATAACAAAATAGAATGTTTAATAACCAAATAGGGAACTAGATCTAGAATTACACTAATCACAGCACAAGCGTCGTTTTCATCTCTAATCATCGGCCATCTTGACTTCTTCTCTTATTTCATGTCTCTGTCCTGTGTCTCATGGTGCGCAGTCTCACACCTAATGACAGCGTGCATTGTAGAGTCATAAATATATATATTAGTTTTAACACGTCTGATAATAAATGACAGTACAAGTTAGTGAATGAAAATTTGTCATTATTTCAGCTGCTTTAGGCCTACATCAATGTGACGTGCCAGTACTTTGATTGTGTCATATAACAATTTAAAGCAACATTTTGAAATGAATAATCTGTAGAATTGACAGTAAATACATTTAAGTGATGGGCTGTGATCTGCGTGAATTGAGAGCTGATCATGTATTGAATTTGTGTTTTTGATCTTTACTTCAAGTAAATGTTAATGAGCAATTAATTTTTAATGAATAAATAATTTAAAAAGAAACATAAACATTTACTTTAGTTTAATAATTTTTTTTCATCAGAACAGAATTTCCAACTTTGCATTCTTAAAATAAAATATAATTTATTTAGAGTAGAGTCAGAACACAAAATCATAGTTTTAAAATATTAAGTAAATGAAGCTAAGCTGTGATCTCTTATAAACATTTGTATATAGACTATACACAATTTAATTATTATTTTTCATCAAATTGCAGGAACTAGTACATGTACTTATGCCTATTTGACAATAAAAAACCTTAGTCAATGAAATAGTAATACTAGTAAATGAGATAAAAGTAAACTAAATATCATCAATGCTATTGAAGCCACACTTGTTGTTTTTTTTTATCTTGTTTGGTGGACTGCAATTAAAGTTGCTATTAATTTCACTGATCGTCTTAGCTGAAGTGCCAGTGTCGTCTCTTTGAATCCTAAGCTTATTTTCTTGGTAACTGGAAGTCCAGATATTTGGAGTTTCATTTTAAACACCTATACTTTCCGAAATGGCATTCCGATAGGCTAAACCATTTGCCTAACATGTCATATGCACGTAAAGAGGTACCACAGAAATGCTTTAAAGACAAGCTTAGGCGCCAACTTACTTTAACTGACATAGAATAAGAAAGCACCTGGTTGCATACAGCTTCAGAACGAGACAGCTGGAGGTTACTTACAAAGGTGTGGTATACACCAATGAAAATTAATTGCCGAGGGTAGACGGTAAAAAAAAAAAAAAACTGATTCTACCACAGGTGGACAATGATTATGCCTGTGCTCAGTGTGGCATAATATGTAGGTCACAGCTGGGGCTGAGTAGCCTCTGGAAACATAGCATTCCTCATAAGTCTTAGGAATCAAAGACAAGCCTATCATTTTTGTAGCATAGTTTGTAGCTTCTGTAAATGCATGAAATGCCATCACAAATGACACATGTCCTCTGTGAGTTTGATGGATTATAAACATCTTACTTCTTTGCCTTATATTAAATGGTCCTTCTCTCTGTTCCTCTAGGTACTTGCGTTTATCTAAATATCATTGATATATCGTAACATGTCATCAAAATAAAAGCTAGAATCTCTGCAACTCGTGTTACGTGTACAAGTCAGAAGTGAAGTCATCAATAACACTTGCCATTAAAAAAATAACAATTTAGATTAGTCAAATTAGTGACTGATTATTCGATTCATTTAGGCCTATAAATTTTTTATTTGAATATATAATGATCCTTTCCACTTTGTGACTTTACTAGTATACTTTGGAGTAGACTTGTTGAGCTAAAGTCGGAAGTACACATCGAGTTTTACTCATTACTGTGATCTACTAGATCTAGATATTATATAGAAGTAGAGAGAGTATCTCATCAATAGTAATAGATATCTGTCATAATCATATCGTGATCAGTAGGCGGCTGCAGGTTTATAGATCTATTCCATGACAAAAACCCTGGCTAGATTTAGATCTACTGGTCTAGACATCTATATAGATCTAACTAGAATTAAACTAGAAAACTGAATTAGAGAAGTAGCTTTCTGGATCTAAATCTAGAATCTATATTATTAATATTAGATCTAGTTGCGTCGAACGCTTAATTTTTGGTTGTTGTTTTTAATAAATGCACATAAAATACATTGTATTTTGGCAATAAAAATACCCAGTTGGTAGTCAAGTAATTCTAATAATTAATTAATGAATGACTATCAGTATTTGTTTTAGATCTATCAGATTTATATGACTATGACTTATTATTTATACTTATTTTGTATCATTCGTCCAAGAAAATCTAGCTCTAGATCTATTTCAATTTAGATTAGGCTATAGTTGTTTTTTTTTTTTTTTGTCATTTTATTTAGGCTACAATATTACCTAGATGAACTTTTTCTTTGTTTCCCACGAGACGTGTATGCCTATAGCCTAGTCCTTTCGATAATAATAATAATAATAATAAACGATTAGGAATGCGTAGCTTGGAGTGTCAAAACTGTAGGCCTATTAGGCCTCCTATTTTTATTTCGTGCAATTTAGTATATCGTAACAAATACGCATTTAGCGGAACGGTAGACAGGTCTTCATCCAGATTTAGTGTAAATAAACCAAACACAGAAACACTGAAAGATTGTATTTTCGGAATTTAGATTCTATTTTTTTGAAAAAATGTGGCATTTTATAGGGTGGTCGAAAAAAATAACTTTTGTGACGATCTCTTATTCGGGAAAATTGTATCTATTATATCAGATAGTCAGAAAATGGATGAAGTTTTTACACATCTAATCAAATAGAGCGTACGAAAGTTTTACACCCATTGCAAGGGACTGACGGAGTAAATCTCTTCTTTGGCATCATCATGGATTTCTCCACATTGCACCATGCGCAAAAATGATGCGCGACGGCACTTCGACTCTCTTAGGCTTTGTAAAAAACTCGAAGCTGGTGTTCCATTAGTATAGTTCCATGGCCAGTCTATATTTATTTACGTCTATGACTATAGCTCAACCTTCGTGGTCGAAGATGAGCACATTTCTCTTTTCCTATGAACACGAAGATGACTGTAAAGTCCAATCCTTGCTTTAAAAAGACGGCCGCATACGTGGCATGGGTGGGTTAGGTCAGTTGTAGATAGGCCTGCTTCTTCTCTCAGATTTTTTGTTGGTTTTTGATTTTTTAACACTACAAAAAATGTCGTGAAAATTTTTAAAAAGTTGAAACAAGGCGTTGTATTGTAAAGTAGTTATAAGAAGTAAAGTTTTTTTGTTTTTTTTCAACCCTAACCTATGTAACATATAATTTAATTTTTAGATCTAGATCTAGTAATTAAACATCAAAAATAAGAGTACTCTCGTCTCATAATTATTATTTTGCAATTTTTAGATACATAATCTAGAAAGATCTAGGTAATCAATCTAATTAAATGTACATAAGATGATTAAAATCAACAGACATGAATTATTTCAATCTAGGATTTTTGAAAAATTATCTCAATGGAAACAAACAGGAAATGGCTTTGTTTCATATATTTGCGTGAATATCTAGTTCTGTGATTAATATCCCATTCTAAAGAAAATCCGAGAAATGATTTTGCATTATTTCTAAACTTTGAAAACTAAATATCATTACTTTTCTAAGACAGAAAAGATTGATTGGGGCGACTTTCCTTAGAGCTTGAAAAAAGAGTTTACGTACATAAAAATCTATATATATATAGGTCTGTGAATCAATCAGTCGCGGATAAGAATTTGTTTCCGGTTTCCAGTCTAGTATAATATATAAGTCTATGCTTTATACATTTCCAGGATTTATTGCTATAATGTTATTTGTTTTCAAGACAATACTGATGACAAGGATCAGTTTATAGCATTATAAAGTAGACCCATTCCCTAGTGCTTTTAGAGCATGGAATGGGTTGCCTGAGCTAGCCAGGAAAACCAGTGACTTGGCAGAATTTAAGTCATTGGTTAATATGCATGACTAAATGCATGACGCGTAGAACGTAATCATCTTCTTTTTTTGAAGTAACGTCTGTATTATATACGATAAGATGACCATATTATAAATTAGGCCATATAGCACACAGTGGCGTTAACAGATCTATATAGTAGACCTAGGGAGATTATAAAAGGGTTTAAAGCAACGTAAAGAAGGTCATAAAACTTTAGATCTAGATCTATATACTAGGCCCTATTATAACAGAGCACAAAATCTAATAAATACATTCCTGGAAATATAAATATAAAAACTAGAAACGCGAAGGTAAGACTTTTTCGATGCGACGAAACAAATAGGGATCAAAGCAAATAAATTATTAGCCATCTTTAGATAATTTCCATAGCAAGTCCCTCTGACGAGTGATTCTAATGTTTGACATTCTGACAAGTGTGACACTGAATAGAAATAGAAAGAAAAACCAATGAACAGTTATTGTCTTTAATTTGTGTTTTAAATGAAATAGATAAAACTTGTATACATGAGGCTGATGTAAACAATATTGGATGTAATAAACATGTGTAAAAAAAATCACACGCAATGAATGGTGTAATTAACACATGTAATGAAAGATGTAATCAACATTACAAAATACAACAATAGTACATGTTATGAAATGGTCATAATAGTTTTTTTTTTACATACATAATATGAGTAGAAGAAAGGAACAAGTCAGAGTAGAACGCAACAAATGAGACCTGACGGTGTTAAAACAATACATGTAGAGAATACATTATCACACATGATAACTGATGTAACAAATACAGGTCTAGGTATGAAATAGTGATGGTGTTCATTCTAAACCAAATGTATCAATCAGATGTTATATACAGGTGCAAAGAAACGAACATGGCCCGTGTTTCAAATCACAATCTAATGTAGAGACTCAATTAAAATTAGAGCACTGAAGTCCTGGTCATTTAAAGTTCAAACCTGTTCAGTTGATGGTTTCTTTGACATCTGACGTGTGCTTGTTTAAGTTGAATATTCTGAAGTCACAATACATATCTATATGTAAACATACTGGTGGAAGTGGTTACCTGACCCAGCGGCTCGAGTTTGTTCATTCATTACGGACTTGATTTAAAGTCCATATTTACTTCGAGCAACTTACTGGCAACATCTCAGAGGTTACCCCTTCGAACAACTTACTGGCAACATCTCAGAGATATCCCTTCGAGTAATCCACGTGGACTAGCAGCCTCTCAAATATCCCTCCGCATAAAAAAGTGGACTAGTAACCTGTTGTCATCTACCCATTACTCCGCGAAAGCAGAAAATCCAGCAACCTCTCACAGATATTCTTCGGCGAATGCAGAGAATGCTAAAAATATGTTATTCAACTCTTCGCCATCTACTGTCATCGCTTGTTTCGTAGTTTGAAGTCAGCACAGTTTTGACTAGAGCACTCGCGACTTTTTAATAGTGGACATTGAAACACTTTCTTTTTGTATGCTATCAATGTTTTGATATGAGCGTTGTCATTCGATGCAGACTTATATGTAACAGAACTTCTTACGATTAAAATGGAACATAACTAACTTCAATAGTTGTTATACAGCTTAGTGTTGAAAAGGCGCATAATGTGGTAACCAAACTAGCAAGAGACTGGTATCAACTAAAACCCATGGAAACGCCTTGAACAATAAGAAAATGTAAATTTTCAGAAATTATCGCGATATCCTTATATGGTATTTTACCTATCAGATTGAAGCTTGCAAGTTTTTTCAGACCGAGGCTGGGATATATTTATAGTGTTAGCGCATACGAACAAAATTCAGGCTAGAGAGCTAACCACTGGTTTCGCTCTGTACCGTAACATTGGTGGTTGCATGTCTTACGTCAGATTAGGGAGATCTTGCTTAATAACCATCAGTAAAGGGTAAAAAAAAAACAAGAAGCAAAAAAAAAAGACTAACACAAATCAGCCAAGACCAGGTCTTGTTCAATGTTTCATATAGTACCACATACCAGACCAGGTCTTGTTCAATGTTTCATACAGTACCACATACCAGACCAGGTCTTGTTCAATGTTTCATAAAGTACAACATACGTTGATTTAAGGATGGTATAGAGACTTTGTAGGATAACTAAACTTCTTCATATTTGGACACATATTTGGATACTAGATCTAAGTACTTGTCATGGCTAACGGTGTGTTATCTTGTTGTCATGACGACAGACACTACAGTGTGCTCTCCTTGCAATCTGTGTCGTGTATGTAGATTGTTTACAAGTAGGCCGCATCATTTGTTTTTTTGTGTGCGCGAGAGACAAGTGCACATCTTGCGCCGTCACGTGACTGGATGCCATGGATAGCTTTGAATGCCATGGGATGCTGGGAAGGTATCGCCAGTATGTACACCGCGGATAAAGTGAATCCATGTGTTAGGGCTGGCATGGTTACATGTATTGTAGGATTCTCCTTTGTGACTTCCATCCAGACGATGTAATTCTTGCTATTAATAGAACAATGACATCATGTTACTTGCATTTCTATTAGTAGTACATAATGTATAAGTAAAAATCATACAATATTATTCATGAGCATACACGATTTGATGTGTCTGGAATTGATAGTTTCTGTGGTCCAATCTTAACATTGCTATTTCTGGCACTAGGTTGTTGGGACAACTTTAAGAGCATCTACTTTATATTCCTGACATAATACAGTAGGTTTATGGCGTCAATATATGCATGGCGGTGTGCTTGGGACTATAATTTATGCATAAGTTTTTACAAACAAAAATAATATACATATATAAAAATAGATGAACACAAGACTAGAATCACACGTTTTCTGGCATACTCGGCGTAGTTTCTTTTGACAACGCTTATATCAACTCACTCTGTCAGGTAAAAAGTTTGTACACATTTATTTCTTTCACACATAATCTTGGATCAAGCTGAAATTTTGCACAATTATGACTTTTACCTTGTGTTATAAGTAGGCCGTATAGGAATCAATTAAAAAAAATTAACCAAATTAGTTAACTAATGACTAACTATTGGTAATAAATTAGTCGCCTTTATAGGTCGTCGTCTGAAACCTAAAAAAAATAGGTAAAGACTATACAAACAATAGATAACTATACAATCTTCCATGTTCATAAACTCACCACCAGCAGAGTGGTTACCGTGTTGGCTTGAGAAGGCTTCAGCCAAAAGCTCAAATTTTGGTCGTCCCCCCCCCCTTTTTTTTTTTTTTTGATAATTTTTTATAAAGGCTTTTAATTGTTAGTCTAGATCTATTACAAATATAATTACACTACTGACCAAACTAATTGATACAAGTACGCTTAATATAAGCTTTTTTTTTATTATCTTGTCCTCTCTCTCTCTCCTTCGCTTGCTGTCCATTTATATCTCCACTCTGTCTTCGTCAAGCTCAGCCAGACCCTCCCCCCTCAATTCGTTAGCACTCGACACTATATAACAAATGACGTGTGCTCTTCAGTTGCAAACGTGCTTGCATATGTACCGTGCTGTGTCAACTAACCATAACTCCAAAAAGACTTCATCCAAAACAAACAAACACGCACATATTCCCAAAGCAGCTAATACACAAGTGATAAGAACAACTCATTGTACTAGATGCATATGAAATGTCCCATTAGTTGTCTAATGTCTTATTCCCAGAGTTGATCATTCTAATCACGTTTTAACGATGAAATCTCATTAGTCCTTCAGAAGTTTTGTATAATTGTGTTTCTCCAGCTACATTGCACTGAGGAATTGTTTTCAAAGGTAGTCACGGGTCAGTGGGGCTAAGCTCCCGTCGTGTATACACTTCCTCTAATTAGCATGCGTTCTGACAAGTCTAGCCTCTGGTCTGGTCTAAGCCAGGCGAAACTGTTTCTATTACCAGGTGAAGGAGGCTAGCGTTAAGTGACGCCAGTGAGAAGATGGACCGCAGTGGCTACAGCGTGGTCTTTTTCTCCAACCAGAACCAAGTATCGTGCTGAACTGACCAAGTAGCCAATATGTCCATCCTTGTTATATAGAGATGATGATTCCATTATGTCAATGCTTAACAACGCTCGGTCATTACAGTCAATGTAATTCCTCCCAGGGAAAGAGTGTACCGGCTTGAGAACATGTAGCAGACACTGAGTCTAGAACAGCGGTTTTTGATTTGTTGTTCGGGAATCGTGAGAAAAAAAAATTCAATATGTATCACCGAAAAAGTGTCCTTGGTAGAAACCTTTAAAGAACTGGTCAGAGACCCGGACACTCAATCTAAAATGGTCTTGTGTCTTATACCCCTCCGAATGGACACAAGTCAAACAAAGTTTCTTGCAGCGGCCTTACGCATCTCAAAAAAAGGACCAATCATATATTTGAAAAGAAATAATTCGCTGATATTATTGGCTACAGCTAGATGATAGGGTTGGCTACAGCTGGTTGATAGACTACGAATCATTATTTCGAATAGTTGAAGCGGTTGTCTTCCCTTCCAGATCATCGCCTGCTCTATGATGATTCGAAGTGATCAGGCGTGAATGCCAGGCCAGCAAACGTTCAAGTTAGGGGGCAGCACTTCTTCACACCAAGTCATTCGTTGCCCTCGCTTTTTTTTTGTTCTTTGAAAAGATTGCCTCTGCAACGGGTTTATGAACGCATCGTTGAACTCGATGCAATTATGAATGGGCAGAGCTGCGTCTGACTTGAACGAACACTCTTCAGTGTAACGCGATGGAAGTGTTAATTTGATTTTCAGAGTCGTTCACGGACTGCGTGACCATCGGCTGGAAGGCTTGCTCTGCACCCTGAAGAGTTTCCAGTTCTTTAGTCGAATTCTTCTACTTTGAAGAAATTTCTCCACTGCGGCCCTACATTGACTGGACTTGTGATAGAAGACTTGTTACAGAAGGTCGTCTCTTCTTCAAAGGCATCGGAATCCATAGATCTGTAACAGAAGAAAAACATTACATGAGCGAACTAGACAATGATATGTTCCAGAAATGTCCATTTCAATTAGGACATTCTTTTAATTCAATGATCACGGAAAAAGAACATAAATAGCTAAAAATATGTTCTCATCAAACGCTTAAATCTATAGAGTTCTCTAAAGATCTACAGCCACTACTGAAACAAGGCACCTTGGAAACAAGAAAATAAGTATCGCGTTTAATTGCTGGTTGTTAAGCCAGTAAAGAAACTAAATAGATTTTACTCATTGCCCACACCCGGAATTTTGACCAAGATTTTTTAGAATTCTACATTTCTGTTCTCACACTTTTGTCATTAAAAAAAAACAACAACAACTAATTTTGCCCTAGTCTATATAAAACAAAACGATTTGGTTCAAATTGATTCGTTCCATTAAAATATTTTTATATTTACGTGAATTTTTTTTTATAAACTATAGGAAAGTTTCAGGAAATCTAAACAATGTCAAGGACGTTTAATAAACCAAAACAAAGAGTCACAAATGGAGGAGCTTTAGACATTTGATTCTGCAGAGGTGAAAAATGGACAAAAAAACAAACAACTATTGTATCACTTTAAATAAACTTCCTATCGTCTGTACACCGGAGACACCAACAAGCAACCTTTTAGTTGTTTTTTTTTTTCTGATATAGATGAACATCTCTAATAGATGTAAACCTCATTTTAAATTTACCAGCCCAAGTACACTCATGTAGGGGCTATGTCATGTGATACTATGAACTTTTCATTTCTCAACAGTAGCTGATATTTAATAGATGACTCAATACTTGCTGACATAAAAAAAAATCGGGAAAGATATGCTTTTAAAAAATTAATATATTTCTTTATTTAGATCTCAGAAAAAATTACGGACGCAGAATTTTAAAGGGCCAAAAAACAATAACAAAAACAACAACAACAACAACAACCGGTAATTAAGTCTTATTTCATTGGTTTACCTGGCTGATTCCGGCAACCAATTCATAAGAAAGAAGAGCTTTTGAGAAGTTTTAAGTGATTGCCCTAACCACTGGATACCCTACGTCGTCCTCAGTGACTGCAAACCAGTAGGTCAAGGGTTATTAGTTTAGTATTCACCGCTAACATTTATATTAAGGGCCCTTCCCTCACCCCCCTCCACCCTGACGACTCGCTGGGTAGAAGATGAAACCCCTAATGGTTAACATGAAAGAAATGTTCAGTTTTCTAAGTACCCCCATGGACCGAGAGATGATGTGTAGTGGAGTCTGCTGACTCTGTTGAACAGGCAACACTCAACAAAAAAAAAATCAAAGCCAAAGAACAATTTATTATTTCATTTGGCTCAGACGGAGCCCAGAAGAAACAAAAAAAATCTAGCTGGCTAACTCGACCAGCGAAGGGCGATCAGAGAGCGACTTGTCCAGGAGTAATCAAATAGGGGGGCTACATAACTCGTTCGATAGTGCGGTATCGATTAGTGCCATGTCGCGTCGATTCTAAAAGATGGGGGTTAAGGCGAGAAGAGGGCGGACGAGGAAAGGGCGCGAGGGGCGTGCAAAGAATATAAAAAAAAAAATATAAATAAATTAGGGGGAAAAAAATAGCTCCGTGGCGGGAAAGTATGGCGAGAATAAGAGAGTGGCAGAGAGGGTGAGGCGTAATAATGTTAGGTGTCCAGTTCTCATGAACCTAAAGGGGGCGCCCTTCCCTCTCTCAGACACAACATCCAACGTTTAGAACTGAATCAGATAATGGGTTGGACTAACCCCAGACATGAAGTGAAGGACAGATAACGGACAGACTGAGACGGCCAGGAGGGAATGAATAAGAGAAAGAGTTAAAGAGAGGAACTCAATAACAGACACAGAATACAGACAGAAAATCGTTGGAAGAGAAAGATCTAGAAGCCAAAAGAGGTCAACAGGAAGCGGAAATAATGAACACTAAAAGTTTGTCAATAGAAGCAAGGAAAAGAAATGATAAGAGATAGACACAGGAAATAAGCTGAGGCACATGAGAGAAAACTTATTAGACAGAAAATAAGTTATTAGACGAATTAAGTTATTAGACCGAAAATAAGTTATTAGACACAAATTTAAGCTTGTCCGCCACCTAGGCATTATTATGTCCATTTATTTATTTGTTTCGTTAAAATTTTGCAAATGAAATTAGTAACCAAGTAAAATATTTTTTTAAAATATATAAAAAAAAAGCTTATAAGAAGGGAAAGAACACTACAATTACGGCCATTATTATCAACATCTTTATCATTTAAATACTGCAACATTTAATGCCTTTTTTCAATACAAAAAAAAACACAATTAATTAATTACAACTAATTAGTTCACTGATTGATACATTTTTTTGATATTAGACTGCGAGGAAGTCCTAAGCAGTGAAAAGGTTCTAGCCCCACCAGGGACCCACCAGAAAGTTAAAGGAGTTTGTCAGTTCTACCTCAGACATTACGTAACATTCTTGTTTGCGGGTGATCCGGGTCAAGGTCCCATTCAATAACGCAATCTCTCTCTGATAGTGTTGTTTTGTTGTTCAAGTAAGTTTCCGAAATTACATCATAAAAGAAGCCCAAACTTCCTGTAGAACGAGAGGTTGGGAGGCAGAGGGCAGGGTTCGAACGTTGGGCCATCGTGACAATAGTCCAGAGCGCATACAGCCGAGACCATTCGTTATGGAAGGCCTCAACACTGACCTGCAACGTCATAACCTGTGGGCAGTTTAAACCAATCGCTCTTTCTCCACGCCACAGGTCTGTACGACGTGGCAACGAGCTATTGGTCTAAACTGCCCACAGGTCCTGACGTTGCAAGTGAGTGTTGAGGCCTTCTCTATCGCATGGTCTCTATACAACACGACCAGGCAGCCATTGCTTGTTTAGAAAGGTCATGTGCCGACTAGTCTATACAATCTAGATCTATACCAACAAGGAAATCTGTGTGCGTGGCAAAATAAGTCATCAACCCAAGGAACAAGCAGAAGTGGAAGGAATGCTGGGCTGTCCTTCAAACTGACTTCTACACGTCTGCAAAAAAAGAGTTATCTACCCACATTTTCTCTCATTATCCGCAAGCACGTGAACTCGACTCGATGCTAATTACAGATATTGTCTCTGTTCTTGGAGACCTAGTTTTATGAATATTTTTTTCTTCTTACATAACTAGGTCAGCATTTATATAAAAAAGGAGGTCATGTTTATGTTTGTTTGTTGACACACCCTGGCATTAGACTTAATTATTATATGAAGCATTAGTACTTTCACCTTCAGGAGAAAAAAATACAATAGAATATGTAACTTGTAATCGTATGAACCGTATGTTAATGGTAGACCTGGAAGCATTTATAAAGAAGATACTCTAGAACCCAGATTGTTTGTTTAGGACAGAAACAGATGACTCGACACTAAGGACGCGACGTGGCGATTATTTTACACAAGATGAAATCTGGAGATAGATAGCAGACGATAATTTGCCCCATTAAAAATAATTTGTTATATAAAAGAGCCGCCCTGAAGATTCTATTCCTACTAGTAGATGTGTGGCTGTTAGCATTGACATTAATAGCTGACCATCAAACTTGTACATTGACATTCTATGTTTGTATCGATAACACAAAAATAAGTCATCTACTCTAGAAATAACAAAGTAAAAACTAACCTAATGTTTGATTCAATCAGAAATTTTCCTCTGCAACAATACCCCCCCCACCCCACCCGAAAAAAATCGTATTTACGCCCATGTTTAAATGTACTCTTAGAGTATAGAATACTCTAGTTTGGTAACATAGATTCAGACTTGGAAACATTTAATTTGATTTTTGGCACATTTAATGCCATGCCGTGCCCTTTATTGTTTTAAGGATTCTTTCACCTTGCCTAGTAAATACAAACCCCCAATCTGATTAAAAGATAAGTAGTCTACACTAGAATACTGGATCTAACTAGAAATATATATCATTGTTAGAGGTATAGTATTGATGGATCTAGTTAGAGATATAGTATTGATATAGTGTATAGGAAAATTGTATAAGTATAACAATATATACATATTAATATTGTCATAAATGAATTCTAGCTGTTCAGCTAATGATTTCTATTTAAGGCGGAGCGCAAAATGTTCCTCAACGTCTCTTTATATATTCGCCTCTTTACTGAATACACGCGGGAATTCCCACGGACGTGTGTTCAAAACACAGAAGACGGCCAGGCCCCGTTAGGCCAATAGGGAAACACTACAAGATCACCGTTAAGTGCCTAATACCTTTGTTTAATGTACTGGAGGGGAGACAAGAGAGCCCCGTCATGTCACGACCCAAACACTGTTGTGGTTAAGGGCCCCTTGCACTCATTTCCACATTACAGAACAAAAACCTTCCTACAAGTTACAGTACCAGTAAAAAAAAAAAAAAAAAAAGACAAAGCCCAAAGAAACGATAAGAAGATGGAAGAATGGAAAAACAAAAGGAGAAAAAGGGGGGGGGTTCGTACTTAGAAGGGGGGACGAACGGAAGGAAATGATCTGAAGATCACGTGGTGTCCTAAGGTCCAAGCGGACACAGAAAAGATGAAAAAAAAAAAAAGAGAAATTTCCCTTATAAAGTAATCGTACAAACGAATGCAGCTCAAAAAAAAAAAAGTAAAAAAAACAAAACCTTGTTGTAATAACTCTGCCTCCAATGCCCGGTACACAACAAATCAATCAGCAAATGTTAAGGAGGTACACAGCGCAAAGTTCACACTGATGTACCAGGAAGTGGTCCATGAAGATGTGAAGACAAAAGGTCAAGAAGGATAAGTGTCATTGTTTCTGAGGTCGAGAAATCAATTTCCTTGCAACTCTTAGACCCCCCCCCCCCCAAAACCAGAACCATGTATGTGTGTGTCAATGTGTGTGTGGGCTTGATGTTCTTGCAATGACAATGGAGCCAGGGATGTAAGAAAGTGAATCTCTACGTCGGCTCTTTAAAGAGCTAAAACTTAGACAACATTTTTGTTGCAAGCGTTAAGTCGTAGCATACAAACTAACACAAAGGCCTTGTATATATTCCCTATGATAAATACACAATAGAATAACTATAAGGCTTCTTATAATGGACTCTGGCTTCTTTAATCATTGTAACTTTTTCAATGAGTTGATCAAGTTTGTCAAGTCATGATGCACCTTGTCGGTGATTGGCACTCACCTAAATAAATGAAAAATTCACGTAGTGTCTTGGCTGCAACTAAAATACAATAAAACGAAGTTAACTTTCAAACAAGAAACTGACTACTGTCTAGGTCTCACATGTAATAACAGATGGACTACTGTCTAGGTCTCACATGTAATAACAGATGGACTACTGTCTAGGTCTCACATGTAATAACAGATGGACTACTGTCTAGGTCTCACATGTAATAACAGATGGACTACTGTCTAGGTCTCACATGTAATAACAGATGGACTACTGTCTAGGTCTCACATGTAATAACAGATGGACTACTGTCTAGGTCTCACATGTAATAACAGATGGACTACTGTCTAGGTCTCACATGTAATAACAGATGGACTGCTGTCTAGGTCTCACATGTAATAACAGATGGACTGCTTTAGTTCTAGATGTGAACACGCACTGATTTTCTTACACAACTTTGTCACAAAATGGTTGTGACAGAATACTGTAATCAGGATCTACTATTAACTTTGGTGTAAGAAAATGAGTCCCGAATGAGTTTTACTATTTGTTTGTTTCTGTGGCATTTTACGCCTTTTGAAAATGTAATTAGAAAGATAACTCGATAGCTATCCACGGTCACAGGTAACCACCAGACGCAGCAGCGTAATCAGCCTTTTCCATACTTCTGGTGTGTACACTACCTGGGATCAAGGACCCACACCCCCTTTATGATTGCCCCTCATGTGGATCTGCCCAGTACTTTTTTGTCTCCCTATTCTTGGTGTCTATTCTGAAGAGCCTCATGTGGCGCATACACCTAGTCATGGTACTTCCTTTCATCAATCTTCTATGCAAGTAAAAAGTTTATTGTAGTTCTACTGACTTACAGGGATGAATGTATCAGAGCTCATTAGAACGATGGAGCCAAATAGTAGCCTTACAATAACGTTACATTTACTTTCATCAAAAAATTACTCAATAAATAAACCTAAACACAAAAAAAACAAACACCCGAAACCTATGGTGCTGAACATATCAAATATCATATTTTATAGTTGTTGTTTTATAAAGAGAAATAAAGATGAAGTGAATATTTTCCCGAGAAATATTCGAGTGTAAACAATGTCCAGACGTGATATTTGAAGCTGACCATTGCTGAGTTGTTTATAAAGAACTAGTATGTGCTCTAGATGTCGTACTTCAAAGTGCACAAAGAACTGATTAACTCTTTCTCTCCGTAATTATTTACTACAATCTGGTGGAATCAACGTTGGTCTCGTCAGTTAGGAAAGAAAGAGTTAAATACATTCTAACATTATATAGCTCATCAACACTTCATATTTTCTGTACACCGGATACACCAACTAGCAAGCTATTTATAGTCATTCCCCACATATGAAAATTCCGATTAAAAACAAGATATCAAAGACATCTTTTCCTAAGAAATAAAAAAAAAACAACAACTAAATTAAACTTAAGCTCAAGAGATGTACATAAAAAAGTTCTAAATATCAAAATAAATATTTCATGGCATTGTTCCATGTCAAAGCATGATAACATTAACATTTGGTGGCGTTTAACAAAGTGATTCAGATGTTCCTCACTAGATCTGTTCTGAAAAGGTAGATGAACACCTTGGGTAAAATAAGAATAGCAGGCTCTTTGAAAGCAGTTACAATTCGTTCCGATCTAAGTTTTCCTCTTATGTTATGGACCTGGGTGGAGCTTATTGAAAGAATGTCATGAAACTAGCTCCCTCTCTTCTATGGTGCGATCAACTGGGCTGTGCGTAAAACAAATGCAAACAAAAATGAACTCAAAACAATCACAGAACGCAATTTTAAAGCTAGCGAGAACTATTTTCTATCGTTTGTATATTTCCCTTTTACACGCCTCAAATGTTACTTTAACATTGAAGATTATTCATTCGTAGCAACGAGGTATGGCGACGGGCAGGTTTCGAACCCGGGAATATCGAAACGGTAGTTTAAACCGCATACCTCACCACCAGTCAGTTTCTATGTAAGAAATGTGGAACATCATTTTGTCTTTTCTTAGATATACATGACGGACTAAGAAACAAGCATTGAACTATAAGGGAAAACAGAGGAGTAGCCATAACAGGACCAAAATGGATCATTCTAAACCTTCAGTCAAACTGGACCCGTAGATTTCTGGAGCCTTTTGTTTCCATCAACATTTTAAAGCACATTAGATTTGTTTGTTGTTTGTTTATTGTTTGTTTGTTTGTAAAATGTTTGACATGTTTCGGATGTTCCTTCAGAGTTGAAGATAATTACTTCCTAGTCCAAACCTCCCGCAGGACGACGGGGGATGGGAGCGGGCAGGGTTTGAACCCTGGACCATCGATAAATCTGAATGACAGTCCAGTGCGCAAACCGCACGACCAGGCAGCCATCCAGCCATTACGTGAGTCCACCTTGTCTCTGGAGCAAATATAGACAAGAGAAATGGATGGATCTGATTTAGTAGATAACAAACAGAAACACTTGCCTGACGTCAGTTTATGTTATTAAAAGAATGCAAATTTTAAAATGACTACAACGACTACTGTGGTAGAATAAAAGAGAAATAAATATTGATGTGATATAAAACATGTTTTCACTGCAGGGGTTAGACCACTTTGGACATTGATAACTTAAATCGATATATCGACCAAAAAGTCCCTGCAGCATTTCTATAACGATCTTAGAGACTTTCTACAGCAGCTACGTCCAAGTCATACAATTCAAACCAAAAGATCAACATTTCTTTTCAATCAGACCAGCTTGCTGTAAGGATACACCACGGAGTTGTACAACAATGGTGCCGAACCTACAGCCGGAGGGCAATATTCGGGGCGTCCGGCCCACCCAAAACTTCTACCCACAATGCATCATCATGAAACAGAAGAGATTCGGTTAAATTACGCTACAATTTTTTTTTTTTGCGCACTGCGGCCCGTGAGACAAGAGCCGGGAAATTTAATATGGCCGGAAATGGCTTGATACTATTGTTACCAAATGGCCTCCTTCATTCAGTAGGAAAGCGCATCTAAAACATCTTATAGAAATGTGCATATGCATCAGCTTTGGTCGGAAAGATGTCACCAACACAACAGTTCCCCCCTCTCCGTGCAGCTGATGTTTCCCCCCTAAAGAGAGTTGTGAGGTTGAAAAACCTCTCTTCAATATTATTCTAAAGCAAACTACAGTCACCAAATTCTATGACCGTAGCTAAGGGGGTTTTGAATGAAAAAAAAAAACTCCCAATAGATGATTTTGACGATAGAACTTCCCTTTTCGAGATAAAATCTAAAGCAAACTACAGTCACCTAATTCCAAGAGCGTAGTGAAGAGAGGTTACACATTTCTACCAGTGGCTGGGCTCCATTAATAAAGTGCAGTAAATAGTCATCTGCCGAAAGTGAAAAAGACTAAATGTGGCTCAACAAAGATGGCTAAGACGGATTTTAAGAGTCAGTTATAGAGATCGGGTCTCAATCAAGGAACCCTATGCGAATTGGGAGTCGACCCTTTGGTAGGGTTGTGACAGAGCGTCGCATGAGGTTTGCGGGACATGTTCTCCGACAAAATGAATTATGCATAATTAGAGTTGCGATGACATCCTAGTACAACTTGGCGCCACACTTTCATGGAGGTCCTCAGAGCAGGTGGGAAGAGGCTTCATACATTGCCAGTGACAGATTTTTTTGGAAACAGCTTGCATAATCCCCCCCCCTCGAAAAAAATTCCTGGCTACGCCCATGTCACCGCTCCTGATTTTTTTTTCTCATTGTTGACTCCCGAAGTGTTTCCCATCTCTTTGACATAGCTGTAATGCAGAAGAGGTTTCAATGAAGAGTTTTCCCTCTAGTATGTGGGTAGCCAGCCAAGGCTATTGGACCCCCTCCTGCCCGAAGCTTACTATCAGGCACCAGTGTTATAGATCTTGACATGATATTCTCTCAATCCTCACACCACATCCAAAAGATGAAACAAAAGATAGACAAAAACGACAACCTCGTTTCAAACTTGAGTTTCCAAATGAAATACAGTCAGGAGGAAAGGGAGATAAGGCAAACCAGCATCACAGACAAGTTACGCTAATCAGTGCATTGAATAGTTATCTATTGATTCCGAGCTTCAGGTGTAACAGAGTGATAGGAAGATGCAGAGGGAGGGGGGAGAAAGGGAAGATAAGACCAGTTTACTTAGCGCATGAGTGTGTGTCTCTGTGGCGGTGGGGGCAAGAGAGACACTAGATAGAAGCCATAGATTTCCAATACGGAGGAAATAAATAGGCGCGCACAGGAGGTGTCGGAATTCAATCGACTGGGGGATTCAACACAGGATGGAGTTTTGAACTTTAATCGTCCTGACATTAGTTGCGGGAAAAGGCGTGTGAGTGTGTGTGTTAGTGTGTGTGTGTGTCGAGGGTAAGGGAAAATGTCAACGCAAAGAGTCATGCATTCTTTGTAGGCTGGCAGGCAAAAAGTTAGGCAGGCTTGTAGGCAAGGAGTTAGGTAGACTTGTAGCAGGGCCGGCCTTGGATAATTGGAGGCCCTTGGCGACGTAAATATGGTGGCCCCAAATAAAAAAACAAAAATTACCCAAATTATTAAAAACCTGAAGCCCAAATAAAACAAGGTTACAAGGACAGTTTGTGTGGAAATACAAACTCAAAATCGGCCCCCGAAGTGGTCCACCTAGAGTCTTCACCAGGATTCGAACACGGGACTTCCTGTTCCAAGTGCTTTACCCCTCAACCACAGCATCTCCATATATTCATTTAGCGTTCACTTATATTTTTTCAAATAATAATTATAAACCTTATCCATACATTCAAAATTAATAACATGTAACATGTAATAAAGAGAACCCCAAAAAGATTTATTCTTCTAACAAAATTAGATAAATTGGCAACACGAAAAAAAAATTTCTACACCTACTTTAAGCTACAGTTGTGTACAAAAGACTTTCCCCTCGCAAATAAAAATTAATATCTCCATTGTCATTTGTCATACAAACTAGACAAAGATCTAGCTAGATCTAGACCTAGTTTTAGATCTAAATCTAGATTCAAGATCTAAGTTTAGGTCTAGAACTAGATCTAAGTGTACATCTAATTCTAGATCTAGAACTAGATATAGAATCTACTATATCTAGACTAGAACTCGTATGAATTTACACGTCTAATCTTAAAATTATTAGACCTAGGCCAATGTTATGATCATGAATAGTAGGCCTTTTGTTACCGGGTAATACCATTACTAATCATTACTAATGGTGTACTATGAATCCGATTCATTTCTGTGATAATATTGTTTACATAATAAATAAATCGGCACCCCTAAGCTGTCAGAAGATAAGTTATTGCTTTAATAATTAAAATTTTGTTCAAATTATTAATACATTTATTATAAATATATCTAGATCTGGGCTCTATATAGTCTTATTTAGACTGTCAAGTGTAGGCTCCTATAATAAGGATATGTCAAAACTGCGCTCTATTAAAGTAGTTCGTTATTTTTTAAACTTAGCCTAGAACTAAAACGAAGTTCGTATCAAAATTCTTTTTTAAAAACAACATTTGAATCAGTATTCTGTTCAATGAGTTAGTTAATAATTGGAAAATATATTTTATAATGAACCATCGACACTTTTAACCATCGCTTGGGACTCGTAGACAAGCCTTATTATTATTTCCAAAGGACAATCATTAATCAACTTCAACAACGTTTTACAAAGTACTCTTGTAGACAAAAAAAAAAGGCCTCTCTCTGATTGCCCTGAATGAGGCAGCAGGAGGGCATTCATGAAGGTATAGGGACACACTGTGAGGCCTAAAGAAAAGCAAGTGCCGAACACTTAGAAACTTAAATAGACCCCCAGCGGCCTAGCGCATCAGATATGGCAAAATATGCAGGTCGCAACTGGGTTTGCATGGTCAGGTGAAATACTGCACTCAGCCTTGATCTTCAGAATCAATGGTATTGTCTTGTGTGTGTGTGTGTGTATGCGTGTTCTCCATATTGCAGCTATGCAGATGTGTAGCTTATAATGTCAAGTCTAAGTACAGTTCTTTGCAGCCCAAGACCTCATATAGAGACGCACACTTATACATTGAAACCCACTCACCCTGGAAGGCAGAAGAAAATATAAACAAAAAAAAAACGGGGTCTGAGTGCATAAACCTTTTCAAAAGTGTATCACCTAATAAGATTCGTACGTACTCGAGTCCACCATTAGACTTTGCATTGTTCTTATCGCTTGGAACACAATTCGACTAATGAAATAGAAATAACTCCATGAGCAAGTTGAAACAAAATCAAAATGAATTACCCCCCTTGTCGTATTAGGACACGTTGATCGTATTATCAGAAAGACAAAAAAAAAAAAAACAAGAAACATCGCTTCTATAATTCATAAAACTAAATTACATTTCACACATTAAATCATACGGCTGTAAATTAAATTGCTCCCGTCTGCCTTTCCTCACACCTGCTACATTTTTTTTGGGGTGGTAAAAGGTTGAGGCGATAATTACTTAAAAAAAAAAGGAAATTAGATCAAAAGTAAGTTCTTGTCCTTCCAACACTGGCAACCCAGCTCAGCCCAGCCCCAAAACTTTCGTTTTTCAATTTCACATTATGCGTCTAGCACTTTCATGCGTTCAGCATTTCTTTACAAACCAAGAAAGATTCTCTTTAACTCTTTCTCTCCGTAATTATTTAACACATTCTGGTGGAATCGACGCTGGTATCGTCAGATAGGAGAGAAAGAGTAAAGAGTTTAGCGTGTAACAAATCTTATCTTCTAAATAATCAGTTTAACGTCATTTATAAAATTATAGAATAAAAAACATTTGTTTCGGAAACTTATTAGTAATTTAAGTTTAATGAAACAAAACACTAGACTTGTTTTGGAAACTTCAAGTCAACCAATGCGCATTAGCTGCAACCGATTAAGTCGCATTATTTATTTAGAAGATTTGTATTTGGGGAAAACAAATGAGGCGATAGAACTCGAGCCAATCAGGCATCGTGTGTCAGCATCGATCTTCAATAAAACAATCACTGATTGATATTGATCCTAAATAAGACGGTGAACTAAAATAAAAAAAAATGTTACACTTATTCCAGTGATTCCCAAAGTAGTCTACGAAAACTTCCAAGGGGTCTACGAAAGGGAAAACATAAATTGGGGGTCTATGAGATGTCCACGGGGGTCTACGATAATAGATTGTATTTAAGAAGGATGTGACTTTAATTTTTACATCCCATTAATGTAATTCTTTCATACAACAATATATTATGTTTACCTAATCCATTAGATATTTATCCTGCTATTCAAACGAAAAATTGTTGTATTTAATTTCTATACTTATTTAAATAGCTTAATTTTGTCTACATGTAACTAATGTTTCACAAAAAATAATGTAGATTTTACAGCTTTGATTATTTAAAATTGGGAGTCATTCCTTCCTTCTCAAACAAGCGGTTGCCTAAGTGCCCTTTTATGACAATATGAAACTAATTACACTAGAAGATCATTTGAGACAATGCCACCCTGACAAAACAGATGAAGATTTGGAAATCTTTCGAATACTCAAAGATACATTTCAGAATAGACCCACAGAATCTCTTAGACATCATATAGAGAAGATGATGGTTTGTCAGCGGCTTACTCGCTTTCTCTCCTTCTCCTTTTAGTAAAAACAGTTCCGCAGCCCCAATATTTGAGCCACACATGAAAGATCAAGAAATACACGAGAAACTGCTCTTTGCAAAAACTTTTACAATTAAGGCAAATTAATGAATGAATGAACTAATATTTAATGTTTGAAGGACTACTTCATAGAACAAGAAATTCCTATATGAAATATAATATCCATAGCAACGGATAAACTTGCTATAAAAAAACAATAACACATTTCCAGCGTGTTTGGTGATTCCAGTAATAAATATTAATTGTTATTTAATTGGTTTAAATTTGAATTTTATCAATAAAAAAGATAGATCTCTATAACTTACAGTGTCGCTTTAAATTAATTTTTCACTCTTTAACTCACTACAGTTGGAAATTAGTTTTTTTTTAAATGTTGATGAATTTAAAAATGCAATACAAAATATGTAGGGGGTCTACCGAAAATCAGAAAACATGGCAAGGGGTCTACGAGACAAAAAAGTTTGAAAACCACTGCACTTATTCAGTTCATTTTTTGTTCACGGCGTCAATATTCGAAATTCAATAAAGAGAGTACTGAATGTGTCGTCTCATGAACATTCATGTGTGAACATTTTGTGTGCACAGAGTCAAGAGATGGTCCAGTTCAAAACATTCTTACATTTGGTTTGTACAGTCAAGAGATGGTTTAGTTCAAAACATTCTACTCGCAGTACAAACAAGAAACAAAACAAAAAACAGTTTGAAAAAGTCCATGCCCTTATTTCTAACATTCGACCAACTCTGGTCAAAGTTTGGCTAACGGAACTAAATCTATATGCTAATTTCTCCACTTTAAGGACCTGAATACATTAAAAGCAGAACTTCAAAAAGGTTATAGACTTTTTAAAAAATCTCTGGGCCCTTCTCCCCCCCCCCCCAAACAACATCAGTAACCTATTTTAATACAAAACACAAAAAATCATGTTTTTTTTTCATTCTCAAGTTTTTAGCCACTTTTGTTTTCCATCGCGAGCTCGAGAGAGATTCAACGGCTGGTTGTTGCTGTTCTGAAAGTGAACTCATTTTGTTGTTAGAGTTAAACATGCAAACAGTTTCTACATCAACACAAAACATTTCGAGAACAAAAATTAAAAAGTCCCTGTATGAGAAGATGGTCTTGCTGACCACATAACACCCTCGTTAACGGTGGGCAACAGACACAAATAATCTTTGCATAATCTGCCCTATAAATCGCATGGTCAGATCCCATGGTCAGATCCCTCATGTCCAATAATAAATTGCCCAAAGCCAATGCATCATGTGATTACTTATATGTGGCAGTTAATATAGTCTTATGATTTAATTTAGTCATTAATTGACTGACTATTTGGACATGGTCTGTTCTCATTGTCAGCCAGTAGTGTGCTTATATAATATTAACACATTTGTTAAGAGCGATAATAAAAGTATCCAAAGAGAAAGACAGTTATAAAGGTATCATATCAAATTCTAAACCCTTCCACTTAAGGCGAACCTCTGTTATGTAACAATCTGCAGGTATTCATAGTCCAAAACAAAAACCAGTAATACAGACTCTACATTGTTTCGTCAACAGTCCTTAAAATATTATGGAACCATCTACGTCACATGCTATCAGCCAATGAAACAGCGCCTCAGTTCCGTATTTCAAATACAAACATTGACACAACGACAATATCGCATTAAATATCAAGAGACTTAAAACAAAAAAAATTATAGAAAAAAAATGTAACAAGCACATGCTGATATTGTCTCAAAGAATAAGTCCAATATGGCACGCCCATGGCAGGTTGTCCTAGTCCAATATGGCACGCCCATGGCAGGTTGTCCTAGCCCAATATGGCACGCCCATGGCAGGTTGTCCTAGTCCAATATGGCACGCCCATGGCAGGTTGTCCTAGCCCAATATGGCACGCCCATGGCAGGTTGTCCTAGTCCAATATGGCACGCCCATGGCAGGTTGTCCTAGTCCAATATGGCACGCCCATGGCAGGGTTGTCCTAGCCCAATATGGCACGCCCATGGCAGGTTGTCCTAGCCCAATATGGCACGCCCATGGCAGGTTGTCCTAGTCCAATATGGCACGCCCATGGCAGGTTGTCCTAGTCCAATATGGCACGCCCATGGCAGGTTGTCCTAGCCCAATATGGCACGCCCATGGCAGGTTGTCCTAGCCCAATATGGCACGCTCATGGCAGGTTGTCCTAGCCCAATATGGCACGCCCATGGCAGGTTGTCCTAGCCCAATATGGCACGCCCATGGCAGGTTGTCCTAGCCCAATATGGCACGCCCATGGCAGGTTGTCCTAGCCCAATATGGCACGCTCATGGCAGGTTGTCCTAGCCCAATATGGCACGCTCATGGCAGGTTGTCCTAGTCCAATATGGCACGCCCATGGCAGGTTGTCCTAGCCCAATATGGCACGCCCGTGGCAGGTTGTCCTAGCCCAATATGGCACGCCCATGGCAGGTTGTCCTAGCTCAATATGGCACGCCCTTGGCAGGGTTGTCCTAGCCCAATATGGCACGCCCTTGGCAGGGTTGTCCTAGCCCAATATGGCACGCCCATGGCAGGGTTGTCCTAGCCCAATATGGCACGCCCATGGCAGGGTTGTCCTAGCCCAATATGGCACGCCCATGGCAGGTTGTCCTAGCTCAATATGGCACGCCCATGGCAGGTTGTCCTAGTCCAATATGGCACGCCCATGGCAGGTTGTCCTAGTCCAATATGGCACGCCCATGGCAGGTTGTCCTAGCTCAATATGGCACGCCCTTGGCAGGGTTGTCCTAGCCCAATATGGCACGCCCTTGGCAGGGTTGTCCTAGCCCAATATGGCACGCCCATGGCAGGGTTGTCCTAGCCCAATATGGCACGCCCATGGCAGGGTTGTCCTAGCCCAATATGGCACGCCCATGGCAGGTTGTCCTAGCTCAATATGGCACGCCCATGGCAGGTTGTCCTAGTCCAATATGGCACGCCCATGGCAGGTTGTCCTAGTCCAATATGGCACGCCCATGGCAGGTTGTCCTAGCCCAATATTTTTATACATCTTAAGCCCATCATGCATATTCATTGGGAAAGATTTCTCCACGTCTGCGATTGTTGAAAAGTGATTAGAAAACACTCAAGCACAGTGGCCTACACACAAACACTCAGACAAAGTTGACAATTGATTAACCGGAGGAAATCAATATTTGAAAAAGCTGATTATTTGTGAAAATTTATCTAAACCTCGGCATTTTCTTGTTGATGTCTACATAATATAACTGTCTACTGATTAATGTAGTCTCATCTAGATGACTATTTAAAGTGAAAAGTTCCTCTTTCAGACCTTGCGATCTATGGGGCAGATAATGTGAAGGTCATTTGTTTCTTTGGCCAACAGTTAACGATCAGGGTGTCATGTGGCCAGCACAGAGACCAACCACCTTTACTTTCCCCACACCCACCTATAAAGGGGATTAATTCAGCTTATGCCACCACATCAGTCAAGTACAATTTCTTTCCATGTTTGAGATACACAAAAAAACACCAATTAATTACCAATAGTTAATTAACTACTTTTTAAAATTGATTCTTGTGTTGTCAGGTAAAATAATTAATTGTTCAAAAATTTCAGCTTAATCCGAGATTGGGTGTGGGAGAAATAACGTGTACAAACCTTTGACCAGACAGACAGAAAGTATGAGTTGATATATGCTTTGTAAAAATGAATTATGATCATCTTTCAGATAAACGGATGCAAAATCTCGGGATTATGTGAATTGTATTTATATGTTTTTAAAACTGAAAAGTATCAAATATTTTTGTTGGTGAAGAGCGAACTTGCCAGGCCTAAGAATGCTTTACTTTTAATTTGATTTTTTTTTTCACTATCGGAACAGAAAGCGTAAAGAAATGAGCTAGAAAGAAATAATGTTAATATCCAGTCTATGGTTATGTCTGCTCTGGATGCGGCAAAGTATTTAGGTCACAGCTGGGGCTGCTTAACTAGGGAAATACTGCATTCCTCATTAATCTTTGGACTCCAAGCCTTATTATAATATAATATATTATAATATAATATACGACTTACCCAAGATATATATATTTTTTTTTCGGTTTCTTTTATTTTAATTCTGTTTAAAAGAAATAAAGATATAATTTCAAGTATTCTGCTAACAGTGAATCGTATCTATAGTGGCGTGTAAAATCTCTGGATACTTATCAGTGAAGTGTAACATGTCTCGATACTTATCCGTAAGATAAGCAGTGAAAGCTTATCACAGGTGAGGGCGCCCTTTTTTGTAACGTACACGTAACGTATTCATTCCCAGCGCGTGTGTTGATGTCAACTCTCTAAGGGAATGTGTCCATCACAATCGCATTTGCAGTTCCGTTGACGAGGGAATGCTGGGACCTGACACTCAACGAACTCGAAAAGAAAAAAAACTGGGAAGGAGTTAACTATCTGTCAAATTGGTGCAGGATTCATTCGCAGTGATTGCCGCCCAATTTACTTTTGTACACAGAATATCTTAAGCCAAAAGGAGCCATACATACGCGCACTATAGTCAAAAGAGCTTTTCCCTTTATACAATGTGCGTGTGTTTCCAAGGTGATTATGAAGAAAGGGAGCATAAATTGTTAGATGACAAAGAAAGGGAGCATTAATTGTTAGCGCCTCTGTCATAATCTGTTAAGACCGCGAGACGACTCCAAAAAATGCCATAAAAAGGAGGTGTTTTGATAGTGTAAAAAGGCCAATACTTTTTACCTTTACCTTTACCATAACGGAGTCATATATATAATCTTCAATAGTAAAGTAATATTAAACAGATCTTGTTATCATGTAAGATGGTTTACGGGTCTAGGACTGCTTTCCTTGTAAGCAAACTGAGTCCAAGTTTCAACCAATGGTGTACCAGTGACGCACGGGCACACACATTAACCCATGAACACTTCGCATGGGTTGGAAAGTTTGTCTAATTGTTTCCAATCGACCGTCTGGTAATACAGAGCAGGAAGTCCGTTGGCCTGGAGACTGGTCTTTTTTTTTCTTCTTTCGTCTGATCTAAACAGTCCTGGGTCTTGCTTTAGAAGAGAGAGAGAGAGAGAGAGAGAGAGAGAGGAGAGAGAGAGAGAGAGAGAGAGATTCAGTAGGAGAGCGAGTGGTTATAAAAGAAAGCAAGAGGAGTAGAAGAAGAAAGATAAAGTATTTTTACGAAATCTAACCACTTGATATGCAATAATAGTTTTTTTACTGGCTGATTCATGCAACATTGTGACTAGTGCTCTAGTGGCACTTGGAAAGAAATAGTACTTAGAGCTATATGGATTAGTTGCAGTTGGTTAAAGACACAACATTTAACTATCAGCACACAGACTAAAACTTAAAGACATGGTGGGCCCTAAACAAAATGTTTACTGTCTCTTCCTCTCCACACGTTTGCAAAGTGAACTGGAAAGTCGTCTGACAAGATTAACACATATAATTGACCCATCTCTTTAAAAAAAATCATTATTACACAAGAAGGAGCACTTTTTAAACTTTCTTTTATTTTGTCCGGAAAAATTTGCTTTTTAAAAGTTAATGGATCTTTTTTTTTTCCTCCTGTCCTATTTCTCGTGACTTCTTTTGTTGTTGCCAAATTAAATTTCAAGTCTGGAAACTTGAACGCAGGGTGGCGGTGATAGCGAAATATTTACAGAGGCTTTTCTTTGATGGGCCCAGAGAAAGTAATTACTGAGGGAACCGTGTCAATGGTACAGTTTAAAGTACGCTGTAATTAATGAAACCACACAAGAACAGAGGTAAAGATAATTGATTAATTCAGGAAAAGTAAAGCATCTTTAGGCCTGGCAAGTTCAAAATAACGCAAGGGAGGTTACACATAGAAAGAATAGTTCTAATTGTACAACATTTATAGTTATCAAAATTATGGGATAGCTTTTAGCAGACATGATTTAAAATACGTGTAAATAGATAGAAGATCTGAAGTCTAAGAAACCATGCCTATTATAACTAATATCGGCCCACTTGAGAAGAAGTTGACTCATTTCAATTGCCAGAGTCAAAACATAACAAGAGATGGAGGATAACTAAACTGCATTTAAAATTAAAATGAAAATAAGTAACATTGGCTTGCAAGTAAATTGAAAACTTATTATTCGCTCATGGTGTCGAATTTATTAAAGGCTGAAAAAAGTTGGACACTGAACGCTGAGGCTGAAAGAAGAACCCAAGCCTTTGAGAGTAATTGCTACAGAAAATTGCTAGGTATCAGATATCAGGAAAAGATGACAAATGAGTTTGTACTTTTACAAGTCAACGCTCTGGCTGGCACAAAATGAAAGAACTCCTGAACAAATGAAATGACGAGCGCTGAGCTGGTTTGGTCATACTGCAAGAGACGACGCACTGACCAAAGTCATCCAGGAGACGGAACACGAAGAAAGGGTCGCCCAAGAGACAAGCTGGCTGGACAACGTGAAATAATAAAACGGCCACTCTCTTGATGTCCTGCTAAGAACAGCTGCTGACCGAAAATGTGAAGGGATATGGTTACGCGAACCGTCATAGCACCCCCTACAACGCAAGTCGAAGGCAGATGATGTAAACAAAGTGTACACAAATTGAGGTCCATAATAGCCCACTCCAGAGTAGATAACTATTGTTTAAAAATAGAATTAAAATCCATTCTGAACCAAAAATCAACAACATGATGCTGATAGTTAAGTTTGAAGAGACAGACCAGACCAGACTCTTAGAAAACGAAAAATAATGACTTTTAAATTTTGACTTTTAAATGGAGCAACCAATGAAAATGTACAAACTTACAACCTAGAAATTATTTGCATCTAATGGATCCCCAGAGAGAAGTCCTATTCAGTTCAATCACAGCTCCACACATACATAAAGATTACTTTATTTACATTGTAACAATTGGAACGTTAATAATGACCATGGAGACGAAGCCAATTCATGACTTAGTCCGGTGAAGATCGTTTATTGGGCTAATCCCAAGGCTTTTATTTTGTACAATGTTCATGGTACTCAGTTTTCTTGCCTGTTTTCTTCAAAGGAATCAAGTTAACAAGATTTCTGATAGGACCAAAATAATGATGGGGAAAAACAAAGGTCTATTGAATGAAGTTACCTAACATTCTGACATATACTGACATTCTGACATACACTGACATTCTGACATACACTGACATTCTGACATACACTGATATTCTTACATACACTGACATTCTCACATACACTGATATTCTTACATACACTAACATTCTGACATACACTGATATTCTTACATACACTGATATTCTTACATACACTGACATTCTGACATACACTGATATTCTTACATACACTAACATTTTTACATACACTGATATTCTGACATACACTAACATTTTTACATACACTGATATTCTTACATACACTGACATTCTGAATACACTGATATTCTTACATACACTAACATTTTTACATACACTGATATTCTTACATACACTGACATTCTGACATACACTGATATTCTGACATACACTAACATTCTGACATACACTGATATTCTGACATACACTAACATTCTGACATACACTGATATTCTGACATACTGAAATTCTGTCATACACCAAAATCCTGACATTCACTGACTTACAAATAAGACACATCCTATTATAGATATATGACAGTCTGTTATAAATACATCACTATTCTCTTTCTGACGTAGCGCTTTGTCCTAACTGAACACATCTAATATCTATACGGATAGATTGATTCCCTTCCTCATCTCCATTTCACTATCTAGTAGCATCTCAACTCTTTTGGCACCTAAAATTATAAGAGATTTAAACAACTTATTTATAATACTGAGGTCTGCAATAATTAAAAAAAAAAAATGGGGTGAGGGGGGGGGGAGAGATAGAAAGTCATTTGTATTGGTTATGATAATCATGTCTTACTATTTTGCATTATAAGTATGTGGACTTATGTGTTCGTCTTCAGCTCGCTGTGACTGAATGTGTGTTCAAGGTTCTTTAAGAGTGCACCAGTTCACGTATGTAACACGGGCTGCATGTTGTATTGACCGGTCATGAGAAGGGAGAGAATCAATACGAACTAGGTCTGTCGTAAAGCTATGACGTGAGTAATAGAACTTGATCAGGAAGTGAGTGAATAAAAAAAAAAGAACGCTGGCACTAGGAAACACCTACCACATAGGCCTGCTGTAATCTGGATGCATTCTAAGAGTGCTCTTTATTGAATGCCAGCACATGGCCTGCTATACCAATGTAGCAGCACTTTGGAATTTTGATTACATACTTCATATTCATAATATACCTTTACTTTTAGTTTCATATTACGAGGTCAAGGTTTACACTGTCTGTAGGGAACACACTTTATGTCACTGTATTGATACCTCTGGTACTTTGTAATTTCAAAGCAAATGTTTTCTATCTATCTATCTATCTATCTATCTATCTATCTATCTATCTATCTATCTATCTATCTATCTATCTATCTATCTATCTACCTATCTACCTACCTATCTATCTATCTATCTACCTATCTACTTACCTATCTATCTACCTACCTACATACCTATCTACCTACCTATCTACATATCTATCTACCTACCTACCTACCTACCTATCTACCTACCTATCTATCTACCTACCTAACTACCTACCTACCTACATATCTACCTACCTACCTACATATCTACCTACCTACCTATCTATCTACCTACCTATCTATCTATCTATCTATCTACCCACCCAACTACATATCTACCTGCCTACCCGTCCATCCATCTATGTCTGTCTATCTATTCACATTACATTTTATTACAAGTAAATAAACAAATTGAATAAATAAAAAATAAAAACTGCCCATTCCCTCCTTTGTTTTGTGAGTACTTAAGACCTATCCGTTACAGAATGAAAACTCGTTATCTGGATAGTATTAGTAAATAAAAGTCCCATTTAACTTTTTTTTTTTGTTTGGTTCTATTCTTTACAGTTAGATGAAGGTTTAATGCTAACTGTAATATAGTGAGTAGAATGGGTTACGTCGTGTAAGGGAAACCCGTAGCCTAGTTTGTATGGTTGGTCACTCGATGAAGTATACTCCCCCCTCGAGGTTGACTTTGCGGCCCGCAATTCGCAGATTTTGGTCTCAGGGTTGTTGTTACTATTTTCAATTGTTTTAGGCCATTTTTTAGCAGAGAAAAAAAAACCATCCACAACTACCCTAGCTACTAAATAACTTTAATATAATAATCTCAGTTGACCTAATTATTATGATTATCTTTAAAAACGTACTGATCGTGTGTACGTATAGTACTACTCTATTTATCATTATTACAGTATTAAGAAGTAAGACCTCCTTTACAATGTGTTTAGGGAGCCTAGTTTAGCGTGTAGTTTTTCTCGGAAGGGAAAAGCGTTGAAATACTGTACATCGCTGTGTCAATGTGAAGGTCCCAATAAACTTTTTTAGTTTTAGTAAGCACACAAGTATGCTGGGTTATAATGTATACACTTAGAGAGTGTGACATCAAGGCTGATCTCTATCACCAAAGAAAATTATCTCCCCTGTTTCTTACCTTTGTCTTTCAATTCTCTTTGTCAAAGCAAAGTTTCGGACAAATCTTGCGAGCCTAGGTCAGTGCTAGAACTAAGTTTGCTAGAATCAAAATCGTCCCCAAAGTAATCGGTTTGGGCCGCCCCGTGCCTTTTAATCACGTAGTGGCCGTTGTGTTTCAAGTACCTGTCCGACTTGGAGGCCAGCGACGTGTTATCCTCCTCTTCGTCCTCTTCTTCGTCCTCTAAGTCGTCCGGATTCCTGGTGGCGCAGAACGTCTGGTCCGGCGTCTGGCCGGCCGCCGTCATTTCGGCCAGCTCTTTGGCACTGCAGGTGGGAGTGTCCACGGGGATGGTGTTATGGAAGCGGGAGAAGTCGATCTGGTACTGACCGTTCTCCTTCTGAAACGTCACGAGCCTCTCGAAGCGGTGCCCCCAGAGGACCTCCCCGGGGAGGTAAGAGCTACGGGCCTGGGTGGTCATCCCCGTGCTCTCCACTATCCCTTCGAGGATGACGATGAGTTCGAACTGCTCACGGTAAAGGTCCTCAGGAGAGAGCTCCCAGAAGGGGCTGTCCTGGTCGATCTTGTGGACGATGATGACTGGCCAGACGAGGAACAACCGATCCCTGCCTTCCCCGAAGCCGAGGTCCACGTCGAACTGATACAGCGGCAGCACGTCGCCCTCTTTGGTGATTTTCTTCTTGATGAGCACGGCTCGGATGTGCGCCTCCACGATCTGCGACTTGCGCATGTCCCCGACCCGCAGGAGGAGGCACATGTCGCCGTCCTGCTTACAGATGCAAGCGCTCTTACTAAACATGAGCGTCTCTGCCCTTTTTTTAGGGCGGGAAAGCTTTGCGAAGACTATGCCTGTCATGAGGGCCTGGCAGATCACCCCGAAGCAGGACTGGAACATCATGAGTACAATGGCTTCCGGACACTCTTCAGTGGTGTGCCGGAAGCCGTAGCCTATAGTGTGTTGGGTCTCTATGGAGAATAGCAAGGCGGAGGTGAAAGACTTAATTTCCATGACGCAAGGGCGCCAGCTCTGGTTGCCCACATTGTCCAAGTCCCCGTGGGAGAAGCATACCAGCCACCAGATGAGGGCGAAGATGAGCCAGCTAAGAGTGAAGGCCATGGCGAAGAGCATGAGGTTATACCTCCACTTGATGTCCACCAGTGTAGTGAAAATGTCGGCCAGGTACCGCCGCCTCCTCTTGCGTATGTTCGTCTGGGTGATGTTGACCTCGCCGTTCTTGTACACCAGTCTCCGGCGCATGCGCTTGCTGAAGTTGGCGTTGGCTCGCCGGTTGGGCCCTTGCACCCCTCCGCCAGCTCCGCCCCCGCCAACAACACCCCTTGAGCTGTTGCTGATGGTCTTCCGCACGTGTCTCTGGGCGTACTCCATAAACGAGTCTTTCGACTCCCTCTTCGAGGTGTCCACCACCTGTGGAGTGAAACACAAAGAAATTATTAGCGTCTCTGACATATACCCCCATACCTCATGCGAAACTGCTCTGACAAGCTAATATCAACAGTAGCTATACATTTAAAAAACGAAAAAAAAACAACACATAAAAACATGTATAAAAACAACCAAGTATTGCAAACAACACACTACATGGTACATAATGCTCTACCAATTTAAAAAACAAACAAACCGGGAAGACAGCAATACAATACCAATGTTTGCTCTAGTGTTTTAAACAGTATCACTTTTCACGTGCCCCCTGCCCGCTACAGCTTTCTTATTCACTAATATAAGTTAGAGTTACAGATCTTAGCTAGAAAATATACGCAGAGCTTTAAATGTCTTTTAAGTCACTTTTCAATTGTTGAGTCCGAATCATAAAACACTTGCATTCGTTGTTTTTTTTTTATGTATGTTAAAAAATCATCGGTATGTGCTTTGATCTTCTCGAAGCTCAATCCGAATCAATTGTTTTTCTGACGTAATCTTTAGGTCTAAATATTTTATTGGAAAGTGCGACGGAAAAAAAACAACAACAACTTAAACTGCAACTGTCAAAGTTTTAAAAAGCTACGAAATAAAGAAATGCACAAATTTCAAGCCAAATGTTTCCATTTCAGTGCATTCTAAACACAGCGTTCAGGTGTAAAGGTTAGAGACATGCTCTACACACAACACTAATTGGAAGAGGACGTTTATATTCTGAAATTGTTTAATTGGACGTAGATACTCAAACAGCAGCATTAGAATACAAGAGTTCTTAAGAGAACACGTGAAACAAAAAAAAAAAAAGAACAAGCTACGCCCAGGTCACAAACTCCAAATATTCGACTCTGAAACATGGTCTTTCAGCAACATAATATTTCAGTAGCATGGTCTTTCAGCAACACAATACTTCAGTAACATGGTCTTTCAGCAACACAGTACTTCAGTAACATGGTCTTTCAGCAACATGGTCTTTCAGCAACATAATATTTCAGTTACATGGTCTTTCAGCAACACAGTACTTCAGTAACATGGTCTTTCAGCAACACAGTACTTCAGTAACATGGTCTTTCAGCAACACAGTACTTCAGTAACATAATAATTCAGTAACATGATGTTTCAGTAACATAATATTACAGTAACCTGGTGTTTCAGTAACATGGTGTTTCAGTAACATGGTGTTTCAGTAACATGGTGTTTCAGTAACCTGGTGTTTCAGTAACATAATATTTCAGTAACCTGGTGTTT
Organism: Biomphalaria glabrata; assembly: GCF_947242115.1. Taxonomy (NCBI): domain Eukaryota; kingdom Metazoa; phylum Mollusca; class Gastropoda; family Planorbidae; genus Biomphalaria; species Biomphalaria glabrata. Next base: position 57,502,128 of record NC_074712.1, on the reverse strand, counting down.
CAGTAACATAATATTTCAGTAACATAGCTGTGCCAAGAATTAAAAAAAAAACAGGTGTTTCAGTAACATAGCTGTGCCAAGAATTAAAAAAAAAAACAGGTGTTTCAGTAACATAGCTGTGCCAAGAATTAAAAAAAACCCAGGTGTTTCAGTAACATAGCTGTGCCAAGAATTTAAAAAAAAAACAGGTGTTTCAGTAACATAGCTGTGCCAAGAATTTAAAAAAAAAAACAAAGTCCGAGAACTCTACTCTAAAGCTGTATTACACTTGAACGATAGAACGAGTGACTTAACCCTACATCAATGTCGTGAACACACTCTCATGACGTTACACAAACATAGGTCTGAAAAAAGTTTGACATGTTTCGGATGTTCCTTCAGAGTTCAAGATGATTAACTTCCTAGTCCAAACCTCCCACAGGACGACGGGGGATGGGAGTGGGCAAGGTTTGAACCCGAGACCATCCATAAGTCCGCACGACAGTCCAGCGCGCAAACCGCACGACCAGGCAGTCATCCATATAACCATATCAACAATGTCACCATAACAGTCTTTCAACGAAAGTCTTGGGACCTAATGTTTCCGAGCTGCGTGTCCTGGTCGAAACTTTGCCATAGTTCCCCTCCCCATTTCCAATTGGTGTCCGCCTTGCATTATGACGCAAGGAAATATCGTCTGCTCACACTTTAGTACACAAAACAGTCTCGACGAGATAGTCTCTTTGACATAATAATAGTTATATTTATTTGCTTACGTCACGGAGTGCTTGCGAGAGAAAGAAAGAGTAAGAGAGAGAGAGAGGGCAAACAAATAACAAGTCTCGGAATCATGAAATCCCAACTGATCATTTAGAGTAGAATTAATTTAGCCAATATTTTATGTGTATCTAAAAAGATTTTGAAGAGGCTACTTATCGACCAATGATGTATCCAATTCTTTAGCAGACGGTAGGGGGGAAAGAAAGTGGATAGTTGACTCTCAGCGAAATAGATCTAGAGACGTTTTAGACTCGGGTTTCCATTAGATCAATCGATTCTGTGGGTCAATACAAAAGATAGACGTGTTCCTCGCTGGAGACTATTGATGATGATCTTTCCTTTGTGGCGTCATTAAGTTCATTGCGAAATCATTTCTCTGGTGTGTTTTGAGGGGGCGAGAACAAGATGTGGGTGTCTAGGGTAGAGTAAGGTCACGTCGCCCAGTTTATGGATACGTGGTGAACTTTATGAGCATACAAATGGGTCACGTGATTTCGAGGCAGGCGCTGGACCTGAGCCTTACTTAAGATAGCATATGAAAACTACTAGTCGCGGTCTGAACCTGAAACTTACTTAAGATAGCATATGAAACCTACTAGGCGCGGTCTGGACCTGAACCTTACTTAAGATTGCATATGAAACCTACTAGTCACAGTCTGGACCTGAACCTTACTTAAGATAGCATACGAAACCTACTAGGCGCGGTCTGAACCTGAACCTTACTTAAGATTGCATATGAAACCTACTAGTCACGGTCTGGACCTGAACCTTACTTAAGATAGCATACGAAACCTACTAGGCGCGGTCTGGACCTGAACCTTACTTAAGATTGCATATGAAACCTACTAGTCACGGTCTGGACCTGAACCTTACTTAAGATAGCATACGAAACCTACTAGGCGCGGTCTGAACCTGAAACTTACTTAAGATTGCATATGAAACCTACTAGTCACGGTCTGGACCTGAACCTTACTTAAGATAGCATACGAAACGTACTAGGCGCAGTCTGGACCTGAACCTTACTTAAGATAGCATACGAAACCTACTAGGCGCGGTCTGAACCTGAAACTTACTTAAGATTGCATATGAAACCTACTAGTCACGGTCTGGACCTGAACCTTACTTAAGATAGCATACGAAACGTACTAGGCGCAGTCTGGACCTGAACCTTACTTAAGATAGCATACGAAACCTACTAGGCGCAGTCTGGACCTATTTGATGACTTTACAATTTTTTAGAGATTAGATGTACTAGCAAACCATTTCATTACGAATTCGAACATTACAATAGTCTGATCCCTTTGGATTGTGAAAATTTATTCAAAATGTCAAAACTAAAATAAGTTACATGTGCATTTAGTTTAGATAGCAAATGATTTTCAAGGGAGACTATACCCACGAGGCAATGCCACGACCCCATGGATTAGGGAACCATTCCTAGCAGGCATCCGATTACAGTTGGAACCAATCGATTCCCCGCATGTATCCGATTTTAACTGAAGTCAATCCACAAATTTCGAAGATCAAAAAACGTTTTAAAATTCATCAACTATCAATTCCTTTAATAAATACACTAATCAACATTCATAATAAAATAAAATTGTGAACATTTTCGTCCGCCCTCCCCTCCCACCCCCCACCCCCTTTTGTTATTTTCTAAAAAAAAATAATTATTAAAAACATTTGCTTCTGATTACATGTTATCACCCCATTCCTCATCCGACATGTATTTCAGATGTTTACAAATTACAGCGCTCAGTAAGGTCAGTTCAATGCATATCTAGCCAGGAAGGGTGGGGAATCTATCAAATCCTGTTAATATTTTGACTTATAGACAAGATTCCCGTTATTTTTTTTTATTATTTCTTTCCATTACAACAAAAAAAAAAAAAAAAACATTAAAAAAAAATATGATTTAAAGAATTCGTCATCATTATCTCCCCTATGTTAGTACAGGCACACATCTTTAGAGTAATTGCGTCACCGACTCCTGGTTTTTCCGGTCAATTTTGTAAACTATTTTTTTTTTTGACTCCACATGCAGTGAGGTACCAGACAGCAGATGTAGCCGTCAAGAAGATAAAGAGTGGAATGGTGCTGAAACATCTTCACTTCTCAAGCTCTGGTAGACCCAAGTACCCCAAGGGGCATTACTCTCATCATTTCTCATTATCGAGATTTCTTACAAGACAGGGAACATGCATTCATTTCACTACTAGCTACTTCAAGGAACTACACATTGATAGAATTTTAGTAAATGGAGGCTCTGGGAATGAATTTAGTGGAGGCCCCTACCCTCTTCAAACTTCAATTTAATGCAATAATTAATCATATTAAATCGAAAAGCACGTCATAATTGTGAGGACTAAAATAGAGTACTTGTAAATGCTTATCTCTTTCCCTGATTGTTTTTATATATAACATAATCGCTGCACCTAAAATGTTATATTTCTTACGTAAAGATTGAGGCCCTGGGCAAATCAGGCCCTGAGAGTAAGCCATCTTCAACTTTCCCTTACCAGCTTGAGATCCGTTGGTCAAAGTCTAAAACATCGTAGGTCTTTACTTTCCTCAAGTTTTTTTTTTTGGTTGGGGGGGGGGGTAAGGAAAGGATAAGAACGATTTCGTTAAATGGGGGGGGGGGCGATTCTTGATTAGCAGCGAGGTGTTAAGAATCAGGTGTTGACAAATGTAACGTTTTTTTTACCCCTCTTACAAAGGCTTCACTAGGAACGTGGTACTTCTTCCAGACCTTGAAAAGTTGTCAGTTTCAAAGTATAATGTTTACAAAAGTCTAGGCAACTCATCCAACTTTAACACGGACGAAATGATAGTTGTCACCTTTTTTTTTTGTTTCAAGAAGTTTTATTACTTATTTATTAGTTATTTGTTATTATTTGAGTGATGCACACTATATATGTATATATCAGTCGATTCCCCGAGTATCCAAGAACAAGATAGAAGCTAGAGAGTGGCTGCCTCAACATTTTAAAAGAACCTAAAGTCGGCATATCGACTATGACGTCACAAAAAGGAGAGGGTCAAAAGACTTAACCCTAAATCTGATTGGTTCAATGTTTTAACCGTTTCTTCCCTTGAACCGTTTACCTTTAAAAAGAAAAAAACTCACTTTGTAGAACTGAAGAGAATGTTTTTACACACGCCCTTCTAATGACAGTCGACCACCAGATTTCAACTGGGACCGTATAACATCCAACACTCGGGAACAAAGTGTTGCTATAACGGTGAGCCCCACTTCCACCACCTGGAGGGTAACACGGCAGAAAGATGTGCAGACGATTGTTTCTAACTAAGATGACGTTGAGAAGATTCCTTGATACCTAGCACCTTAGAGCACTTGGGCTGCCCGATTCGACCTACAGTGCACGTATAATTAACTTTAATTATTTGCTAACTTACCAACTAACTATTGTAAAATTTCATTTTAAACGTTATTCACAGTAATCTGCTCTCTAGTTACATATTGATTTGTCAATTGATTCTTCATTGCTAAATAACGGGCACAGAAATGATGCTCTGGTTTTAAAATGTATAGGTTAGCCTCACTTCCGTATTGTCCACACCGGATGCACCGAATAGCTTTGCTATATTTGGATCTGCCTTTATTTAATGACACTCTCCAAAATATTGAAGTATTATAATAATAGAACAACATAATAGATTGCCATTAGAATAACTATTAACCTCTCACCGAGTCGTTTATTCTGAATAAAGCATTTTATAGCACAAACAATTGGAAATAATTTTTTTTTTTAAAGCCACACAAAATGTGGTTAGAGAATAAAATAATCCATTCATTTAGTGCTGGCAGAAATATAATAGACTTCCATACAGGAAACACTGCTGGGCAAAAACAAACAACAAAAAAAAAAAACACAGAACGTTTGGGCCACGACGTCTTCACAGCAAGAAACAAACGAAAAAGGCAAACAACTCACATAGAATAGCTGTCCGATGTTATTTCCATCTTTTTTATTTCTATTTTTCCAGTCTATAAAATTGACTGCACTTCTATCGTCAACACGTTGGATATTTGATATACAAGTAATGGAGTGTCTATAAGTGTGTTTATAAACTGATGTCCAGGGCAAGCTGCCCTGCCTCGCCGTGGCGTTCCGGTGGAAACGATCGTGAGAGGGGACGATAAGGTCAAAGGGTAGCACAAAAAATACTCTCGTGGGGTTTCTAAGAGGGTGCGAGAGCATTCCTATTGCACTGTGCGGGGTTGTAAGAATTCCCACAACCTTTGTCAACGTCCGTCCCTCAAGGGACCGTTGCATAAATGACGCAAGGTCAGCCAGGTAGATTAAATGAATATGGCGGGGACCCCGGTGTACGTGGCCTCCGGCCGCGTCTCTAGTCCGCTAGTCTGGAGTGTCACTGGAAGTGAACGTCAAACTAAATACGATTTTAACCCAGAGTCTGACCCCCCCCCCCTCCCCGCCAGACAGAACGGTGTATGCGAGGTGTACACCCTTCATTCAGGTCAGTGACAGGGAGCTCTTGTTCGCTTTGCTGGCCTTAGGGTTCTAAGTGCTATGCACAACTCTACGCGACAATTTCAAATAAAATGATGTCGAAGATGCTATTTTTAGAGAAAAGATCTGTATGTTTAATTAAATTAACAAGCAAAAAAAAAAAATAAACTTAAACAAAGAAAACAATACAGAGTGAGGAGATTATACCGTTCAACTACTGCCATATCTCTTAATAATGCTAGTTTTATCCCCGCTTTTATATACGAAACAAAATAAATTAATTACCACTAATTGTTTAACTACTTATTTTTTAAATTGGCTCATGCATGTGTTGTCCCCGACAATGGTTAATTCTACAACTTGATCCGAGAATGGGAAGTGGGAGAAATAAGTGTTAAAGAATCCACACAGACAGACACACATACAGACAGACAGAGTTAGTTAATATAAGCTTTGTAAAAAACAGCAGCAATGACTGTTGACAGAGGAGAGACCTGTGCAGAATGACAAGAGATCATTAAAAATACTTTCTGATTAGCCTATATTTTTGTATTTCATATATTTATACAAGAAAATAGGAAAAAGAAGAGAAAGCGATAAGAAGAATGGACGGATCTGTCATTGAAGAGTTTCTATCAAAGGGAGACAGAGAGGAATAGAGAAAGACGGCCAACAGATCTTATGTGGTGCCCCAACGGGTCCAACAGACTAAGAGATAGTTTAAGGACGTGTTTATGTAGATGTTTTGAGATGTATGTTATTTAAAGTTTAGTTTGTCGCCAAGTTAAATTTCAATAGTTTCTTGAAATTTGTGTGAAGTGAATACAAACGTCTAGAGCTGGAGCAGCAAGTCTGGAGCTACAACACAACGAATCAACATATAACACGCTGAGAGACCAGACAGATCTATAATAAGTATCGCCATCATCAAAGGACATCCTATTCATCAGAGTTGTTGTGAGAAAAAAAAAGTCTTTGAACATAATGACCCCATCACTGTTCAAGTCCTGCCCATACTTGAGTTTAATCAGGATATTTTTTGGTCGGATACGCGCCTGTGTTATGTAAACTACCCAGAAAACTTTGTATATTGTCAACAACTATTAACACCTGTCACGCGGCCGTGTGTGTGTGTGTCTGTGTGTGTGTGCGTGCGTGCGTGTCTGCGCTCGAGATTATCTGCGACTGAGATAACATGTTGTGGGTGAGTCTGGAGGGGGCTTGAGTGCTCACCGCTACAAGACAGAGCCCTGTTTTGCGCACGATTGAAAAGTGCTGTGGGCGTGGAGATGGGACGAGCCCGTGAAATGATCCTGATAGATTGGTGTGGACTGGATTACCAATGCGTGCGTGTGTTTTGAGGGGTGCGAATGGATGTGTGTGTGTAATCAGGAGCTGAAACGGATATGCAATGATTTTTTTGTCTTCTCTCAACAAGATTTGGTTCCTCGCGGCAGGTCACAATAATAATAATAAAATAATTTAAAGTGGAGATTCTCTGTAGATCTGTGTGTGTGTGTGTGTGTGTGTGTGTGTGAGAGAGAGAGAGAGAGAGAGAGAAGGAGTTAGAATTAAAAGAAAAAGAGGAGCGAAAAAAATCTGAGAGAGTATGAGAGAGTGTATGAGAGAGTATGAGAGAGTGTATGAGAGAGAGTATGAGAGAGACAACAGAATATGAAGAAAATGAAGGAAGTTCTGACGCCAGGGATAAAATGCATAAAGCCTTTTAAAGATATGAAACAGCGAGAGAGGGGGGAGGGAGAAAGAGAGAGAGAGAAGAAGAGAAAAAGAAGAAATAAGAAAATGAAAGACGCTTTGAAATCAACGATAAATGAACCGTGTAGAGTCTGATAGAGGTGAAAAACAAAATAAGAGACAGTGACAAAAAAAAGAAGAGAGAGAGCGAAAGAGAGAGAGAGAGAGAGAGAGAGAGCGAAAGAGAGAGAGAGAAAGAGAGAGAGAGAAATGAAAAAAAGGATAAGAAAGACTCGGTCAAAGAAATATCTAAAAAAAGAAAAGAGAAGGAGTCCGAGAGAAACAAACAAACCAAAAGAAGAGATGGAAAGAAAGTGAGAGACCAGATGAATAGTTCTCATCACGTTTATTATGCAATAGTTTGGACAAGACAGAGATTCGATTCTACAACACGATAAACGAATCAGTGAGAACGGAAGCGTGACGTGGAGATGCATGCTGGTATTATTGGCAGCAGACGAGGACAACTTTGTTTAAATATTTAGATAAATTATGCGCCTACTGTTTGGGATCTCTCAACAATGGAACAAACAATATTCATCAATCTATTTTTCTGCTAGTCTTTTTTAAAAAGATCAAAATGTGTTGTGTTTATAATGAAAATCAAAGAATGGAACATTTTGTTTCGTTGCTATCTTAATCGAATATTTTAACAGTATTTTGAATTGTTAAAATCTAGATTTTTGACAATTTAAAATTATTAGAAAATTCAGGGAAAATAACAAAAGCGACGAGAGAAATATTAAGACCGATGTGATGAATAAAATCTGTACCGGAAGTCATATCCTCAAACACTGAATCAATTTTATTGATAGTATTAATATAATCTTCTAGATCATGGCAGTCCCCGATAATAGCCGCTATCAGCTCGTGATTTTCCTATTGCCGACGCATACCATTAAACCAATTAAGCGAACAACTAGATACGAGTACAACGTACACAGACACATTTAAAAGTTCTATTTTTTAAATATAAACTGAACTTTTTATAATCCCTTCTTTAATCAAAGACATCTAAAAATTATTTTAAAATCACTTCAGTCCTAGAGCTTAAAATAATAAAATCACTTCTTCAACCCTTAGCATGTTAAAATTACAAAATCACACCTCAATCCAAGACTACCTCTGAATTATACAATCACTCTTCAAAACCTAAACAAAGTTAAAATTACAAAATCATACCTCAATCCAAGACTACCTTTAAATTATACACTCTCCAGCCCAAGACAATGTTAAAATTACAAAATCATTACTTCAAAGATCATCCTAAGCATTTTAAAATGATGGAATCACTTCTGTGATCCCTAGATATCTAAAAAAAAAATCACTTCCTTAACGCCTAGACGTCTGAAAATAACTTCTTTAATCCAAGACATCTTTAAAAAAAATCACTTATTTAATCTACGACATCTTTAAAAAATCACTTCTGTAATTCTAAACATCTTAAAAAAAACACTTCTTTAATCCTAGATATCTTTAAAAAAAAATCATTTCTTTAATCCTAGATATCTTTAAAAAAAAAATCATTTCTTAAATCCTAGATATCTTTAAAAAAAAAATCATTTCTTTAATCCTAGATATCTTTAAAAAAAAATCATTTCTTTAATCCTAGATATCTTTAAAAAAAAATCATTTCTTAAGTCCTAGATATCTTTAAAAAAAAATCATTTCTTAAGTCCTAGATCTCTTAAACCGTATTTGACGTCTGGCAACATTCCTGGTGGCTGTCAAATCCAAATGTCTCCGTTCATGGACACGGGCTTCCTGTCTGACACGTCCACGTGCATCTAGTGCAACTGCTCTCAGAAGTGTACAGCAGAACACGAATAGCAAGCCCTTTTGGAAAGGTCAAGGCCTTAGACTACAGACGACTTCGACCCAACCAATCAGAAGTCAGTTCATAAATGTTACGAGGTTGCAAGAAGAAGAAAAGTTTTTGAACGTTTGAAGGTAAAAGAAAGAAGAAAAAAAACGATTCTTTTTTATGATAACTTTTATCTTTTATGTTACGGTTAGGGAACTTAGGAACCTGCAGCTACACTGACATCGTTGCTATAGTCAGTATACAAAACTAGCAAGGGCGTAACTCGTTATATTCCGATACACTACATATTTAGTGGACATAGACACACGCTTGGTTGAAGGTGAAGACTGCATTTGTAGGACAGGACGCCCCTGAGTCCACCCAAACCCTAATGGGTACCTGACATACGTTGCGAGAGTAAACGCGATTGGTCGTTGTGCTGGCCACCTGGCACTCTTGTTTACAGTCGGGCGAAGAAACCTCTACACGTGAGAGTTATACCATTTAATTTTCAGCTGACACATATACAATGTGACACATTATGATAAATACTAAGTCTAATATTATATAGATCTAGCTAGATCTACTTGATATAGACTATATAAATATCTGTATATTTTAGATTGTAATGGTTTTTGTATTGTCAGGTGTCACTTACCGACCAAACATTTCTAAATGTCTTATAGCCACCAGCTAGCTTCAGTAAGTACATGGGGACTTATCATCTCTGCATTAGACAACTTCGATCAACTGGAAGAAATGCTTTTGAATTTCGTTTCAGTGCGGGAATTAGTTTTCGTAGACGTCACATCCTCGAAGTTCATAATGAATAAGTTAAAAAAATATACAGATCGAAAATAAATGAAATAAAAACAAAAGGTCATGGGATTTGTTGAACTATATCTTGCTTGGATTCCTATTCGACTCACTCTCTCATCTGTCCCTTGACATTTCCACGTTTTCCGGTCATGGGCTGTTCTAAGCAGGACATTAAAAGAGAGGCCTGTCCTTTCGGTAACTTCTCCAGTGCATTAAATGCGCAAAAGAGGCTTTATAATACTAATAAGCTATTAGCCTTTTATTTATCGAATAGCGATTTGGAGACTAGAGAAGACTTTGGATGACTCTACTGGTTTAGATGAGAACTATTGACAGTGAGCACTTATCATTGAGATCAAAAGAAAAGGGACATTGAAAGATTGGAGCAGATGAAGAAAAGAGAGCTTATAAATCGATCATAAAGGATACATCGGCTTTTCTGTCTCAGTTGCGGCAAAATATATAGGTTTTACCGTTTTTAGGTGGCTGTTCTGGTCTCAGTAACAATTTAAAATTCTGCGCGAAACAAAATGAAGCTACGTTAATATCACGTGATGTCTTGAGCACCAATGGGCGTCAAGAAATTATAATGAAGCAAGGATGTATCCAGAATTTTTGAGTGGGAGAGTGAGAAAAGTGAGGATAATGTGTATATATATATATATATATATATATATATATATATATATATATATATATATATATAGAGAGAGAGAGAGAGAGAGAGAGAGAGAGAGAGAGAGAAATAGCGAGATAGCGACGGACAGAGCAAGAGAGAGAGAGAGAGAAAAAGACAAAGGGAAAGTGGGGGATTGAGAGGAATAGTAAGAGATATAGACAGAGAAACGGGGGCAAAAAAAAAAGACAGACAGAGCTAGAAAAAAAGGGGGGGGGGGTAGACAGAGAGAGGAAAATAGAAAAAAACAGAAAAGCAGACAGAAGAGGTTGGATGAGAGAGAGATTTTGAAATTCCCTTTATTTAACATGTTTTAAGAACCCGGAAGTTGTTTTTGTTTCCTGACCTTTGACTCCACTATTTCTTGTGTTCGCCACTAGTTCCCTGACTTCCTGAACTTCACACCTTTCCTGGTAAGAAGATGCTGATGATGACACTAACTCACCAATAAACTACGCCACAAGGTGAAGGCCGATCGAGCAGCCACCACTAACGGAAGCCATGAAACCGGAAGCCACTCTCGAGTCACAACAGGGATGGTGTACTAAATATCGCTTGGGGAGCGGGGCGCGGGAAAAAGGAGAGTCGTGTTTTCATGAAGGTGGGTTACAGGTGATAAGATTTGTTTTTTTCACCCTGAAAGATATCTAATTACCTTAGTAGCTAAACGTACCCACTTGGCTCGTAGCGAACACATACACAGCGATCACAAGGTCATTTTATAATATACATATGCCAGTGTGAGTGTAGTTGTTTGTGTGCATGTGTGTGTTGTGTGTGTTTAAGCGCTTAAAAACACAACATTAAGGACATGTACAAAGTTGAGATTATCAAAAGACGGAAGAAGAAAAGAGAGAATAACATTGTCGGTCTATTCATAACATTATGTCAGTCTATTCATAACATTAGGTCAGTCTATTCATAACATTAGGTCAGTCTATTCATAACATTAGGTCAGTCTATTCATAACATTAGGTCAGTCTATTCATAACATTAGGTCAGTCTATTCATAACATTAGGTCAGTCTATTCATAACATTAGGTCAGTCTATTCATAACATTAGGTCAGTCTATTCATAACATTAGGTCAGTCTATTCATAACATTAGGTCAGTCTATTCATAACATTAGGTCAGTCTATTCATAACATTAGGTCAGTCTATTCATAACATTAGGTCAGTCTATTCATAACATTAGGTCAGTCTATTCATAACATTAGGTCAGTCTATTCATAACATTAGGTCAGTCTATTCATAACATTAGGTCAGTCTATTCATAACATTAGGTCAGTCTATTCATAACATTAGGTCAGTCTATTCATAACATTAGGTCAGTCTATTCATAACATTAGGTCAGTCTATTCATAACATTAGGTCAGTCTATTCATAACATTAGGTCAGTCTATTCATAACATTAGGTCAGTCTATTCATAACATTAGGTCAGTCTATTCATAACATTAGGTCAGTCTATTCATAACATTAGGTCAGTCTATTCATAACATTAGGTCAGTCTATTCATAACATTAGGTCAGTCTATTCATAACATTAGGTCAGTCTATTCATAACATTAGGTCAGTCTATTCATAACATTAGGTCAGTCTATTCATAACATTAGGTCAGTCTATTCATAACATTAGGTCAGTCTATTCATAACATTAGGTCAGTCTATTCATAACATTAGGTCAGTCTATTCATAACATTATGTCAGCCTATTCATAACATTATGTCAGTCTATTCATAACATTATGTCAGTCCATTTATAACATTAGGTCAGTCTATTCATAACATTATGGCAGTCTATTCATAACATTATGGCAGTCTATTCATAACATTATGGCAGTCTATTCATACATTATGTCAGTCTATTCATAACATTATGTCAGTCTATTCATAACATTATGTCAGTCTATTCATAACATAATGTCAGTCTATTCATAACATTAGGTCAGTCTATTCATAACACTATGTCAGTCTATTCATAACATTATGTCAGTCTATTCATAACATAATGTCAGTCTATTCATAACATTAGGTCAGTCTATTCATAACATTATGTCAGTCTATTCATAACATTAGGTCAGTCTATTCATAACATTAGGTCAGTCTATTCATAACATTATGTCAGTCTATTCATAACATTAGGTCAGTCTATTCATAACATTAGGTCAGTCTATTCATAACATTAGGTCAGTCTATTCATAACATTAGGTCAGTCTATTCATAACATTAGGTCAGTCTATTCATAACATTAGGTCAGTCTATTCATAACATTAGGTCAGTCTATTCATAACATTAGGTCAGTCTATTCATAACATTAGGTCAGTCTATTCATAACATTAGGTCAGTCTATTCATAACATTAGGTCAGTCTATTCATAACATTAGGTCAGTCTATTCATAACATTAGGTCAGTCTATTCATAACATTAGGTCAGTCTATTCATAACATTAGGTCAGTCTATTCATAACATTAGGTCAGTCTATTCATAACATTAGGTCAGTCTATTCATAACATTAGGTCAGTCTATTCATAACATTAGGTCAGTCTATTCATAACATTAGGTCAGTCTATTCATAACATTAGGTCAGTCTATTCATAACATTAGGTCAGTCTATTCATAACATTAGGTCAGTCTATTCATAACATTAGGTCAGTCTATTCATAACATTAGGTCAGTCTATTCATAACATTATGTCAGTCTATTCATAACATTAGGTCAGTCTATTCATAACATTAGGTCAGTCTATTCATAACATTAGGTCAGTCTATTCATAACATTAGGTCAGTCTATTCATAACATTAGGTCAGTCTATTCATAACATTAGGTCAGTCTATTCATAACATTAGGTCAGTCTATTCATAACATTAGGTCAGTCTATTCATAACATTAGGTCAGTCTATTCATAACATTAGGTCAGTCTATTCATAACATTAGGTCAGTCTATTCATAACATTAGGTCAGTCTATTCATAACATTAGGTCAGTCTATTCATAACATTAGGTCAGTCTATTCATAACATTATGTCAGCCTATTCATAACATTATGTCAGTCTATTCATAACATTATGTCAGTCCATTTATAACATTAGGTCAGTCTATTCATAACATTATGGCAGTCTATTCATAACATTATGGCAGTCTATTCATAACATTATGGCAGTCTATTCATACATTATGTCAGTCTATTCATAACATTATGTCAGTCTATTCATAACATTATGTCAGTCTATTCATAACATAATGTCAGTCTATTCATAACATTAGGTCAGTCTATTCATAACACTATGTCAGTCTATTCATAACATTATGTCAGTCTATTCATAACATAATGTCAGTCTATTCATAACATTAGGTCAGTCTATTCATAACATTATGTCAGTCTATTCATAACATTAGGTCAGTCTATTCATAACATTAGGTCAGTCTATTCATAACATTAGGTCAGTCTATTCATAACATTATGGCAGTCTATTCATACATTATGTCAGTCTATTCATAACATTATGTCAGTCTATTCATAACATTATGTCAGTCTATTCATAACATAATGTCAGTCTATTCATAACATTAGGTCAGTCTATTCATAACACTATGTCAGTCTATTCATAACATTATGTCAGTCTATTCATAACATAATGTCAGTCTATTCATAACATTAGGTCAGTCTATTCATAACATTATGTCAGTCTATTCATAACATTAGGTCAGTCTATTCATAACATTAGGTCAGTCTATTCATAACATAATGTCAGTCTATTCATAACATTATGTCAGTCTATTCATAACATAATGTCAGTCTATTCATAACATTAGGTCAGTCTATTCATAACATTATGTCAGTCTATTCATAACATTAGGTCAGTCTATTCATAACATTAGGTCAGTCTATTCATAACATAATGTCAGTCTATTCATAACATTAGGTCAGTCTATTCATAACATAATGTCAGTCTATTCAAGAGATTCAATGTTCTTAAGGTAGTGGTTCTTATGTTTTCAACATTCTGCTCAAAGGATAAAGTTAGTACATGACTTTATCTACATGACTTTGTCTAAAATGACTTTGTATACATTGACTGTTTAAATGAAATTGTTTAAATGACTTTGGATACATGACTGTTTAAATGAAATTGTTTAAATGACTTTGGATACTTGACTGTTTAAATGAAATAGCTTAAATGACTTTGGATACATGACTTTGAATACATGATTGTTTAAATGAAATTGTTTAAATGACTTTGCATACATGACTGTTTAAATGAAATTTTTTAAATGACTTTGGATACTTGACTGTTTAAATGAAATAGCTTAAATGACTTTGGATACATGACTTTGAATACATGATTGTTTAAATGAAATTGTTTAAATGACTTTGCATACATGACTGTTTAAATGAAATTTTTTAAATGACTTTGAATACATGATTGATGAGTGAAATTCACTATTATAAAGATAACAAGCAAAACAAAACAAATATACTTTTATAGCAGTTAATATATTAGTCACGTAATTAAATTTGTAATAGATCTAGACTAACAATAATACATCTGTGCGATTAGAAATAGTTTTACCAATTGTTTTTTATCAGAGTAATTTCATGCTTTTAGCTTTCTCAATACACTATGGTCCTATCTTTTGTCTGGACCAGTTGGGATTGGGTGGAGGGGAGAAAGAAGGTGGTATCTGGGTGTACAAACGTTTTACCAGACAGACTGACAGACTGACAGAGTTGAGATGAGCTTTGTAAACAGAAAATTAAAAGCAGAACTTTGGAAGAATTGAATTAAGTCTGCTGGAGAACATGTTGCAATTAGTAATTACACAGCAACTGTGCTGATGGTCAATATGAAATTAAACAACAACTGTGCAGATAGTCAATTAGTAACCAACCCAAAAAAAACGTGCTGATAGACAGACAATTAGTAATTTCACAACAAATGTGCCAATAGTCAATGAAGCAATTACACAACACCTGTGTAGACAGTCAATAAGTAATCACACAACCGAGCATAGTCTACATATTAGGGTCTGCGTAGAATCTACTAACATCATAACATGTCAGTGACTGAATTTACCCCTAAAAAAAGTAAAGTATCCCCTTTCAGACCTATCTATCTGTAAAGCAGATTTGGCCCCTGGTCACTATTCAAATATACAAGAAAACAACGAGTGAGTATGCATTTTGACAAAAATATATCTGGAAAAGAAAACGTTCTATGAAGGAATGCGCCTTCGAATCAAAACACACACACGCGCGCGCTCAGACACACACAAAACTGTTCACTAAACATTAAGTCCATGTGTACCGTCTGACATGATCACCAATGTAGGCTAAATTACACATCATGGAACATTTGACATCATCTAATAACATACCACGCCAGAGCCTTCCTTTTTTTTTTCTACTGTAGCGCCTATAAAGTTATACAAACTATATCACCGATTATTAAGTCATATAAAAGTTGATAAATATTCTTTTTTATTTCAGTATTTAAAGTAGACATTAGGGAATTAAACTGTAAAAAAAATATATATAAATAAACGAGAAAATGTATATTTAATTCAAACAAAAGGGCCACTTATCAAATAGCATGTATCAAGCCAAGAGCTCAGCATGCGCATAGAGAAGCACCGAAAGATTGTTTTGTTACATGGATTTAGTTAGCGAGCACTCTATTGTTCTAATAAATCTGATTTAAAACTTAGGAGTTATTCGCCTTGTTTCTAAGTTCACTTTAGGAGAGACACAGCGTATATAGAGAACGACCTAATTAAAAAAAAAAAAGGTCAAGCCTACGCGCGATGAATGTCTCCCCCCCCCCCTTTGACGTCATACAGTGTAGGCGACCATGCCCAGTCTTCTCACCTTGCCATTGTCCAGCAGGTCCGGCTCCGGCATCGAGGCCGTGGGTCCGTTCATCGGTCCGTAAGAAGTCTCCATGATCTGTTTCAGGACAGCCTGCATGGGGGGCGGCCACCTCACGTCTCCAGCACCCCGCCCCCACCAGCTCCTCTCGCTTTTAACCTTAATTTACTCCCCTTGGGGCGACGGAGTGCTGAAACGCTTGGCGGGTCGGCCCTAAGCTGACAGGCTACAGAACCACTGCATGGTGTAATGTTGACAATACGAGATTCCCTGGTGACAGACAAGGAATACATCCGGTGGTAAAATAAACATTGGATGACAAATGGTGTTTTTCAATGTTAATACTTTAATCACTCAACAAGTCATTTATTATTAAAACTTTACCAGTCACAAACAATTAGCGATTGCCCACCAGCTAAGCCTTTTTTTATTATTAAATGCATATGTATATTATTTTTTTCGATCATTTATTCATTAATGAAAAACAAATCAAATCGTGGAAAGTACTTAAATAAATAAAAGAAAATAATATGATACACTTTGCAGTATTTATCATTACTTTTCTCCTATTTCATATCAAACAGGAAATGGACAAGACTGCGACAATAATAAATTTAGTAGATCAAAGTCAAAGCCATAGGACGATTTCACTTCAGTAAGAGAAGTTTAAGACTAGGAAGCAGAAGGGAAAAAACCTGAATAGAGTTATAGGCTTTGATGTTAAGTACGCTATACTTTTTAGCCCAAAATGTTGTGGTTTCTCTTTAGGTATGTTTATTATTTGGGCGAATGGATATATCCTAGCGTTACAAGTCGTTTAATACACACAAACATTCCAACTAGCAGTAGAATAAAACATGACACTTCAGTCCTATAGAGCTCAGAATGAAAAAGCAGACACTGACAGATGTTGTTGGTGACCTCCTATGGACATACTATGGTGCATCTCGTACAACACTTGTTCATGTGACTGTAGAGCCATAGTCTCGAGAGACATTGCCGTGTATAACGCAGGATGAGGTGGCATTCACTTTGGTGGTAGAGGAGCCAGACATTTTTCGTTAAAACCTCATTTTAAATGCAGGGAATCGAACACACGGATTAGGCATTCAAGCTGTACTTGTGAACTCATTCCTACCAAATGACTTGATATCACGAATATAATATATGTGTTTGTGTGTGTCTGTGTGTACCTATATATGTGTGAATGTGTGCTTGCGTGTAAAGAAAAAAAACAAAAAAGTGTTTGAGTGTGAGTCATTGTGCCAGTGTTTTTATTGACATCCTTGTATTGACTTTGACTCTACGTTCTGGCGCGAGAAAGCAAACAGTGAGATGGCAGGGATGGACAGAAGATTGTAGAGAAAGCAAAGAAAGAAGAAGGGAGAAAGAAAAAAAAGATAAGATATAAGAAGACGGCAGGTTGGGATCTCGCATCAGGTAGTAGAAACAAGTAGCACCAGGTAGCGGCAGGTAATTATAGAGATGTTTCACGCGGTTATGTTTCCTGCATCGTATCGACGCTGCCCTATGTTCTACGTTCACTGAAGCCTAAAAAAAAATACTAAGATAAGTCATTGAAGAATATAAGCACTTCAAAGGTCAATCAGTCATTCAAAGATATAGACTATTTATGGTTCAATAGTCACTACATCAGCCATACAAAGTTAGCATTAAAAAAACGCACGATGACAGAAACAGTCAAATAGGCGGATGGACAAAGGAATAGAAGAGTTTTTGTTCTTTTTTTTTAAAGCAACAACCTAATATACTAAATCAGTGATTCCCAAATCTTTTCCTTAACGGAACACTTCGCACATTCAGAGTATTTACTGGAACATTTTCCTTATTTTTAGAGGTTAATTCACGTGGCGGCCTACTAGTTAATTATTCCAGTAGTTCGTGGAACACCTATTCAGGCTTAGCGAAACACTAGTGTTCCAAGGAACTCAGTTTGAGAAACATTGTACTAAATATTCAATTTGTAGTTGTACCAATATAAACTCACAGTTTTCATCGTTGGGCGAATGGAGTCGTTAAAACAAAATATCAAAGAGATTTGTAAACAGGTGGATAGTGATGCCTCTAATAGTGATGCCTCTAATAGTGATGCGTCTAATAGTGATGCCTCTAATAGTGATGCCTCTAAGACGTTTGTGGCACGTGACAAGTGGGTCGGAAATTGATATGGCCCCAAGGCCCAAACGTTTGGGCACTAGTGAGTTCAACATAAATGAGCAGGCTACACATTCTACTTTTATTTTTTTTGTTTTCGGCGTCATGATTGAAACAAAAATTTTAAATAAAAAGGTAACAAAGATAGTTTATGTGGAAACACAGTCTCAAAGTCGCTCCCGAAGTGTTACAACCTTGCAGCTTCAAAAACTATGAACTGAAAACTAACAACAACCACAACCGTATCTCCGCCAATAGATAAAGAAGAGACATGTACGCACTATATACTACTTCATTGTTAGGCCGACTGACGATAGGATACCATAGGAATAATAGGAATGTTAATTTGTTATTACAGTGTTAATATTCCAATTGAATAGATTATTGTAACAATCTGAACGATATGGAGACAGACTGTACGTGTTGGTACGAACTTTGCCGAGTGCTAAAGAAACTGACTTAGTCAAGACAGAGAAAAAGAAAGCTGCCCTAAGACAGATACATATAGAATTCTACATGCACGAACTGTGGCAAACTCTGTCGCTCCAGAATTGGCTTGATCAGTCACATCAGATTCTGCCCCGTCTCAAGACCAAGACGAAACCAAAGCCAGTGACTCACCTGGTCGCATCCATTGTCTTTCGAGAGCCATATTATGAACGTGGCCTAACTGATGTTATTGATTGAATATCTAACTGATGGATTTTTTAAATCCCAATATCTCAATAAAGGCCTCAAAAGAGAATAAGTTATTTACAATTGTGCAGAATAGTGATTCCACTTTAGATAGTTAACGATTGTTATCAGGTTTATCAAATATATTCGACTAATTTACATGCTAAATGCATTCTTTCTCTTTTACAATAAAACTAAACAGATTATTTAATATGTAAGTAGCTTATATGACATAAAACACTTAACTTAATAATGCAAATATTGTTTACAATATTATTTTACAAAATAAAAACCCACCGTTTGCAAGAATATTTTTTAAAATTGATAAGAGGTGCCTTTCCAATAAATATAATCTCCAGCGTTTTTATTTTACCATTACTGGTGAATAATTGTAAAAAATGCTGTACATTTATGAAAGAAAAAACTGATTGCATAGTTAATTTTAGAAATTAAACGGTTTGCTTTTACAAAACCCAAATTTAGGTGCTGTATGATATTGGATTTTCAATATTTTTTATAGTTTCTGCGATCTAACCGGGACAGACGAACAGACCGACATAACAAAACTAAAAGAGGCTTTTCCTCTTTCGGTGGTCGCTAAAAGGTTATCGAAACGTTTGTTAAAAAAAAAAACACACACACTTGATGCCCCCTCCCCCCCCCCCAACCATGTGAGCCGAGCCACCGCCCTTGTTTCCGGTACTTTAACCCCGACTATGTACTTAGCCATTATTTCTACTGTAAAATCAATTCATCCTCTGAAATCTTCACATTCCTGACAGCATCGGTACGAGTCCACCCCCCCTCCCCCAAATTTATACACAAAATTCAAACGAAATGCCCTCGTTTTGGACCGTGTGTGTGTGTGAGCACTTCCAGAACGCATGTAAACACACCCTGCCCAGCCCCTCCCCCCCACTCCTCTTTCCAGCTTCCCCCCCCCCTCCCTCGTCGAGGCCACGTTCCCTTGTTGCTCTGCTGTTACGTCATGCAAGCTCTCCACTTACAAAGCGGTCAATAGAACATCTGACAGAGCAGCAGGCCTGTAATCTCTGACACAAAACACGCATCTTCAAGGTCATTCTCGGGTCAGATTTAAACTAGGATTTCTTCTTCACCCCCTTTTTTGTTTTTAGCTTGTCACTTCCAGGCCGTAATAGAACGAGTCGAGTTTCATTCTTATCAACAAGAACAAAGCAAGACAAATGTCATGACATTTAAATAGTCATTAATTTAAAAAAAAATACCGAGTTTCTTTTTTTCTTTGTTAGGGTTGGGGGGGGGAGAGGATTTTAGTTATAGAGATAGATTTGTATGCACATTATGACTTTGACATGTGTAAGCCTTCGTTGTAGCAGTAAGGAAGTGAATCCATGCCTAAGCAAAGGGTGTGGAACACAGGGATAGAGAGCACTCGCTTCATTGGTGGCAGAACGTAGAGAATCAATGAGGTAGTTCCGAATCTCTGACCTACTTTATAAAAAGTCACGTGACTGTGGTCTTATACATGACAATATCTTCCTATGATATGATGTAGATCTAGATTTAGTGGTAGCCTAGATCTAGTAGACCTACTAAATAATCATAAAAAATAGTGAATTATTGTAACATACTTTTTATTACTTAAAGATGTCTAGATCTAGACTAGTTTCATGTTTAAATTACAATGAAATCAATGAGGTCATTAATGTAAACAACACACCCACGTGACTGAGAAGAGATCCGGAACTACCCCATTAATCCATTTATGCCAGTCTCAGGCCGTTGTATGTTAGTATATACGTTCCTATACCTAATGCTTTGCAAGCTGATACGCATATATACAATAACTATTGTAAAATGTGGCTTTGGTCTCGTTTATAACAACTGTTTGAAGTAGCCCGATGTTCTCTTCCACAATGTATGCACATTTATAACTTGTCCGAAGCTGACTTCACCATATCCTCCTTTTGAGATCCACTTGATCTTTTCATCTAACATGAGGCACAAATAATGTGCGAAAAGAATTACACACTCCCTCCTCCAGCTAGCCCCCCCACACACACACACATACACCTGCTGGTGTCTTACCTACACTTAAAAATGACTCCGAGCCACTTTAAGCGCTATATCGACGAGCTGTAATTGTTTGTTTGTTGTTCAATGGTGAACCTGTGCTGTACAAACAAAAGTCAGGCGAATGAAAGTGTGTAACGTTCTAAGACAGACTAGGTAACACAGCAATGTCTCTTTTTGTCAAGAACAGCCTTCAGGTCTTATGAGAAATTCACCTCGCTATTCAAACACCTTTTGTTGACCACTATCAAAAAGAAAACTTGTGATAGAAATAATCACACACACACACATCGGTCTCCTAACAATACAATTGTGTTCCGTATGTAAAAAGAAAATTGTTTTGTTTATTTCTGCCTACTAAAAGTGTACCGGGTACTGTAAACCATGGTTTGACTAGCGTGTCATCCTGAATGACACCATTCACAGGCACTAACTTCAACCCATTGAACGATTTTTTTTTTTACAAAGACTAGGTAATTTAGTAAGCTGCATTTTATTGAAGTTTGCTTTACATGCATTAACTACAGAGCATAAATCTGTTGTATTTAACAAATAATGTTAGACAAGTCTTTGGGGAAAGATGGGGATCGCATTACAAAATCTGTTCAAATGGCCTTGGTTTGGTCTCATCACACAGTATCACGACACAGTACATGACACAGTATCATCACACAGTATCATGACACAGTATCATCACACATTATCACGACACAGTATCATCACACACTATTACAACACAGTATCATCACACAGTATCATGACACAGTATCATGACACAGTATCATGACACAGTATCCGGACGTTGTAAGAGTATTGGGAAGTTGAGAGACGAGTAAGCCTATAGAGAGAAATATAATGAACAGAAATACTACGAGGTTAGTATCAAGCCCGCCGCCAGGGTTGGGAACATAAATAGTCCGGGTAGCAACAGAAGGGAGGTCCCTTCACCTTTTTTTTTTATATGCATCTTTTATTTAGCTTATGGAAGGGATGGGCAGAAGGCTGAGGGGCCCACACATACCCAAATATTTCTATGGTGGGGGGGGGGGGGAAGGCTGTTAGTTATCAAAAATTGCTCTCTAAATCTATTAAGCTGAAGCAGTCCCTGATTTTAGTAAGTGGAGGCCGCTCTTCAGACTTAAATACAAATAATATTAGTTCATCTAAAAAAAAAAAGACAAGTTGGAGAGGAAAATGTACTGATAAATTAAATTAATTTCCCTTATCAAATATATTTAACATGCAAATTTTATTTTGTAAAAAAAAAAATACATCTTTTTAAATGTCGAGGCAAACTTAAAAGTCGAAACCCTGCCCAGCGGCAGTCTTGCACTTTGGTAGAACCGGCCCTGAGTTGCAGTGAGTAACGGGTAAAAAATAAAACTGTGAGAAATAAGAAAAGAATCAAAGGTTCTCTCAACGTGTCTTTGCTAAATATAGACTTTGCCTCAGGGAGACTGGATCAAGGAACGTCAAGTACTGGCCAAAACAAAACAAAAGCGACAAAACAGAAAGAAAAGTCGAACACTACAGCTCATCAGTTGCATGCCTAGTTTTCTGGGCTCAATAATACAATCTGGATCTCTTCAGCCAAACGGTAAGGCAGAGAAATGCCTCACCATATTCTTTATCATCATGGACAATCCTCATACATGACTTTATTTTGAAGGGAGAACTCTATAACTCTTATGAAGCAAGTCTCACCTTTTTTTGTTTTTGTTTATTAGCTTTGCTAGAACGCAATTTTAAAAACAACACTTTAAACAACACAAATAAAGTCACATAGAAAAAGAAGAGAAAGCTATTGGGAGAAATATGGGGGATGATACAAAGAAACCAAAAACGTAAGAAAATGGAAAGAGGAAGATTGTGACACATTTTGAAATCAAATGTGGGAGGTATACAATAAACATAAAAATAGATACGGGCACGACATGGCCTAAATTGTGCCGATGTGCCTGAACTCAAAACTCAAACTCAACTTAAATAAAAGCCAATTTAAAAAATCACAATTTTCTGTACGTTGTAGTCAATAAGAGTTGTTGTTTTTTTTCGGGTACGCAGGCAGACGTATTGATTAACATAAATATACTCCACCAAAAACAATATCATTAAGAACATTTTTTTTATAGGAGATCGAGCCAGCCTGGGACGTTCGAATCGATTCCGATCACGCGGTAGTGGGGGAGAGAGCGATATAAAGTAAACAACTCACAAGTGTAATCGTAATCTGATTGATTTTTTTTTTATCCAGGGGGGTATCGAGATGATTATTGGATGTCGATCTTACTGCAGTTGTCCGTGACTAAGTGAAATATCACCATATGGTTTGGGACACGGCTAATGGAAATTGCAACTATCTTCCTAACGGTTAGATCTGTCGATGAGCTGATTTCTGATTCCGATGCAGCTGAAAATGACATTGAATCAATTTACAAACAGGAGAATAAAAACAAAATCTGTTAAAAGTTTGATCTAGGCGGTTATTTAAGGAAACAAAATTGTAAGGGCCAAATAATAGCTGCACAAATTATTACAACTCTATCACTAAGGTTCTAAAGCCAAGGGGGACATTGACCTGCTTCACCTTGTCCTTGTGGACTCCAAGATGTTATTGGTCTAGTGCTAAAACAAAACGTCTTATCATTGATCTATCGCCGTTTCCCTTTGTGTTTATAGTCCATCTTTTTTCTTCCTCTTTAAACATGCCAATAACAGAAACACAATTTTAAAGAAATGTTCAGACCCCTGACTTAGAACTAATAGTAAATAAAAACACAGCATTTGTCTATATTGGAAGATGGAGTAGTAATAAATATATTTATTCAGTACTAGCATTCAACACCGGCTACGCCCGTTGATTTGTTCCCGGGGTATATAATGTTGTTGTTTTTATTTAAACCAGTATCCCCCCTCCTACTCTATATTTTTTTCTCCTCCGCTTTCAATAAAACGGTACGAACCTTCACCACAACATTTTTACAATTTGCATCCTTTGGATGTTCCGCTCTCCCACAGAGTTTTCTGGCAATCAGTGATCTTGAACAAAAATTCTACTTGGTTGTATTCATTTCTTTCGTTTATTTCGACATTGTCTAAATCTACGGAAAAAAAAGAAATGTGTTGAGTTAAAAATTAGGCCTATAATTTTTGAGCGAACAGGAAGTAGAATATTCTAGTTATTAAAAAAAAAAAGAATGAGAATATTTTTCTTTGTCGGCTTTAAAAAACATATTGGGCCGAAATCGCGAATAAAAGAATGTTTTTAGTAAATTTAACCGCTGCTGTTTCGATCGTGAAAATGTGCTATGCGCCTGGTACGTAAATGCAGGTTCCATTTTTCTATTTTTTCGTTCACCGCAAGTGGGAGAATTAGTGATAGTTGTTTGATTCAGTAAGGGCCCTTGCCTTAATACATATAAATATATGATGAACGTAGATGGGTCTATTTATACTTATTGTTCATAACTGTTAGGAAGCAAGCCTCACCTCTCATGCAATGGATGCCTGGTCGTGTGGTATGCGCTGTCGACTGTCGTCTCCGTGGTCCCGGGTTTGAATGCCCGCCGCTATCCCCTACAGAAATTTTGGGCTAGGATGCAATAATCTTTCATGTTGAAGGAAATTCCGAAGCATGTAAAACAAACAAACACAAAACGCAGACTACGTGTTAAATACCACTTAAGTTTGGGTATCTGGTGAAAGAAAGCTCACGAAACGAAACTGATAGCCCTCCCCAGCTCCACCACCCTAGTGCTGTACATGCTCTGTTCAATACAAATTCATCGTCTGCCATTGGTTGTGTATCACACAGTATACAATTGGGTTGATGTGCTATCAAAGTCCAGTTTATGTTTTTAGATGCTGACTTATGTTCCTGAGTAAGTTTAGAATTCGTTCAGAACTATTACCATTTCCTTACTGTTCATTCCATACGCTGACATTTTAAAACCATTTTCTGAGTCTCCGTGAACGAAGTACAGAAGTATTGATCAGCTTTGTCTTTTAAAAAGCATGTAACATTCTGTGTGCATTTTTTAACAGGAGAAATACATTCTCCAAACTCTCACTTTTATAGGACATTTTTTTAAACATTATTTTGTGGGCAAAGGAACCCTCATGGGAAAAGAAAGGGCTGGAAGTCCAAACCAAACAAGGAGGAGATCAGTAGAAACAAAGATGGCAGGATGGTCATGGAAGGGACGTAGCCCAGAACGGAGTCCGATGGCGAAGTACTGTTGCAGCCCTATGCTCCACTGGGATTCAAAATAAATGGGTACTTTGGCAACAGTTGTCTTTCAAAGGAGCGTCTCTTGTCATTGTTTCTTTTGTATATTTATGTCAAACTATATTTCAATGTTACTCTTTTCAAATGTTTTTTCTTCATGTTCCATTATATGGCTCTCACGTCTCTTCGCTTTCTATTCTTGATCTCTCTCTTATTGTATCTCATTCTTGATCTCTCTCTCTTATTGTATCTCATTCTTGATCTCTCTCTTATTGTATCTCATTCTTGATCTCTCTCTCTTATTGTATCTCATTCTTGATCTCTCTCTCTTATTGTATCTCATTCTTGATCTCTCTCTTATTGTATCTCATTCTTGATCTCTCTCTTATTGTATCTCATTCTTGATCTCTCTCTCTTATTGTATCTCATTCTTGATCTCTCTCTTATTGTATCTCATTCTTGATCTCTCTCTTATTGTATCTCATTCTTGATGTCTCTCTTATTGTATCTCATTCTTGATCTCTCTCTCTCTTATTGTATCTCATTCTTGATCTCTCTCTTATTGTATCTCATTCTTGATCTCTCTCTTATTGTATCTCATTCTTGATCTCTCTCTTATTGTATCTCATTCTTGATCTCTCTCTTATTGTATCTCATTCTTGATCTCTCTCTTATTGTATCTCATTCTTGATCTCTCTCTTATTGTATCTCATTCTTGATCTCTCTCTTATTGTATCTCATTCTTGATCTCTCTCTTATTGTATCTCATTCTTGATCTCTCTCTTATTGTATCTCATTCTTGATCTCTCTCTCTTATTGTATCTCATTCTTGATCTCTCTCTTATTGTATCTCATTCTTGATCTCTCTCTTATTGTATCTCATTCTTGATCTCTCTCTTATTGTATCTCATTCTTGATCTCTCTCTTATTGTATCTCATTCTTGATCTCTCTCTCTTATTGTATCTCATTCTTGATCTCTCTCTCTTATTGTATCTCATTCTTGATCTCTCTCTTATTGTATCTCATTCTTGATCTCTCTCTCTTATTGTATCTCATTCTTGATCTCTCTCTCTTATTGTATCTCATTCTTGATCTCTCTCTTATTGTATCTCATTCTTGATCTCTCTCTTATTGTATCTCATTCTTGATCTCTCTCTCTTATTGTATCTCATTCTTGATCTCTCTCTTATTGTATCTCATTCTTGATCTCTCTCTTATTGTATCTCATTCTTGATCTCTCTCTTATTGTATCTCATTCTTGATCTCTCTCTTATTGTATCTCATTCTTGATCTCTCTCTTATTGTATCTCATTCTTGATCTCTCTCTTATTGTATCTCATTCTTGATCTCTCTCTCTTATTGTATCTCATTCTTGATCTCTCTCTTATTGTATCTCATTCTTGATCTCTCTTTTATTGTATCTCATTCTTGATCTCTCTCTTATTGTATCTCATTCTTGATCTCTCTCTTATTGTACTCATTCTTGATCTCTCTCTTATTGTATCTCATTCTTGATCTCTCTCTTATTGTATCTCATTCTTGATCTCTCTCTTATTGTATCTCATTCTTGATCTCTCTCTTATTGTATCTCATTCTTGATCTCTCTCTTATTGTATCTCATTCTTGATCTCTCTCTTATTGTATCTCATTCTTGATCTCTCTCTTATTGTATCTCATTCTTGATCTCTCTCTTATTGTATCTCATTCTTGATCTCTCTCTCTTATTGTATCTCATTCTTGATCTCTCTCTTATTGTATCTCATTCTTGATCTCTCTCTTATTGTATCTCATTCTTGATCTCTCTCTCTTATTGTATCTCATTCTTGATCTCTCTCTTATTGTATCTCATTCTTGATCTTTCTAATTGTATTTTATTGTTTGAAGAACGTAAATAGGCTCTTACAAATTAAGTTCTCTGATTATCTTAAGCACGAAAACTCCGTATATTGTGTTCTAGTTTGTATTGAGTCAAACATAGCATCTTATCTTGTATAGTGATGATATCTACTGCTAGCGAATTTTAACTTGACATTGACTAAAGCATGATATATTTTGTAACTAGACAGAGCTTGATAATGACGCTTCTTGGACCTTATATAACTGATAGAAATACCAAGTCTATTTTCTTTTCTATAGTTATTATGTTATGTTTGGTTTAAATCACAAATTGTAAGACAAAGCTCCTTATGGATACTAAAGATTCTTATTATTATTATGTTTCGGACGTACCTACAGAGTTGATGATAATCTACTTCCTAGTCCACACCTCCCGCAGGACAACGACGGGGACGGCAGCGGGCAGGGTATGAACTCGAGACGACCGAACGACAGTCTAACGCGCATAGTGTCCGATTAGAAATGCAGCAGGAATGTATGTCTCTGTGGAGGGATAGTAGCAAGGGCGAACAAAATGTAGGTCTGAATGTGTGCAGTTGAAGACTTATCGTGTCGTTTTTTTTTTACGTAAAATGAAAGGCGAGAATAATCCCTGAAATCGACTTCATATGTTTATTTCCGCGTCACAGATCACAGCCATAATGACTGTCGATCGCCGCCGCCATGTTTCCTTGCCAGGGGAGGCAATCTAAACGTTTGCGTGAGTGTGAGTGTGTGTGTGTACGTGAGTGAGTGTGTGTGTGTATGTACGTGAGTGCATGTGGTCCCGGAGATTTAATGACACGACACAACAAATACCTGGAGTCAGAAAGAAATGATTACAGCGGGATGTGGGAAAGGTCATTGCGGTCAGACGGCCAATGTCGTGACGAGATGGGAAGTAGCAAGGAGAAATTTCGTAATGCGGGTGGCCAACATAGTTATAGGTCAAACATGATCTCTACCTACCCCCACCCCGTTAATACAATTCAAGAACACCCTTGAGAGCAACCTCTGACACCTTGTAGACTTGCATGAAGAAAGAACTGGTCAGGATGCATAGATATACTGGAACGGACATATCTCACAGAAGCAAAGGAAAAACTGACCTTAGCTGCTCAACTGGTTGGTCAAACATATATTCGCCTAATAAATAATAAACTAACTCCCCTGCACAGTTCCAATGTACGAACATATTAGCTCCAATGTACGAATGTATTAGCTCCAATGTACGAAAAGCATATTACTTCCAATGTACGAACACACTAGCTCCAATGTACGAATGTATTAGCTCAGCTCCAATGTACGAACACATCTCTTCCGATGAATTAAAGCATATGTTTCAATTTACGAGCAACTGTTTCAATGTACGAACACGTCTGTTCCTATGTGCAGGTGAATCTGTTCCGATGTGCGAACGATGTATGACCGCAGATGACTTCGATTTTGTTTTTACATTCTCTCGTACGGTTTAGCTCAGCCGTCGTTCGTAGCATCGAGTTACCCAAGGCATGCCTGAACTTGTATGTTGTAAGGAGAAAATAGTAACGCCCGAAAAGAAGCTCACCCCATGGGAGGATCAGTACAGATCGCCATTGGAGATTATCATGCTAAAAGCTAATCACACTAATCTGGATTTTAATTTTTGAGATGCAGTTTACTTTCTTTGAGTAAGGGTAAAAAAGATAAAGTGATATGAAGAAAGGAGGTGGCGATATAATGGAAACAAAAGAAAAACGCAAGAGAACTAAATGAGGAAGATTGGGAAAAATTTGGAAATAAATAGTCAAACTAGACAATGTCAAGGACGCCAGTGTTGCCAACTAGTGAATAAAAAAATTGTTTTACAAGTAGAAGAGCCTAGTGCAGAGGTTCTCAACCTGTGGGTCGCGACCCTCTTGAGGGTCGATTGACGATTTGCCAGGGGTCGCCAATGACCATCGAAAAAATGGATTGTTTTGTCTATTCTTCTATTGCTGTGTATGTGAGCAAAGGGGGGGGGGTCGCGGCAGAGTGGGGGATTGTAAAAAGGGGTCGCCGAGCTAAAAAAAAGGTTGAGAACCTCTGGGCCCTAGTGTTATGGAGTGTACGAGCGTGTTTCTTGTGTAACCATGAGAAAAGGTGAGCGGATGGTTTTGGTTGTGTAGGCTGAAGAGTTTCTGATGAAATCACGAGCTGGTCTGTCGTAGTTCAAGTTAATAAATACTGGTGTGAACGTTGAAGACAGGGGAGACCAGACGTGTGGACAGCAAGACGTAGATTTTAAGCCAAATAAAACTTGCTCTTATTTCACCGGTGTTTCTAAATAGATCTACTTTGAAGTTGAATCTATGTATAGTGTTACTAAACGTTCTACTGAGTTTTTGTTTCAACAGGAGGTTTGTTCAAGTTTATTGAAAGTTCTACATTAAGAATAGAATACGCGGGAAGAGTGGTCGAGAGTCCAAGTGCGCTTGAACTTGGCTTGGCTTGGCTAAGCATGAAGGGGGCTCGAGGTTCGACATCCGACTCAAGTTGTGTTTACTGAGCGCCTAAAGGCAGCACGGAAAACCTACTCCCAAATCCCCCTCCCCCCCCAGCTGGTCCACAAATGAGATTGGACCATAGCGCTCTGAGCATGCTATAAGCATGAAAGTAGCGCTATATAAAAGCCATAATTTATTTTATTTTACGGCTACATCGGTTTATTTCTACTATCTGTTTGGTGCAACAAAAAAAAACGACCAAGTAACAACACTTTGAAATTTGATTCTACAATTTCTGAAAAGTGCAAACAAATGATGATATGGTTTAGTCCCATACTTCGCTTATCAATATTTCCGTATTCTGTACACCGAAAACACCAAAAATCTGATGAATGA
Organism: Biomphalaria glabrata; assembly: GCF_947242115.1. Classification (NCBI taxonomy): domain Eukaryota; kingdom Metazoa; phylum Mollusca; class Gastropoda; family Planorbidae; genus Biomphalaria; species Biomphalaria glabrata. The sequence goes on along the minus strand of NC_074712.1, from coordinate 57,472,083 downwards.
ACTTCCGTGTATGAACATCTCTAATATCCAGCGTTCTGGTAACGAACTACTTTTTTTTTTCGCGCGCAAAAACTCGATACAACAAACTCTAGTTATCGCATACTCTATCCCCATTTAATTATCACTATATCAGGCAGTGAAATATGACCCCAAAGTGGACCACAAGGTGTACTTTTTATCTCCCTTAGATTGAACAGTAATTAAGAAAAACAAATTATACCGCAGTGTTAGCAGTTTTACCCGCCTTTATAAATACAGAGACAAACATCTCCCGCATATATTCATTCTTAGGGGAGGTGTGTAAAAAAAAAGGGGGGGGGGTGGGGTGTGTGCAGAAAAAGTGTACATAGTGTTATATTACAGCTGTGACCACCATTAACACAGTTAACCACAACATTGGGATAATGATGAAACATCAATGCGGCGAACAAAAATATATGCACATTTTTCAGGACCACAATAGAACCGAATAATACTAGTTTATCATACAACTTAATTCAATAAACGCAGTTGCCCCACACATGACGCACAATGTATTTGTTAATGAATTTAACAAAAGTTCGTAAACTTTTGTTCGACTCAAAGACAAATCAACAAATGCTGACCATCAATGCGACGAACAAAAATGTATGCAAATTTTTCAGGAACATAATAATGCCCAATTGTACTAGTTTATTGAACAACTTAATTCAATGTACACAATGTGGGTAACAAGAATGAATAGCCATTAGTAATTACATTTTTTAAAAGTTTAATGTTGTTCCACTCTTATGCTAATAGACAAATGCCGACCAAATGTAAGAGCCGTGATCTACAAGCCTATATAAGAATGACCAACTAAACCTTAGATGGACTCTACTGCCACTATACAAACAATTGAACCTAAACATTAGATGGACTCTACTGCCACTATACAAACAATTGAACCTGTTTGGGATTCCTAAACTCAAGATTTTTTTCAATATAAGAATAAAACGACCCGAAAATGAAGCACTTATTAGATATAGGCAGTTGACAAAAAGACACACTATGAATAAAACAACAAAGTTTGTAGTCATTTTAAGACAGGCTTCTAATAAACTTGAACATTAACTTGCAAACAAACACTCCTATGAAATACTCAGACATTCAGACACAAACTTAAAATGCTCAAAGCCTCAACAGAAAGTTTTCAACCAGGATTCGGTTGTCTGACTACGCCAGAAAAATCAATGATACACTGAAGTCTTCAAATAAGTTCGCACAAATTTAATTATTAATTATTTTTTCGACATCGTTAGTTTGAATCGAAAGCGAACAAAACTGTAAAATAAAGAAGCGTGCACCCACCAGCTATGTCCGATATTTTGAACCCGACACATTTCCAAAATGCTTGAGAAACAAAATATTTTAGAAATACATTTTCTAGTCACTTAATGATTTCCAAGTGTTCCAACTTGTATCTGTTCCTGGCTTCATTCATCTCCCTGTTCAGGCATAATGTTTCCTAGTCAAGACGTTCGGACAAAAGTTCCTTTTTTTTGTGTTCCATTTTGTTTGTTGTAAAGATCAGGTTTACATTGTTTTAAGCAATAAGTTACAGAAACACAGAAAAAGAAGAGAATGCTATATGGAGATCTGTGTTGGCGATATAAGTAAGTCTAATAAAAAAAAAGATTCGGGTTAATTTTGAAATAGACAAACTATACAATGTCAAGGACATCATTTTAACTATCACTGTTGACAACTAAATAATAGCAAGCAAGATATTTAAAATATAAGCTATAATCCATGTCTCTCAATATTGTAAGATTTATTCCCCATTTCTATTTCAAACAAAATTAATTAATTACCACTAATTAATGTATTAATTGGTTAATTTATTTATTGATTCATGTTTTGTTAGAGGCAATAAATAATGGTGCAAAGTTTCAACTTGATCCTAGAATGGTAAGTGGGAGAAATAACCTTGTACAACATTTGTACCAGACAGACAAACGGAGAGAGCCACTATGTGCTTTGTCTAAATTAGAGTCTGTCCTACAAGGGGAAGAGCTTGTGAGTTTTGACAGTTTTACGAGGTGGATATCTTGGAACCCGAAGTCAAAAAGTTTATTCGTCACATCACATTGACTTGCAGGTTTGGTCAGTTTCAATGCGATATTCGCTCAGTTTGTATCTTCAGCTGTTTCTTTGATACTTATAAATGTTCTTTTAATTTTGATTTGTTTCTTCGTCACTTTGATTTAGTCAACCAAAAACAAAACTATTATCGGCCCCAGAAAACAAAATAAAATGCTTTCTGAGTTCCACATCCATTACTCACGATGTATAATTTTGTATTTTATATTTCTAAAAATGTCTACTCCGGATTCTTCCCACCCTGAACAACAAGCCTTAAACAAAATTCCAGCTCTGAATCATTTTTTTAAATACGTTTAGTTCATACAGCTTTAAAAAAAAACACTATATAAGTTTCATTTCAAATTGAGAAACTCTGACCTTTGAACTTCTAGCTCTCTCCCCTTTCACGAGATTTTTTTGTTTGTTTGTTTATTTAAGGATTCCGACTGGGTAAAGTGTAATATCGACTTAATGTCGTGGGTTAATTTCCCTCGCTTAGGCTAATGTCACTTCTCTTCTCAGCCTCCACTTACACACACACACACATAAGCACAGATACCATCCCCTCTACACACATAGACATCATCTCCTAAGAATAAAAAAACATCACACGCAATATTCTTTCCCTCACACCCAGCATGAATGGGTCGGGCGAAACTGGGAGGGGAGGGGGTGGAGCCTTCACCCTCAAACATATTTCGGCTATTGGTACGGAGAAGGGAGCTGAGGCAAGATTTATAAGGCGCGGGATCGATACCTTGTTACCACTGACGTTGAGGCTGTATCAGACAATTATTTCACGTGTGCACAGTGGCCTTTCATTACGATGTTGACATTTCAGGGATGAAATCTTTCTTTTTTTGTGTGTGTTCATGTGCTACATGTAAACTTACAAGACAGGATTTAGATATTTCCGGATGAAATGATCGATTATGGAGCTCCGGGACCAAGTGTAGAAAAAAAATCAATATCCATTACAGCATTCGAACAATTCAAATCAGCAAATTTGAACTACCATTCAAATCAAGTTTTAAGCTTTCAAAAAAAAATCACACAGTCAAGATTTAAGCAAATTTACTTTCCAAGTAGTATTTTTAAAAAAAACACAAGTTTTAAAAATATACTATGCTATGTACCTGGTAGAAGGGAGTATTAGACCTGGAGAAAAGGGGATATCAGACCTGGGAGAAGGGAGTATTTGACCTGGGAGAAGGGAGTATTAGACATGGGAGAAGGGGATATCAGACCTGGGAGAAGGGAGTATTAGACATGGGAGAAGGGGATATCAGACCTGTGAGAAGGGAGTATTAGACCTGGGAGAAGGGAGTATTTGACCTGGGAGAAGGGAGTATTAGACATGGGAGAAGGGGATATCAGATCTGTGAGAAGGGAGTATTAGACCTGGGAGAAGGGAGTATTTGACCTGGGAGAAGGGAGTATTAGACATGGGAGAAGGGGATATCAGACCTGTGAGAAGGGGATATCAGACCTGTGAGAAGGGAGTATTTTACCTGGGAGAAGGGAGTATTAGACATGGGAGAAGGGGATATCAGACCTGTGAGAAGGGAGTATTAGATCTGGGAGAAGGGAGTATTAGATCTGGGAGAAGGGAGTATTAGATGTGGGAGAAGGGTGTATTAGACATGGGAGAAGGGGATATCAGACCTGTGAGAAGGGAGTATTAGACATGGGAGAAGGGAGTATTAGACATGGGAGAAGGGAGTATTAGACATGGGAGAAGGGAGTATTAGACATGGGAGAAGGGAGTATTAGACATGGGAGAAGGGAGTATTAGACATGGGAGAAGGGGATATCAGACCTGTGAGAAGGGAGTATTAGACATGGGAGAAGGGAGTATTAGACATGGGAGAAGGGAGTATTAGACATGGGAGAAGGGAGTATTAGACATGGGAGAAGGGAGTATTAGACATGGGAGAAGGGAGTATTAGACATGGGAGAAGGGAGTATTAGACATGGGAGAAGGGAGTATTAGACATGGGAGAAGGGAGTATTAGACATGGGAGAAGGGAGTATCAGACATGGGAGAAGGGAGTATCAGACATGGGAGAAGGGAGTATTAGACATGGGAGAAGGGAGTATTAGATCTGGGAGAAGGGAGTATTAGACATGGGAGAAGGGAGTATTAGACATGGGAGAAGGGAGTATTAGACCTGGGAGAAGGGAGTATTTGACCTGGGAGAAGGGAGTATTAGACATGGGAGAAGGGGATATCAGACCTGTGAGAAGGGGATATCAGACCTGTGAGAAGGGAGTATTTTACCTGGGAGAAGGGAGTATTAGACATGGGAGAAGGGGATATCAGACCTGTGAGAAGGGAGTATTAGATCTGGGAGAAGGGAGTATTAGATCTGGGAGAAGGGAGTATTAGATGTGGGAGAAGGGTGTATTAGACATGGGAGAAGGGGATATCAGACCTGTGAGAAGGGAGTATTAGACCTGGGAGAAGGGGATATTAGACCTGGGAGAAGGGACTATCTGACCTGTGAGAAGGCAGTATTAGACCTGGGAGAAGGGAGTATTAGACCTGGGAGAAGGGGATATTAGACCTGGGAGAAGGGACTATCTGACCTGTGAGAAGGGAGTATTAGATCTGTGAGAAGGGAGTATTAGACCTGGGAGAAGGGGATATTAGACCTGGGAGAAGGGACTATCAGACCTGTGAGAAGGGAGTATCAGACCTGGTGTCTCGAAGTTAAATTTGACTCAACACTTAGTTCGTGGTTCTGAAACTATTTCATTCATCACTACGTTCGTATTTTGTACACCGGATACACCAAAAAGGTTTGCTATTTTTGACCTTGCTCCATTTTATGAAAATCAAACGGGATCTCGGTATTTCACATTAGTGAAGACAAGGTTACTCTTATCTGTAAGTTGGTGTGTTTGTGAGTTATTTTACAAACTGGCAGCACGTGACCCTATAAGTATTCTATTAGTTTCAACTCTTTAAATAAATACGTCTGTAGAACGGTCAAGACAATTTGTAACAAAGATTATAACTTTAAAGAAATTTCTTTTTTTTTAATGCTTAAATAGTTACATTTTAATTATATTTTTATAAAAAGCATTAATTTTCATTAAAAAAAAAAGGGAAAACGAAAGTATATACATGACATTTTTTTTAATGTCGTAAAAGATGGGTGTTGTGAAGTGTACGTGCGTGTTTTCACTGTAACTATGACGGAAGCAGGGGGGGGGGAAGCAGTGGTGTAGCTGAAGAATTTCTGATGCAATCACGAGGTGGTCTGTTGTAATTCCAGTTAATGCCGGTGTGAAAGTTGAAGAAAGGGGAGATACAATTTTGTTTTAAAAGGAGTTTGTATTTCTTTCAAGTTCTACATCGAGAATTAAACTCGCCTACATAGGATTCATTATAAAGCTGTTTGGAGCTACCGACCAACGACGGAGTACCAACAGTGTGTGTGTGTGTGTCTTGAATATTGTGTGTTGAATATATTGTTTGTATGTACATCTCTATCATTATAGTGATAGTCTTTCTATTTCTCTCTCTACCCCTCTCTCTCTCTTTTTCTACCTCTCTCTCTCTCTCTCTCTCTTTCTACCTCTCTCTCTTTTTCTACCCCTCTCTCTCTCTCCCTCTCTTTAGTAATGTTTAGATTGATAATTGTAATCAAACTGAATTTCTTATTGTTTGAACCAATAAAATGATTTTATCTAAGAGAGGGGGAGAGAGAGAGAGAGAGAGAGAAATAGATTGAGGCGGAGGGGTATACTGTGATGGTTGTACTATTGGTATTCATTTAAATAAAGTTGACCTCAACATCTAATACAAAGAGCAAGATAGTCCCTTTGAAATTAACCACACCACCCACAGTACACTCCACAAAATTAAAAAAAAATCTCTTCAGGGTGACCGGTGTCTCTGTTCTCTCTCTAGTTCTGTAACTCCAGGCTTCAACGTTACTCACCCCCCCCCAACACACACACACACACAAATGTAGTATTTATTCGACTTAATCCATAGATGTCTGCATAGTGGTTTACGTTGTTATGCTTGATGAATGGAATGGGTTGCTTGAATAAGCCAGGAAAGCCGTCTTAGCAGACTAGAATGACACATGAAATGCGTAGGACCTAATTATCTTCTTATTTTAAATAACGTCTGTAATATATAAGATAAGATAAGTATGAAACAATAGATGAATAGCTTTATACTAAAGTGGAAAAAAAAAGTGTTAATTGAATTTTTTAAAATTTTTTCAATACCATTTTGGGGACATTGTGGCGATAATTTAATATTTGATGACAACAATATTTCTCTGAAACAAAAAAAAAACACATCCTTTCCATAATACTTCATTTTAAACAAGAAAATCATTTAAAAATACTTTTAAATTTTTTTTTTATACGAAGTGTACTTGTATCAATAAGTTTGCATCAGTCATGTAATTAAATTTGTAATAGATCTAGACCAACAATAATAATTAAGTGCGATTAGAAATAATTTTTTTTACCAATTGTTTTTGTTGAGCGCTATTACAATCTGCTTTTTCACTACGCTATGATCCTGTCACTGACCTGGACCAGTTGGGGAAATGAAGGGGGGGGGGGTAGGAGAAAGAAAAGGGTTATCTGTGGGAATTTTACCGTAATCGCTTTTCAAAAGTATTTATTTCAAAAAGGGAGGTGGGGGGAAACCACAAGAATTCGATCATTGCTCACGCATCCTCTTCTAGCCAGTATACTAACCACTCTGCTAGTGAGGTGCTTATGACTGTAGAAGATTGTATAGTGATGTTTAGTTTGTTTCCAACTTACTTTAAAGCGGCGACCTATAAAGGGGACTAATTCAGCTTATACCATCACTTCGGACAAGTACCATTCGTTTCCCAAACAAAATAATTAATTACCAATAGATAATTAACTAATTGGTTAATTTGTTAAAATTGATTCTCGTGTTGTCAGTCAGGTACAAGAAATCATTGTGCATCAACGTGTACACACTTTATACCAGAGAGAGAGAGAGACAAAGAGTTGATTTAAGCTTTGTCAAAAGGCAACTAAAAACTAGAATTACGTATAGTGTCGGGCAAACTGAGTCGTGGCCGCCCACCAGGCAATGCCGCCCACCAGGCAATGCCGCCCACCAGGGCAATGCCGCCCGATGAGAGAAATAATAAATGAACTGAACATTTCTCCGTCAAGGATCCTGGGATGGAAATAATCAAACCTGTCACAAAAACACACAGAAAAAAAGAAACAACAGGTCCCGAGCACGCACCTACTGCGTGATTTGTGTCACAACGGGAAATGAGGGACTCTACTTCTGGACAGGTTTCTAGCATGACGTCCTGAGACATTGTACATCTAGAGAAGAATGCATTCTACAACATTTGACAGCGAGACATTCAGAAAGAGAGAGAGAGAGAGAAAGCATTCGTTTGTTTGATAAAGAGAGTTCCGATATAAATATAAAATTCTTGGTCCTGACCACTATAATCACTATTGTTACCAACTTGACCCTTGGACAACTGAGCTATTTTCAAGATCCAAACCGCAGCAGTTAAATTGACTAAAACAGATTTTTTTTTATACGCAATTTCCACCATCTCTGCGTTTGAAAGCCGATATTTTCTAAAGTAGAAAGCAATAATTTCTTTCGCTTAAGCGCGTATAAACACGTTTTTTTGGTGAGTAACTTTCTTTCCGTTGTGTTATTTAGGTCTATTTTTTCACAGATCTAGAAATAATAAAATACTCTGAAAGACATAAAGATAAAGGCACATTGCTCGTCCCATATGCTAGGACAAATTTGTACAAATGCTCCTTCTTCCCTAGTGCTATTAGAGCATGGAATGGGTTGCCTGAGCTAGCCAGGAAAACCAGTGACTTGGCAGAATTTAAGTCATTGGTTAATATGCATGACTAAATGCATGACGCGTAGGACGTAATCATCTTCTTTTTTTGAAGTAACGTCTGTATTATATAAGATAAGATAAGATCTAAATCTTAATGTCATTTCCTCAAGCTGTAGACAACTCTCATAGTGAATGTGAGGGTTTGTTGCGATTATCTAATGTGTTTTGTACATCTGTATGAAAGCGTGTGAGTGTTAGGTGAAATGTACTACAGTTTGAAATGTAAAGATTGTAGTTAAGGATCATGCATAGAACATTTTTAAAACGACCAGGTCTAGACCTACAAATATGCCTCTGTTCTAAAGCAAAAATTAATATATATCTTATCTTATGAAATGCAGACGTTACTTCAAAAAAAAAAAAAGAAGATGATTACATCCTACGCGTGTTGTCAATCTTGTCATGCATGTCAATTAAAGACTTCTGCTTGGAGTGGGGGTGTATAATACTGTTTATGAAGATGGTTTATTCTAAATTAGGTAACTCTCTAGATCTAGAATCTAGATCCATGACTGACACAAATAAAAATAAATATTTAAAGAGTGAACTATGTTGCGTATATCAATGTTTCTATTTTTATAATGTTCCGAAGGAAATTGTTTCATTTGAAAATATTGTGTGAATATGTGTGTGTGTGGGGGGGGGTGAATTTTAGTGCAGGCTACAACTGATGGACCTAAGAAGTGTTTGTGCATACTAGGGGTTGGCGGGCCGTTCAATTGAAGGGTGAAAGAGACTAATGTAAAGGAGATACACCAAAAAGAGAGCTATGTATAGTTTTTTTTTTTCAGACATGTATGAACATCTATATACTGGTTTGACAATAGTAGAATGAAGGTAATTAAACAAATATTTTTAAAAGGTTAATATAATTGCCTGCAACAGATGTGGCAAAATATGCATATCGCAACTGGTTTGCGTGGTCATATGGACATACAGCATTCGTCCTTAATCCTCGGAATCGAAGACAGTGCCTCTTTTTTAGTACTATGTTTTATTCAAAAGCATTTAGAGATCTGCATGAACTTTAGAGATCTGCATGAACTTTAGAGATCTGCTTGAACTTTAAGAGTTATGCAAGAACTTAACTATCGTCAACAAAAAAAAGCTAATTATTTTTCAAACTGACGTTTTGAATTTAAGAACTGTATAGTAATAGGGAATGTCTACCAAGATAAGATCTTGTCAAATGATTAGCATAGCCGTTACAGTTGTCATTTCTCAAATTGCTGGTTGCCAATTGTGCTGTTTTCAAAGTTGACGTTTTAGATTATATGTTTTGCCAACTCCCGCTTCCCCTCTCGTTCCACACACCATAATTCAGGCGAGCACTTTAAACACAGTACGACCTTCACCTCTGAGACCAGGTCTTAGAAACCATCAACCAATCGATAGGTTCGATAACCCCCGGCTGATTGGCCTTGCCGCTCCCTTGCAGAGATTGGCTTTAATGGCTGGAACAAGAAGTCATTTTGACCCGCTTTACACAAGTCACGTGATGGGGACATGTACACAAATCCAGTTAGTTCTTTCCCTTTTTTTTCGATGCACTTCCTGCGGAAGTAAAGAAATTATAGTATTGGCGAATCACGTGATTTACCTTTTTTTTTTTTTCAAATAACTTTATAAAATCCATCGCACACTGGTCTAGTGATGTCAAAACATTGTACCACTAAGTATTGCATACTTATGCGTGATGAGATTGGTGAGCGCGATAGTACACGTTATAATTGTACAATCATTAACACAATCATATAGTCATAGATCAGGTTAACCCCTTCCCCTACGCCAACCTATAATTCATTTGTAAAAAGTCCACATTTTTTCTATATTTGTGTGGACTATTCCAAATCAATGGTACGAAAGAAACCGATCTAAATGATGTTACTGAACTGACCTATACAATTATCACGAGGCTCAACTGGCCTATATAACTGGCAAGCAATACACTTGACTATACAAATGGTGAGTGTATTGAACTGGCCTATTTAGATAGTACCCATGTTGAAAGGGCGCATACAACTGCCAAGAAAGACGAAAAGCAAAACTTGGAGAAAAACTATGGACATGCTTTGAAAACAAAAGACGCTAATTTAAAACAATAACAAATTGATAATAAGTAATCTTAAAATGTACAGCCATTATCAATGTTTCCTATTTTCAATTAAGTTTTCTGCATCAAATTAACACTTGACACTTTTGTTATGAAATGTTTTGAAAAATATATTCTTAAACAACTTGTAGCAAAAGTCAATAACAGCCTAGACCCTCACCAATTTGCATACAAAGCAGCGAGAGGAACTGAGGATGCCATTCTATTGCTTTTGGACCAGCTTTATAAGCATCTCGATATACCCAAAACATATGCACGAGTCCTCTTCGTAGATTTCTCCTCGGCTTTCAATACCATACAGCCACATCTAATGATAAACAAACTGAGTAACTTAAATGTAAGCCCTTACTTGCAAGCATGGGTTCTAAACTTTTTAACCCAACGGCCCCAGTATGTTAAAGTCAACAACACCAAATCGTCAACTCGAGTACTATGTACGGGTGCTCCACAAGGTTGTGTACTTTCTCCTGTGCTATACACTCTTTACACTAATGACATAAGAAGCATCTATGACTCAGTTAAACTCATTAAATTCGCTGATGATACTGCCATAGTCGGTCTTATTTCAGGAGACGAAACTCAGTATCGAAGCTCGATAGAAGAGTTTACAAACTGGTGCACCGACAACTTTCTAGAACTGAATGTAACAAAAACTAAAGAACTTATAATAGATTTTAGAAAGAAAAAACAAACTATACGTGAACTGCAAATAAACACTACATCTATAGAACAAGTAAAGGCATATAAATATCTAGGCATTATCATCAACAACAAGCTTTCATGGGAAGACCACCTTGGAACTCTGACAAAGAAAACAGCCCAGCGACTCTTTTTTCTATACAAACTCAACAGTTTTAAATTAAACAAGAAGATCCTTGAGACATTTTACGGCGCGACAGTACAAAATCTGCTAACATACGGAATAAGTTGTTGGCAAGGCAACGCCTCATCTAAACTGTTGCAACGTCTAGAAAACATCATTAAAAAAGCATCAAAAATTACACTCACAACATTACCACATTTAAAGGAACTTTTTGAACAAACGTGCCTAAGAAAAATCGAAAAAATCTTGGAAGACAACGGCCACCCGCTCCATCAGAACTACGCCAGGTCGTCGCGAAGTGGGCGACTGCTGTCAATCAAAACAAGAACGGAGCGGTACAAAAACTCGTTCGTACCTCACTCGGTCAGACTCTATCACCGCCACTCATTGATCAGGGAACATGAAATGCACCAAGATACCTGTGTGTAGTCGCTGAATGAACTCTTTATGTTGTCTGTTGTATTTATGTGTATTTTTCTGTTGTGTTGTCTTTATATGAGAAACGAGTCCTTGTAATCACAACAAATTTCCGTAAGGATCAATAAAGCAGTCTTAGTCTTAGTCTTAGTCTTAGTCTTTATGCACTGTCGATGACAACACATTAATCAATCTAACAATTAACTAATTAGTTAATCCATTATTAGAAACTAATTAATTTTGTTTTAAATCGAAAATATACTAAATCGGCGACGAGCAACCCGTGACAATAATCACACCTAGTCGCACCCCGATAAAAAAGCTAAAAATTTGAATCCAACAATAGACTACTAAACCTTCTATTTTCATAAGTACTTTAATAGGTCAGTGGCAAAACACGTCTACCATCCAACTCAAATTCAGAAAAAAAAAATTGCTTTTGAAAAGGCAGCATGGAAACTTTTTCCCAGATACCCCCCTCCTCCTCCAACTGGTCCATAAAAGTGATTGGACCATAGCGCTCTGAACATGCTATAAGCATGAAAGTTTCGCTAAACAAGTTCCATCAAAATAAAGGTCAACCAAAATTACCGATAAAATGACAAAATACATAAACTGACTTGACAAATTCCAAATTCATAAAGATAAAGTCCATTAATAATAATAAACTAAATAGTTTACCCTGGTTGGACAACAAAACTAGATAGTATTGCATGCATTTGGTTAAATTTTAAGCCAATAATAATAACTGACAAGACTGATTCAAAATAATTGATGAAAGGTTTTAATACAATGTTTTATTTTTTTAAATTATTTTTTCCCTACGTCACACTTCCTCTCTCTTTCTCCACCTTTGCCCCTCTCTTTAAGCTTACGAGTTGGTGACGTATCTTAATGTAGTGCACTATACATGATGAACAGAGCTACTAGATATATATTCAGAATACATTTGTAAGCAACATTTGTGTCAAACATACAGTGCTTAACTAAGAACTAAAGTTCTTTTTTTTTTGTAACTCAATGCCTTCAGTATTTCTGCCCGTAATGAAAAGTTTTCAGAGATCACGCTTGAATTGTACTCAAACGAGAGAAAGAGAGAGAGAGAGAGAAAGAAAGAGAGAGAGAGGGAGAGACAGAAGACAAGGGCGGTAATTGAAACTCATAACATGCACAGTGTCACGATATTGATATATAACTGTCAGTGTATGGAAACTTAAGCTGATTTATAGCCCTTATTTCTTTTGAAATGGTCCAAATTTTTTTAATGGCTTGATAGATCTAGTCGATGCATATAGATATTTGTACGTGCCCATAGACCTGGCTATGTGTCAGCCAGCAACCCGCCTGTTGATCGATTTCTGGCAAGCTTACAATGCCAATGTAGGAAATAGTTCAAGAATGTTATATGTCTCTTATAATGAATGTCTTATAGTTGCCATTCAGTGTAAGCAGTGCATTTAACTTGTTCATATTTTACTCAATTTTAGATGTCAGCATTAATTTTTACATATATTGTTGAGTTTACACTAGAGTCTCCTATAAAGCTAAATGTTTAGTGATACTATTAAAGTACTTATGATTTAGAAACGTTTATGTACGTTGCAGTACACGCTAGATACCGATCTGTAATGGAGTCCTTTGAAGTACAACTTTCATCGAGTTTATTCCTTCTTCATGTCAATACTAAGTAGCAAGCTTCTGACAGATGTTAGAGATAGGTCAAGAAGAAAAATGTTCACATGCCAGATACACACATTCCCACAGGGTACAACTTGTGTGTAAGATCAAGGCTATGACCTTATGACCTCTTAACTCTAAAAGTTCACGCCGTTTTACGTCACAACTCGAGCTTTAAATTAACTGGAAAGATTTCAACTTGTTTGTTTGTTTTTTACACGCAAAATAAACATTTCAAAATGAAATCAGCGCAATGTTTTTAACAACATGGGCTCAACTCAAGCATCTTATGACTTGTTAGACGATGTGGATCTCAAGGCGTACACCTACTTATTGCTGTGTCTAGGAACAGAGCTTCGTTGTTGTTTAGAATTGTATCTTGGCATCGATTTGTTTTTGATTTCTTTGTAATTGGCCTAGGAGTTCAGTCGAAGACTATTGCATTTCATCTCACGAAAAGGTTAGCTCCATCTGCTTGTCTGAACTAACTCTTCTGTCTAGGAAAGATCCCAGCAGATGTTTGTTTTTTTTTTTTACATTCCTATTACTGATGTCTTGAATCCCAACAAGCTCGGATTAGAGGAGAGACCGAAGGCCGAGAACAGCAGGGAAGCTCCCCCATTTCTTTCTCTGTACTACATCAGAAGTGCAGGTGTCCGCCTTAAAAAAACGACCCACTGAGTAACAGTATGTCGATCGTATCATATTTGTTTGGGGCTTTCTTCCAACCCCGTCAGTGCAATGTACTCGGTCCTTAAGCACCTTAAGCACCCCAATGAGGGTTCTGTTTCGCTTACTTACTGGCCTAAGCGGACTCCTCTAACGATCTTCCACGCGTGCCACATTGAGGCTGAAAAGCATTGCTCTGATATCTAAAACATGTCATGCAACCATTATAGAGTTACCAGAAACCTGCAAACTCATACGAGGTAACAGAGAAGGACAAAACCGTAAAAGAGTAAAAGACAAAATAACAGGCCAATAATGTATTTAATGAAAGCTGCCCGTAAATGTAGTTCTTGTAAAACTAGTAGACCTTAAGACAGCTAACAGCAACAGTACTACATTCTGAAATAATCTGGGACGTTGCTGATTTCAAAACTGTATCCTTAGTACCCAAACTGCTGTGTATGCGATCCGACCTTGGGCTGATACGCAATCTTTCATGTCATCCCACCCAAAGCTCCAGCAGCCACAGGAAGAACTGTTCTATGAGGTGTGCCCTGGTCCTCCGAAGACTGAAATGGCCAACGAGCATCTATTACTATATTAAAAGCATCCTATTTCTCAGGCGGAACAACTTGATCTCATCATTCGAGCCAAAACACTTCATATCTTCGTATCAATTTCAAATGCTCCTTCCTAAAAAATAATTACGTGTTTACGCGTATCCATGTGTTCATCTAGTTGTGCCTGTTTATTAGAAGAACTCTTCTAAGTCATTGATTTTCCTGGCTGATTAAGGCAACCCATTCTGTGGTTTAATGGCACTAGGAAAGAAGGAATTGTACGACTTTGTCCCAGGATAAGGAATAAGAAATGTGCCTCTTTCTTTGTGCCTTTCTGAGCATTGGCTTGGAAGTGCCAGCAAACTTTTCTTTACATTGAACATTGTGGAAATTTGGACACATCAAGCCCAATACCTGGACAGTGGGCACGACCCCAGAAAGGACTGCAAGGACATACATACATATTAGTTTGTTTTTTCTTTAAAGCATGTTTTGAAAAAAAAATAATTAAGCGTACTCGCTCTTTTACTTATTATTTATTTATCTTTATTAATTTTTTATTCCTATTTTATTATTATTTTACATACTTTGCTTTGTCCCGCCCCCCTCCCCCCCCCCCTCAATCAAAAAAAAAAAATCTGCTAGGCTACGAAAACATTTTCTCCCAGACACGTAGGTTTTAGGGGGGGGGGGAAGTTTTTCCGTCTGCGAGACCATTTGTGCTGACCTAAGCACTTTTTAGAATTTGCGTGTAAAGTGTAACTTAGACTTACAAGCTCGTGAGATAAAGGTTCAGCTTTTTTATTTGGCTAAAGGTTAACAAGAATATCATGTGACCATCACAGCGACCAAAACGTGGACAATCTCTCAAGGGAAATGTCCAGTGCAAAGAGGTTACTTTGTGATTTTGTTTTCCTTAGCTACAACACGTAACAACAGTGTAAACCCTAATCACTTGAAGTGCACAAGAAAGTTGGGTACACTCAGGACTATTTCAAAATTAAAGTCCAGACCTACAACAGGATAGGAACTCAAAACCTTTGTCTCGAACTCAAACCCATTGTTTCGAAAACCAAGCTGTTTAAGTACTCGACCACCACACCAACTCGTTTAAGAATTATTAGGTCTACAGTTTCCCGTTTGAATTGAATAAACAAACTTGGACGTTTCTCCACTTAGTTTAAAGTGAACTTCTTATGTCAACTTGAGTGAGACTGTAAAGTTGAGTGAGACTGTAAAGTTGAGTAAGACTGTAAAGTTGAGTAAGACTGTAAAGTTGAGTAACACTTGCATGAATGTAGGCCTACATTTCATTAAGATCGTTGAAATATTTTGTTATTTGTGGTGCACCAAAAATGTACATATCATTAACATCATTGAAATATTTTGTTATGTGTAGTGCACCAAGAATGTACATATCATTAACATCATTGAAATATTTTGTTACGTGTGGTGCACCAAGAATGTACATATCATTAACATCATTGAAATATTTTGTTATGTGTGGTGCACCAAGAATGTACATATCATTTACATCATTGAAATATTTTGTTATGTGTGGTGCACAATGAATGTACTTTTCATTAATATAGTTGAAATATTTTATTACGTGTGGTGCACCATTGTCAAACAAATTTCCTCCAGGATAATAAAGATGATTATTAAATTTTGAATACTTATAGCAGCCAAAACAACAAAACACTCTTCACTGTAGGATATAAGGGTCTACTACTTTATGAAATTAATCTTCTATCAGAGCACTGGCATGCAGTGACTTCACTTGTTTGAGAAAATTATCCCATGGCTACTAGCGTATTGCCCTTCAATCAACTCATTTTTGAAGACATTAAAATCCACGACTCATTAACACTCCTGCGCCTAGGGAATACGAATTGCCATTAACAAGTCCATAACTGTGGTAAGTGATTCGACCGCTGGCCGTGCTAAGTTTTATTTGCTAGATGTGTGTCTGTGTGTGTGCCTGCGCAACAAATATAATATTGATGATACATTCATATTATTTCTGTTCAACTCCCCACCCCCCTTTTTTTTTCGGTCTATAAATACACATGCCATTACCAGAGATACAATCCTTTGTATTTTTGAAAAGAGATAGTCTGGTTATTTATATATTTTTTTACAAAGCTTGTATCAACTTACTTTGTCTGGTACAAATCTTATACACGATATTTCTCCCACTTCCCATTCTCGGATCAAGCTGAACAGTTATTCATTGTTGATGACAACACACGAATCAATAAAAAAAAAAAATTAATATATCTTTATGTATATATATATATATAAATAAATATAAATAAAGGGAGATAAATATTGCAGTATTAAGAGATGTAATAGTAATTGTGCGATTTTTTCCCCTTATACGGGCTTTGTTGTGTTTTTTAAAACCTATTCTTTTATTTAGTATCTAAATGTTAAAGAAATCCCATTTGATGATTTTATATAGGAGATAGTGTAGGTATATTTTGGTGTCTAGATGTCCAGAACACCTATACGTTGATTTTATAAAATAAATGGCCTGGCAATTAATTAGCATCTGAATATCCATAGGTCTTATGTGGCTGTGACTTTTGTTGGGTAAGAATATGTGTGTGTTTGGGAGTAAGAAAGTGTAAAAAAAAAAGGGGGGGAGGGCAGCCCACGCGCTTGTTTATAAGAAATGAAATGCTATTTGTAATTCCCAGGTGAAGTATTTGAACTCTTCACCCACATTTAAGTTCGAGAGATGTTAAGGAATGGGGAGGTGGGCCATGCGGTCTCATTTTGAACCACAACAATAATTTTTTTTTTAAAAGAAGTTCTACTTAACATTTACATTCAGAAATCAATGCGCCATTACGTGTGACGAAATCAAGCTATTCGCGTTTTCTTCCCTTCGAGCCAGTGATCCCATCTGCTGCCTAGATTGAATGATTGTAATATGGTGAAATACATAATCCATACATCTCTATAGTTAAAAATATTTATGAGGGTATCAAGGAGGTCATTGATTCGATCATCCAATTGGATGTTTCTATATGCGATTGGAAGGCGGAGGGGGGTGGGTGTACAAAAAGCTGATGCGGTGGGGTTTCGGTGGTTGCGGGGAATGGAGAATGTGGATTTAAAATAATTTTTATTTTGTAATAAGTATAGTCAAGAGCAATATACATAAAGATAAACAGATAAATAAATAGATAGTCAGACAGTCAGAAGGACCGACCGAGAGAGAAAGAGCAAAAAGGAACATCGTTAACTCTTTCTCTCCTAATTGACGATGCCGACGTTGATTTGACTTCATTAATTTAACTCTTTCTCTCCCAACTGACGATACCAACGTTGATTCTATCAGAACGTGTTAAATAATAACGGAGAGAAAGAGTTAAATTAAGGTTTATCTTTATAAACTTTATTTTGTGTTATATGAAACAATGCATGCATTCCCCTTTAACTCTAGACCAAATGAAACATTTTCTGATAAGAAACAACAAAGTTATTGAAGCTTATTAATAACAGGGTAAAAAAAAAAAGTTCCCCTTTCTGTGGCCTATGGTTAACTCGGGTGTCATGTGGCCAGCACAACGACCAACCGCCTTCACTTTTCCCCAACTAATGTCAGGAACCAATTAGAGCTGGGTGGACTTAGAGGCGCCCGAAGATCCCGAAGTTAAAATCTTCACCAGGATTCGAACCTCGGTCTCCGGTTCGGAAGCCAAGCGCTTTACCGCTCAGCCACCGCGCCTCCAATCATAACACGGTAGTGAAATAGTAATGAGCCAACTGAAGAATTCTGTCGAAATATGGAGAGAAGGCGTTAAAATATAACATCGACACTATTTATAGTTTTCTTATGAATGCTTTAATCCTGTCGAAGAGACTGTCTAGGCTAATTGGATAAACCTAAAAACAAATATTTCAGCTCACTCAAATAACAATATGGCTCTGACACAAATTCCCTGACCTGTGTTGTTCTATATATTCAGAGACACACTTGATAAATGATCACGTGATAATTAACACCTTGTCATACATGCTGCCTGCTGTGTGTGTATGTGTGTTTCGGTGGTGTTTTAGAAGACATTAAGTTGATCTGGATCAGCCCCGCCGTTTAGTCAGATTTTTTTTTTTTAAGTAGACCTGTAGAATAATAGCATGGAAAAGGGAGGTAAATAAATTATAACCAGTTTTTAGAATGGAGTTGTGCCAAGGCAAAGAGCAGGTAATTTAAAGTGTTCCTTCCGTCCAAAGAGAGTTAGGAACTGCCAGTGTCAATAAAATTCCAGCTAAAGTTTTAGGCCTCTTCCTTTTTTGAAATCTAAATTTTTTTTTAGTGCATTGAGCACTAAACAATAGGGACCTTTGTTTTATTGTCCAACAACTAGTGGGGAACTCTTCATTCCGAGTATCATCTTCTGTAGATTGAACACATATACATACAACACTACAACAGACTGATTTATTTAGTCCTGATCATTGAATGTCTAGCATATAACGGATTGATAGATTTGCTTATAGCAGTAGGCCTTTAATATTAAGCCTATATTGTGTGGATAGTCAAGAACTGTCATAATGCGTAAAAACTGTTTTGTGCTTGGTAGGATTGGTAAACACAAGAAAACTAATATTTTTCTCCCCACATCGAAAAAGGTGCCGGTACTCCGTACCGGTGCGCACCGTCACAAAAAAAAAAAAGCACTGTATATACACTGTATATGTATACCGAGAAAGAGAGATGTCTAGATAATCAATCCAAGGCGGACTAGAACTATGTTGTGGAATGTAAAGTGGTGTTAGAATTAGGCCAGAACGTAGACAGTGATGGCGCCTGTAGTTGCGCTCTCTTCTCTGTCTCCGTGACACATAAGCATTAATATCTAATTATGAAGCTGTGCATAAGACAAGATCAATACTCTCTCTCTCTCTCTCTCTCTCTCTCTATCGGAAACAACACACTATAAAACATTTTTTAAAAAGTCTCTTACAACAACGTAGGCAATGTAATTGGAGACGATATTTTAACTCGTTGTGCAACGAAACTTCCGGTTTACACTAAACCCCACAATTTATGTGAGGGAGTTTGTTCATTTTTAATTTCAAAGGTACGCTTAATTCTACAGAGATAGCCCCAAATATTGGCCTTTGTGTATAGATATAATAAAGGTTATAGATCTAGGTCATCAGTAATGTAACGTATATAGATAGGTGGGGGGTCGGTGGCTGAATGACTAAGCGCTTGGCTTTCAAACCTGTGGTCCTGGGTTCGAATCTTGAATTTATAGGGCGCTCCTGAGTCCACACAGCTCTAATTGGGCAAAGTAAATAAAGTTGGTCGTTGTTCCGCGTGACACCATGCTCGTTAACCGTTGGCCAAGGAAAGAGATGGCGTTAATATTATCTGCTCTATAGATTGCAAGGTCTGAAAGGGGAACTTCCCTTATATATATATTTGATAGATAGATAGATAGATAGATAGATAGATAGATAGATAGACAGACAGACAGACAGACAGACAGACAGATAGATAGATAGATAGATAGATAGATAGATAGATAGATAGATAGATAGATAGATAGATAGATAGACAGACAGACAGACAGACAGACAGACAGATAGATAGATAGATAGATAGATAGATAGATAGATAGATAGATAGATAGATAGATAGACAGACAGACAGACAGACAGACAGACAGATAGACAGATAGATAGATAGATAGATAGATAGATAGATAGATAGATAGGTGATATCGCTAAGTAACTATAACCGAAATTGTTGGAAGTTACCGTATCATGCGTTTGTAATTAACAATTTTAATTTTATTCCCACCAGACGACTGAATTTATTCTAATCTTTCTATTACACAACTGATATATAAAACTCCTGTGGGTTTTTACAGATTAAAAAAAAAACGATACAACATTATACATATATATTTAGCTTTCTAAAAATATACGCTTCCTCTTTAAGAAAACATTGCGAAACGAAATATATAAAATAAAATCATCAAGATTTATTGCTTCCGTGGGTCAGTTCGTCTCGCATCCTAATTAATCCATATCCGGTCAAGATGCTGGACCTGACGGTTCTGACCCAAATCTCAGAGCGGCTTGTGTGGAATGGGCAAACACACGCTTGATGACCAATCCCTGGATTTAAAGGGCACATTGCATTGGCGTGAATAGCAAGACATATTTATGGGGAAAAAAATGATACGCGGCGCTCTGACACGTTGAGAAATCGAGAGAGAAAGGCACATAGTCACACTATGACGTAAACCGGTGATGAAATCTTTTGACGTCAACACTTAAAAGGTCACAGTGAATATAGATCTATATCTAAGTACTTTGTTGTATGTTAAGAAAAAAAAAACAATAAATGTTTCCCAATAAATAGATCTAGATCTAGATCATAAGAAGATTTTTTTAAAATATAGTTCTACAACATGGCATACAGAAGATTGAAAAAATAGAATATAATGAATTTTTTTCTATAAATAAAACAGCTTTTCAGCTTAAATTTCAAATAGGTCTAAGTAATTAACATTTACAAATAATCAATACTTCAAGTCACTTTCAACTTTAACATTTTACACCGTAGATTTCAAATTACGTAATTATTTGCTAAAATATACTCACGTAAAAAATCTGGCTATGTTTGAATAATCTAATCCACGGCACCAGACCTGCTCGAGTTCCAGCATTCCCGATATATCCAAACTGAGAATACACCTCACTCAAACTTGGCGAACCAATTTTCCAAACGCTCACGGAGAAACCACCATAAGCAAAATATACAAATTTCCAGAAAAATAAATTCTTAAAACAATAATTTTTAAGAACAGCAAAATTAGAATAACAACAGTTATAATCCGGGTAGAGAATTTGCGAAAAAAAAAATACAGGAACTCTGGCCAGACAATATCACAGTTTGCTGGCTAATGTGTGAAAAATAATTTACTTGGTTTTAATCCGGGCGAGACATTTTGGCTCGCATTTTAGTTTATGCTTGTTAGAATAGAGAGCACACGAATTTCGTTTGAATGTTGGACTATTTACATGTTAACCGGTATATCAGCCACTCAGACTACGACAATAGCCAGGGCATTGCTTGGGATCAATCAATGGGCGAGCAAGCAGCTAGTCTGCTAACATTGCGTGGCAAATCAGTCAGCATTTTTTGTCGTGTTATTTTTTTTATCCGAGTTAGTGTGTGAGAGACAGAGAACGAGAGACGGCAGGAGAGAGAGGGAGGGAGGGAGGGACGTTGATGAGGGAAGGGAGGGGAAGTTAAGGAATGAGAGATTGTTCAGTAAGGGGAGAGAGAGAGAGGCGAGTGGCTGCCTGCTCACGTCTGGGCGAGTACACATCACAAACTCAGCAATCAACAGGCCTCCGTGACCTATACCTGTCGTACATACGCGGGCCTTCGAATGTGTACATTCACACTGTAGTCAAGAGCAGTCCTTTAAGACAAAGCGTAAGAATGTTTCTTGCGTGCGCATCCAGATGCGTAATTTCGACACATTTTCTTTTTTTCGTGTTTTTTTCAGGGGAGTGGGTGGATGACCACCGTGCTAAATGTGGGTGTGTTTCTAGTGTAGCGCTCACTCACCCACTCACTCACTGACTATCTCACTCACCCTCTCACTGACTCACACACCTTCACACTGATTTATAAACAACTCGACACGCCCATCTTGTACATCTGTATTAATTATGTAATGTCCTTTAGCGAAAGTTGGCTTGATCGCAAGACACTGAAAAGGCAACCAACTATATAGTAACCAACTGTTATATATGTTAAAGGGGAATAAAAGATGGTGTAGGGTAGGTTTTAAAATTAGAGACAACTAAACTCCCCTTACGTTGTATATAGACGGTGTGGGCTCTAGCCCAGCTGGCTTAGGGGCAAAATAAGTAAATAACTTTTGCTATGTCTACTTGGTCGCCACTTACAAGAATAACCTCGTTTAGGAGATATATAGTGAGAGAGAGAGAGAGAGAGAGAGAGAAAGAGAATTGAATGTTTTTTCCAAGCTTAGATTAAATCACTAAGTCTGTCTGACTGGTCACAATCTTGTACACGTTATTTCCCCAACGGCCAATTCTCTAATCGAGTTGAAACTTTGCACAATTATTCGTTGTCAATGACAACACATGAACCAATCCAAAACAAAAATTCACTATAAGCGAGTTTTTTTTTAACGTATTTTTACAATACCTCTATTCAACTCATAACTTTAGGAACCTTTAACCTTCTGAGTGGGTAGGTGGAAAAACCTTGACACGAATTTCGAAAACGGCTCTAAGGATTTTCCTAGAACTTTGTTAGTTGCTATTATTGCTATTTATTGTTGGGAAAAGAACTATTACAAGCTATTTCCACAGGGAAATTTCTAGTTTGACCGTTATAATTTTTTCAAAATACATTTAGATTTGGATAGAGAATGAGAAAATATTTTTTTATCTGGCAAAAAGTTTTTACACTTTGTTTCTCCCACACCCAATATCGGATAAATCTGAAATTTTGCACAATTATTTCTTTTACCTGACAACACAAGAATCAATATAAAAAAACATTAACTAATTAGTTTATTAACTATTGGTAATTTCTTTTGTTTGTATCTCAAACAAGGAAAATAATTGGTACTTGACTGTAGTGGTGGTATAAGCTGAATTAGTCCCCTACATAGGTCGTTTTAATAGTTCCATTCATGTTTCCGTACATCTAACAAAAAAGGTCACGCATGCGCAGAGCGAAGCCTCCACGCACGCGCAGAAAGAGCTCTATCTTTAAAATCTTTTTAATATCAGCTTTCAGTCAGATATTTCTGAAAGTCTTGTTTTAAACGGCTATTTAGACACTGTTTTAAACGCTACTTAGACACTGTTTCAATCATATCTTTAAAATCGCAATCACATTAGATTCTGCACAACTTGTTTTCATTATTGTTTATTGATTGATTGAATATTTGAAATGTTTTGTCTGTTAAGGACCTATCCCAGTGGACTTGACCTATCCCAGTGGACTTGAATAGATAAGCTAGTAGGTAGACTGGAGTCTTCATGGATATTGCATTTGATGTGGCCACATGCACGTTTGAAATGAACGAACACTTTCTCGTTGATATGCAATAATCCCGAAATAAAAATCCCAGTCTTCACCAGGATTCAAACCCGGGACCTTCAGTACGGAAGCCAAGCGCTTTACCGCTCAGCCACCGCGCCCTCTGATATGCAATGGTTTAAACAAAATCTTGTAGCTAGGCGAGTTCATCTTTAGGCGCATAGGCCAGAAAGATAGTCACTTGGCCTTTAGTCATGTATCATGACCAGAAGCAGATGAATTATTTTCGCCATTTGGTTATGACAAACTTGGTAAGCATATCCTGGCAAAGCTGGACACGCTGCCATTATGTTCTTGATTGACTCACCTAAAGATGTTCACACGTTTAACATGTGTCAATAACATGGAGGTTAAGAATAGGATTTTCGTAATTTTAAAACTAGTGGATATACCACTGGTCTTGCTGCTACTTTAGGAACTCTGTGTGCCCTGTTCTTCCTTTAGAAACTCTGTGTGCCCTGGTCTTCCTTTAGAAACTCTGTGTGACCTGGTCTTCCTTTAGAAACTCTGTGTGCCCTGGTCTTCCTTTAGAAACTCTGCGTGCCCTGGTTTTCCTTTAACATGTATCAATAAAATCGAGTTTAAGGATAGGATTTTCGTAATTTTGGAACTAGTGGATATACCAATGGTCTTGCTGCTACTTTAGAAACTCTGTGTTCCTGGCATGGACGTAGCCAGGATTTTTTTTCGGGCAGGGTTTTGGGGGGTGGGAATTCCCCCTCCCCGTCCCCCCCCCCCCGGCGGAAAAAATTATATATATATATACATATATATATATATATATATATATATATATATATATATATGAGTGTGTGTGTGTACATAATTAATCTTTATTACATCTGACCCTTTCGGGAGACGTTTATTGTTCATTGTAGACTCCCCGTCCTTGCTAGCAAGAGGGTCTGGGGGAGTTCGCAGCGCTCCCCCTGCGCGGGGCGAAGCCCCGCCGCCGGGCACTATTTCTGGTATTGAAAGCCAACAAAATGCATTTTCTAAGGTATCTACAGTGCATTATCTTGCTATTAAAAAGTTTTATTTTAAAAACCTAATGTGCTATTCTTACTGACTTAGACTCTCTCGCGCCGTTCGACGCATTTTCCGGCAAGCTGTTTCCGCAACTCTTATTTTGCGTAATTCATTTTGTGTGAGAACATGTCCCGCAAAACCTCATGCGACGCTCTGTCACAACCTTACTAAGGATTCGACTCCCAGTTCGGCATATGATTTCTTTGATTTAGACCTGATCTCTATGACTGACTCCTAAAATCTGTCTTAGCCATCTTTGTTGAGATACATTTAATGATTTTCAATTTCGGCAGAATACTATTCACACTTTATTAATGGAGCCCAAGCCACTGATAGAAATTTGTAACATTTCTTGACTACGTTCTTGGAATTACATGCCTGTATTTCGCTTTAGATTTTATATCGAAAAGGAAAGTTTTTTCGTCAAATCATCTGTTGAGGGATTTTAAACTAAGAAATCTCTGGAGTTTTTTTTGTTTTGTTTTTAATTCAAAACCCCATTTAGCTACGATCATAGAGTTTGGTGACTAGTTTGCTTTAAAATAATATTGAAGAGAGAGGTTTTCAACTCTAAACGCTCTGTAGGGGAATTTTAAACTCAAAACCATCTGGAGGGGTTTTAAACTTTAAAGAAAAAGCCATCTGGAGGAGGGGGATTTACACTCAAAACCCCTTTGGCTACGCTCATAGATTTTATAGTGTGTAATTTGCTTTTTTTTAATAATGAAGAGGTACCTTTTAGCTTCAAAGCCCAACTGGAGGGGTGGGGTTTAAACTCAAAACCCTGTTGGCTACGCTCATAGAATAGAGTGTGTAATTTGCTTTTTTTATTTTGAAGATGGGGTTTATCTTAAATTTTGGAGGGGGGGTTAAAATGAAAATCTTCCTCAACTGTGCTGTTGGAATTTGGGGATTGTTGTTTCCTTTTTTATTTTGTTTTGTTTTATAGAAGAGGGGGATTTAACCTCAAAAACCTCTAGTAGGGAGTTTAAAATTCAAAACCCCCTGTAGGGGGTTTTAAACTCAAAGCCCCCTGGTAGAGGGATTTGTATCTCAAAACCCCCTGATAAGGGTTTTTTAAATCTCGAAACCCCCTGGTAGGGGGATTTAAACTCAAAACCCCCTGGTAGAGGGTTTTTTAACTCAAAACTGCCTCGGCTGTGCTGTGGTAAGTGATGATTTAGTATTAAAATCTCACCTAAAATAAACAAAATGAAAGCAAAAATCAGTCACTTAATTCCGTTCGGGGATTTCATTTCGGGGGGGGGGGGGTTTGAACCCCAAGAACCCCCCCTGGCTACGCCCATGGTTCCTGGTGTTCCTTTAGAAACTCTGTGTGCCCTGGTGTTCCTTTAGAAACTCTGTGTGCCCTGGTGTTCCTTTAGAAACTCTGTGTGCCCTGGTCTTCCTTTAGAAACTCTGTGTGCCCTGGTCTTCCTTTAGAAACTCTGTGTGCCCTGGTCTTCCTTTAAAAACTCTGCCCTGACCTTCCTGCTATTTTAGAAACTTAATGTGCCCTGCTACTTTACATACTAAGTGGACTTTGGTCTCCATGACACTCAACAGACTGTCAGCGTGCTCTAGTCCAGTCTCAGTCGTGGTCCTACGTGGAGACATCAGTCAGAGGTTTCCTTGCAGACTCTCGAGACCCACACTATTGAACTGTTTCGTAGCGTATCAACAATAACAATTTGTATATTCTGAAAACTGTTTCTATAAAGTAATTTTCTGGGAAGTGGAATAGAGTTAGCTTTGAAGTATCTCGTCTGGTGACGCAGACGTTCAGATCCAGGTACTTGAGGGAGAAGACACTGTAACCTTTCAAAATTTTAACCACAGTTCAGTAAAAAACTATGTCAGCGGAAACTAGTGTTGGCGGAGGTGTAAGGAGAAAGGAGGGGGGGATGGTTTGGGAAAGAAAAAACGGGAGGGGTATTTAGAAACTGATAACAAAAGTGGTCTTTCAAAAGTGAAGGGAATCATCGACGTTTCTAGACGTCTCGTTCCACGGCGATACTCTAATATGATTAAGATGGTCTAGAAGACAAACGTGATTACCAAGAAGGGGGAGATCCTTGGAATCGATACATGATGAATACCATGGGGGTACAGTTTAACGATGAGAATTTCTGTAGAACGTATGACAAGGAAGCTAATCCGATTTTGTGCTAGGTTAGATAAATTGTTGGTGTTTCAGAGAGGATAGCTAGTCTTTCATGCCCTGGCTGTTAGCTAGTCTTTCATGCCAAACGAATTTAAGGCCAAGGTCTTTAACCTGATAAAAACAAGAATTTAAACTGATAGCAAGAGATTGTAATTTAAAATAAACGTTTCATCCTAGGTATCATTCAGGATTTCCTGTTTGATTCTCTTGGTGTTAGGTGGACAAATCAAGAACTTCTCCAGCAGACAATAGATTTCTGGTTTTGGCAGTGTCGGTGCGTAGGTTATGGTATTATAGCACCAATGTTTATTAAGTGCACAAGCTAAGGCTTTAACATAACCCTGACAGGCAGCAGTGAACATGGTGTATTGTGTAGCCTTTAATCCAACTCTGGTAATAATAATAATAATTTTATTTATAAAGCGCTGTTAACAAACAAAATGTAGGCTCAAGGCGCTGTAACAACATTACAAACATAAACACAACTGCCGAAATAACAGTTAATCTAAAAAAGTTTTAAACAAGTAGGTCTTAATGTTCTTCTTAAAAGTGGTATAGCATGTTGTCTGTCTGAGATCAATGGGGAGTGAGTTCCAAACCTTTGGTCCGTGAACTGAAAAAGCACGCAGACCGTAGCTTTTGAGGGAGAAACGTGGCACTACTAAAAGCGTTGAGTCCATTGAGCGCAGGGTTCTCTGGGGGACATATGGAGTAATCAGTTCGCTAAGGTACAAGGGCATCTCATTGTTATATATACACTGATGACAAAGTGTGGCGACCTTGTAATCGATTCTCGCTTTCACGGGAAGCCAATGGAGCGTGCGCAAGAGCGTAGTAGCAGAATCTTGTCTAGTTTTTTTAAGGACTATTCGAGCGGCGTTGTTCTGTATACGTTGCAGCTTGGCTATTTTGTCATCAGGTATACCTGCTAGCACGGCGTTGCAGTAGTCAAGGCGGGAGAGTATGAATGCCACAGCTAGCGTTTTTGTTGACTCCGTTGTTAAATATGGTCGGATCTGGCCTAATCTGCGCAGCTGCAGATAAAGACCTTTGCAGAGCTGATTTATGTGTGGGTCGAAAGATAGTGTTGAGTCAAAGAAAACTCCAAGATTCCGCACTACATGGACAAAAGGAACATGGCAGTTCGTGATAAAGAGAGAATCTGTGCTTTCAACTTTTGAGACATTGTTCCTAGTGCCAATCTTAATTATTTCTGTCTTGTCTTCGTTCATCTTGAGTTTATTTTCAACCATCCAATCGCTCACCCCTGCAACGGTACCACTGATATTCTCTGCCAGATGGGACACCTCTGAGGGTACTGATGAATCGTATAACTGTGAGTCATCGGCAAAGAAATGGTATAAGATGCCGGTTGGCCGTATGACACCGCTGAGTGGATATGTGTACATAGTGAACAGTACTGGGCCTAGAACTGATCCTTGGGGTACTCCGTACTTCAAAAGTAAGCTTGTTGATTCCGTCCCGCTAACAACGACACTTTGGGTGCGTTCCGTCAGGTAGGATCCAAGCCACTTTAGGACGACTCCTGCTAAACCAAAAGTTGCAGAGAATCTGGCCATCATAATTTCATGGTCTAGCGTATCAAAGGCTGCGGACAAGTCCAGCATAGAAAGAATTGATATGTGGCCTTTGTCGGAATTGTGAAGTAAGTCGTTTAGTACCCTGACCACTGCTGTCTCTGTGCTACGGCACTTCCTATATGCAGATTGAAATTCTTCCAAGAGACAGTACTGTTCAAGATGAGAAAGAATTTGCACTAACACGATGCGCTCCAGAAGCTTTGACAGGAAGGGAAGATTTGAAACCGGGCGATAGTTTTTTTAGACATTCCGGGTCAAGACTGTATTTCTTTAATAAGGGCCTGACAAGTGCATGCTTAAATTGCTGTGGCACAATGCCTGAAGTCAGTGAAGAGTTCACAATGTTGGTAATTGTAGGTACAAGCTCATCTAAACATTCAAGGAGCAAGGAGGTTGGAATGGGATCAAGGTCACATGACTTATTTGGCATCTTCAAAATAGTACTTTTGACATAATCTTCAGATACACGCTGAAACTCGCAAAAAGGAGTATTTTGAAAAATTGGAGAGTGGTCAAGCTGTGATGAGAGGGATGGCATGTCATTTCTAATCTGCTCAATCTGCCCAATGAAGAATCTATTGAAGGAATCAGGAAGTTCAGATAATGGGATAGATGACGGCAAACGTTCGTTATTTGCTCCCCCTAACATTTCAGCGGTGATCCTGAATAGCTCCTTTGAAGAATCAGAATTTTCGATTTTTTGTCGAATATGACTAGCTTTTGCGTCTCTAATCATACGGTTAACCTTGTTTTTTTCTCGTATGTATATTTGTCGATGTATCGTCAGACCTGTCTTTTGAAATGTACGTTCGGCACGTCGGCGAATAAGTTTGGCAGTCTTTATGTCTTCCGTCAACCAGGGTGCAGATGGCCTAACTGAGACTGTACGAGTGACAAGAGGTGCATGGCTGTCCAGCAACTTTTTCAAGCAAGAATTGTAATTGCTGAGAACGTCTGTGTTGCTCTGTTGCAACAGCAAAGAGGTCACGTCCATTTTGAAGGAGGCAATATCTATGGCTTTAAGTTTACGGGAAGTCACGTTTTTCTTTGGCCTTTTTGCTTTTGATAGGCGCATTTCAAAGTTTACGAGAAAATGATCTGACAAGCCGCGGTCTGAGACATTGAGTTTGGCTACAAGCTCACTTGCATTTGTAACAATCCAGTCAAGAGTATGGCCTTTGACATTTATCAGTTGGTCTAAGTTGCGATCCTTTAGCGCATTTTTCAGCGACATCGCGTATGTCTCATTTTCACTGTCAAAATGCAAGTTCACATCGCCTATGACAAATAGATCTTTTGTTGATATGTGACTGTCAAGGAGGTCTTGAAATTCTTCGATGAAAACTTTTGTTGTCAGTTTATTTCTCTTGCTTGGTGGTGGGCGGTACAGGAAAATAAAAGTCAGTGTTCTACTGTGGTGGGAAAGGCGAAACTCGCACATCTCAAAGGTCGTGTACGGTGAGCTTTCAGGTCTTATTGTTACATACTTGGCTAGACTATCTCTGTACAGTATTGCTAAGCCCCCTCCGCTGCCTGTTTTTCGAGGTAGACTCTTTAAAATAAAGCCTGGGGGCGTTAGCTCAATGGTTCTTGGCTCATCACCAACTTCTTTAAACCATGTCTCACTAAGGAAAACGATGTCGTAGCTATCATCAGTGATGGTGTCTGCAAGCTCAAGGGTTTTGTTACTGCATGACTGGGCGTTGAGGTGCATTATTTTAAGCAGACTGGAGGATATAGTCACCAGAGGCCAAGGCCAAGGTCTTTAACCTGATAAAAACAAGAATTTAAACTGATAGCAAGAGATTGTAATTTAAAATAAACGTTTCATCCTAGGTATCATTCAGGATTTCCTGTTTGATTCTCTTGGTGTTAGGTGGACAAATCAAGAACTTCTCCAGCAGACAATAGATTTCTGGTTTTGGCAGTGTCGGTGCGTAGGTTATGGTATTATAGCACCAATGTTTATTAAGTGCACAAGCTAAGGCTTTAACATAACCCTGACAGGCAGCAGTGAACATGGTGTATTGTGTAGCCTTTAATCCAACTCTGGTGTGGTCTTCCTCTTTATATTCAATTAATCCTTCTATTTTTATATACATTTTTTTACAATAACGTATAAAACCCAGTACATTCTAAATGACGAAATACATGACATAACTTTAGTCAGAGGAAATACAAGACTAACATTTTACAAATATTTAAAAAGAAAAAAAAAGACAATACCTCCAATATTAAACTTCAAATATAATCAAATAATTTTTAAAAATTTTGGATCCATTCGGGTATCGAACCCGTAACACCATCAGCTGCTAGAACTTACCCATTTTGTCGATTTGGACACAGTAGAATTATTTTGTTTTTGTTGTCAACAAACCCCTAACCCTAACCCTGTGTCTATCTTGTGCACAAAACTATGCCTTGTAAACACTAATAATTCACTAAATTTATAGCAAGTCATTTAAACAAATCAATGGTAACTCTAAAAAACAATTACTATCATGTTGTTTCTATCTAATATTTTTCAATACATTTTTAAAAGGCAAAAGTAAGATTGGGAGGGGGGAGAAAGTTGTAATAAATGACTTATTGCTTTCTTCTCTTGTACACATAATCAAAACATAATTAAGAAGTGGCCAGATAAAGCGACCAATTTGTAGCCAAAACAGCTTTTCGAAAGTCTCTCCAGACAGCACTACAAGAGGAAAGGTGAAACTTGAGCCCCCCCCCCCACCTCCCCTCTTGTAAACTGGCAAAAGAAAGCACAACGCTGTCCAGTAATTGGCGTTCTAAGCCCATTGATCGTTTGCGTCAGACCTTGGGGGGTAGACGAGCTGATAAACAACAAACGATGAACAGGTGGGTTAAGTTGGAAGCACTCACCCACAGAGCAGAAGTAGACCGTCACTCACTGGAAACATGAAGAAGATTACAGAAACTTCTAAGAGTTTTTTTGTTTTTGTTTTAATTTTGTTTTGCTTTTTTTAAAGTTGCGTGTTTTTGTTTTTCATTGATGAAAAACAGAGACCGTTGTTCCTGGTTTCGTTTCATTAAATTTTGTTTCGTCATGAAAAGTTTATTAAAAAATTGAACCTGAAAACGAGCTAGATTTGTTACCCTCCCCTTGTCCTAACGCCTGTTTATGGATTGAATTCATTCCATTTCAATCTGTTAACACCGTACGTTGTGGTGTAGATCAAAAGAAAACTCATCACGAGGTTTAATAATAACAATACATTTCACCAATACATTTCACCAATACATTTCACCAATACATTTCACCTATCTCCGTGATGCTTTTATTTCTTAGGTTCGTGAATTTAATATTGATTTCTTAGATAGCTCGCTAGTGTATAATATTGGGCATTGAACGCGAATTTTATATATACACTAGCCGGATATGACCCGCGGCCTGCGGGCATTAGTTTAGATATTGCTGATCTACTGGATTGTATTTATGTCAAACTTGGAGAATGTTCCCTTAACATTTTTTTTTTATTTTGCCACGAAAATAGAGTGTGAAAATGGGTTTACCCGTTCAGCCAACATATTCATATCCAATATAAAATACTGTGAAAACGGGTTTACCCGATTGGTTAAAACGTTTCGTACTGTAATGGAGATACAATTTGGTACTTTTTGTCTATTTTTATAAGGGTCCTCCGGTTGTGGAAGGGACATTGAACATACACTACTGTTTCCGTCATGATCTAAGGAACATTTAAGTCAAGTTTGATCAAGATTGGTCATACGTTTTTGATTAGTATTCGGGACATAAATACATACATACATACATACACGCATACATACAAACTCTGCACTTTCTGCTTTATAGTATAGATGCAATATATGTATGCCTTTTTATATAATTCTCATAATGCTACACTAATAAACTACTTGGAGCATATTACCTACACATCATACAGCACACAAGCTACCCTTGTCTCTACTGCTAATCTAATATCAGACTCTCTAACCCACATCTCTACTACAAATCTAATATCAGACTCTCTAACCCACATCTCTACTACAAATCTAATATCAGACTCTCTAACCCACATCTCTACTACAAATCTAATATCAGACTCTCTAACCCACATCTCTACTGCAAATCTAATATCAGACTCTCGAACCCACATCTCTACTACAAATCTAATATCAGACTCTCCAACCCACATCTCTACTGCAAATCTAGTATCAGACTCTCTAACCCACATCTCTACTACAAATCTAATATCAGACTCTCCAACCCACATCTCTACTGCAAATCTAATATCAGACTCTCTAACCCACATCTCTACTACAAATCTAATATCAGACTCTCCAACCCACATCTCTACTGCAAATCTAATACCTATCAGACTCTGGCGAATCAATTAAAATATAATACTATTTAACATTTGAAACCTTTCCCCCTCACACACAGACACACACACACACACACTCGAAGCGCGTTGCGTTTCATTAAGAAAGTATGGCTTACTTTTGCACTCACAATCACCTTATTCTCTCTCTCTCTCTTTTATTCTCCCCCCCCCCCCATTCCTATTTGAGGAAGCCCTTCTGATTGTACCACTCTACTCACTACCCCTCCCCATTACCCCGCTAGTTTATCTAATCACCCAGTGTCACCTTATTCTCTCTCTGTCTCTCTCTCTCCCTCCTATGTGCCGCCACCCTGCCCTACTTTGACGAAGCCAGACTCCTGGGGCTGCCCCCCCCCTGTTCCATATTACCCCCCGCTAGTCTATCTAATTAAGTGTCACGATGTCATTGCTGCGTTAATTGATGGAAATGGGTAACATGTGACATTGTATCGCACATCGCCGGCATGTATAACAATACAGATCAAAGGTATTAAATAACTAAATTATCAGAGTACATTACACCGAATACATTACACAATTACTCAATCTGAATCTTATATCAAGAAGCCACTAAATTTACACATGCGCAGAGTCGGGTTTAAGTTTTGTAAGGCCCTACAAAGTCCTCTCGGTATCAAAAAGCTTACATCACCTCACTACGTCTGTCTGTCTGTCTGTCTGTCTGTGTGGAATGTTTTACACGTTTTTTTTTTTGTCCTAGTTCCTATTGTCATATCAAATTGAAACTGTGAACAATTATTTATTATCGATGACCACACATGAATTAAAAAAACAACAACAATCAGTCGTAATTCATTAATAATGTTTCTGTAGAAAACGTACTAAGCTTAGGGGAGAGAACCCACGCGCAGAGACTTATGTCGTTCGATATAAATTTTAAACTAACAATATTCTATACAACTTTCTATAAGTAATTGAATAGTTCAGTAGCTAGCACGTTGGCCTTCCATCATGGAGGCAGGATACCTCAAGTTCAAAAAAGCAGCACAGAAACCTTCGTTTATATATCCCGCCTCCCCCAAATGGTCCAAAAAAGTGATTGGACCATAATGAACAGAAGATGCTATCATTA
Source organism: Biomphalaria glabrata (assembly GCF_947242115.1). Lineage (NCBI taxonomy): Eukaryota > Metazoa > Mollusca > Gastropoda > Planorbidae > Biomphalaria > Biomphalaria glabrata. The sequence goes on along the minus strand of NC_074712.1, from coordinate 57,438,443 downwards.
TTATTGTTGCTCTAAACAAAAACATTAATAAAAATATTTCCAATCGCACAAATGTATTATTGTTAGTCTAGGTTTATTAAAAATTAATTAGAATAATTAATTCGAAATAATGGATGCATAATTTCACTCAGTATATTTTTTTTTATAGTACTTTGTATGTTTTGCTTGTTTGTTTGTTTTTCTTTTGGTGCGAAGTCATCTCACCAAGGGCCGATGTTTGATTGGTCGACCTTGCTTGCGTTGCATCTTGGCCAACAGTGAACGAGCAGGGTGTCATGTGGCCAGCACAACGACCAACCGCCTTTACTTTTCCCCAACTAATGTCAGGTACCCATCAGAGTTGGGTACACTAAGGGGAGCCCTAAAAAATGACAAAATTAAAAAAAAAACCTGTCTTCGCCGAGATTCGAGCCCAGGACCCCAGGTTAATAATTGGGGAGTTGGTCAGAAACAGAAAAGTTTGGTCATTTTTTTTTCAAGCTAAACTTCCGCATGTAGTAGAGTGGCGAAATTGAGAGAGCCTCGAGACATAGAGGCGAATATCACATTCTAGCTTGTTGTACAATCTAAAATAACAATAAATGTTTAGCTGATCAATTATTTGAACTTAAACTAAGAATTGGTTTTACAAAATTTACATGTTTACGTTTTATTTTGTTTTTAAATTTTCTCAATATTTTTTTTAGTTTTAGACAATTTTGAGCCGAATAGAAAAGGATGTCGATAATAAGGTACTGACCTTTCTTGTTAATTTGGGATAAGAAATTTTGACACCAGGTCACCAGGTCCTTTCACGAAAGAAACAAACTCCGTCAAGTTTTAAAAAAACTGTTATTTATAAGTTAAACATAAACAATAGTTACATCTTCGTAACATTGTGTTTTTTTAAGTAACGACGGAGGCTGATGGGAAGGTAACAGACTATGTTGTTTAAAAAAAAAGGGGGAGGGGGTATGAGGGTGCTGTTACTTCGCTATAAGGGTCAGTGCAATAAAAATGTCACAGTAGAAAGCGTAATGGTTTCCAAGCACCTAACTTACCTATATACAAAAATCGATTTGTGCCTCTTTTGTTTTACGATCCTAAGGTTTATATAGCCCTATTCTATTTGCCTTCTCATTTGCCTCAATGCAAACACGGAGGGGGAGGGGGGAGTTACTATTAGCTTGCAGCATCTGTTGTTTTTTTTTTACAATGGAGATGCAATAGAAACAGGGGAGGAGGTGGAAGCCTAACGTGTGTAACTCTTTACTATTTCTATGACATAGGTCATTAAAACATGATTAAAATACAAAAGACAAGTCTAACAAGAAGATCTCATTTTCAACTAAGTTTTGTTTACAAGAGGTATGAGTCGAAGTTGGCATTGACATCGAGTTTGTCCTGAATTTTGATTGGTTGAACCGAGGCTATTCGGTGGGCATTTTACACCAATAGCGTCGCAGGTGTGTACAACGTGGCAACAAGCTATTGGTCTAAACTGTCCACGGGCTGTGACGTTGCAGGTTAGTGTTCAGGCTTTCTATGACGAAAGGTCTCGGCTGAACGAGACGGGGGGATCTAAAATCAATGTGACTGTGTATTCCTCTCTCTATATTATTCAGTATTAACTCCTGCCAATGGAGATACTAATACTCCATCACGCAAAATCGTAATAGGAAATTTGACACTATTGTTGTTTTGCATAGTCTCCGTCCTGTCATGAGAACATACTTCCGGTATAAAATCGTTTATTGTTTTTCCCTAATAAAAAAAACAACACTGAAAGAAGTGTATCCTTGATTCCTTGGTGGTTGTGGCTCGCAAGTTGGTAGTCCATTTAATATTCTAGTCTTTTGACCAACTGGCATTATTTGTGAAGTCTTTCACCGTATTCTGATCAATAAATTAGAGCTTTGTATTTGCCTGACGCCTGGTGGATGAGTGGCGAAACGTGAAAGCTCCAAACCTGGTGTCCTAGGTTCGAATCTCGGTGAAGACTGAGATTTTGAACTTCGGGATTTTTAGGGCACCCCTGAGTCCACCCAACTCTAATGGGTACCTGACTTTAATTTGGGAAAGTAAAGTCGGTTGGTCGCTGTGCTGGCCACATGACACCCTGCTTGTTAACCGTTAGCCAAAGAAACAGACGGCCTTAACATCATCTGCCCTATAAACCGCATGCTCTGAAAGGGGAAACTTTTATTTCGCTATAATAGTAAAATGTAATGTCATGATGTTGTACTGCATTGTTACAGTTACACGTAATTTCGAGTAACACTTGATAGTCACAGTTTCACGTGACAATTGACGAGGCTGTTGTACGTTACACAATTTAATTGTTACTGTCTCTCATATTTTCGCGTAACATTTGATTGTGACAACTGACATTATCACGTAAATTTGAGCTACAGTAGATTTTTTCCACGTACATTCGCGTTACCATTGATTTTACAGTTTCAAGTAATAAGCTTAAAACACCTCTGCAGCAAGTTTAGTGATCGGCTCAATCACCACTTGTCATAAATCAATGATATTGTGTCATCTGGCCAAAGCATCAAACAGGTGGCCCTAGATAGGCTTGGAAGTAACGTCTGTATTATATAAGATAAGATAAGATAAGATAAGATAAGATAGCTACCTGTCCTTAAAACAATGTTTGCTACACATCTGGTTCAATACATCTTCACTTACCTATATAGGTCAGCCTTACCAAGGTAGCTCGATCAAAGGTTCATGGACTGTAATTGTATGTTCTATAAATGTCACTATCTAGTTTAATAGAGTTAAACTTAGTGCCGGATTGAAAGAAGTTGAGGCTCTGGGTAGAAATTTGTTTTTGGGGGGAGGCTACTACCGTTTTTAAGCTTAACATGCACTTAATAATATCAATAAATATCGAGGTGTGTTACCAGGGCCGGATTAAGGCCCTGTGCTATTATGGGGTCTATTTTGTAAGGCATGTTCTTTTCATTTTCTTTTTCTTCAAAATGATTATAAATATCTTATTAACATTTAGGGGGGGGGTCGCTAAGCAAGCGGGGCCGTAAGCTAGAGCTTATGTTGCCTACGGGTAAATCCAACTATTTAGATTTCTGAACAAAACTAAAAAAAAGATATTATAGGCCCTACTTGTAAATATAATATCTTTCCCTTATTTTCTTATTTGCATTTTTTTTTTGTACAGTAATTTTATTAAATTATATATTTCTGAAATGTGGTGACCCAACTAATTATAAGCTGAATCCCTGGGAAGCCGCACAAGCGTAAATTCGCCTTGGTTATACTTAGAATATCAAGTAAAAAAGAATAGAATCAATTAAGATCTAATTGTTCTCTTTCTCTTATATTATGATAAGAGGCGCAAGAAAAACAATACAGTTACGTCTTAACCTAAGATGATTGACGAATTCCAGCTTCCAGCTTTAAAAAGATAAGATTTGAAAATGTCATCCATGCAGTAGTTTCCGTACAAGAAGCATTCCCCCCACCCCCTTTTGACTTTTTGAAAGTAAACAATAAAACATGCCATTATATGTTTGTCTAAAGTAGGTCAGAATGTATGGCCTTGAGGCGAATTGAGCTTAGCCTCGAGAGTTCTGGATCCACCTGGTGCACGACAATTGTCGAATTGATTCGGAGAGCAGCACTGTTAGGCAGAGATCCACAAGGACGATTGATTTGCAAGCCAGCTGTGGTAGTAGTCTGCTGATAACGGCTAGTGCCCTGACACATCAGAGCCGGAGCTTGGAAGGTGTGAGGCACTTGACAAAAAGAATTGCAACTTAAAGTGCATTTAGGTAAATCACTTATCTTGTGCAATAGTGTGAGGCCTTTGAAATATTTCAGCATTTCAGCATATAATTTACACATAAACAAACATTCATTATTGTGAACAATATTTTTTCGCTCCGTGTTTGAATATAAACTCAAATCTAATTATTTTAATAAAACGAATTGTCTAGAAATAGTTCTTGATTTTTTTACTGTTGTTGAAAAAGAGTCAACTGAAAACACATCCCTTGATCATTGATGTGTTTAAATGGCGTCAAGCCCAGATGAAAATAATAGAGAGTAGAATAAATGAGAATTGAGCCAGCTCACATCTCAATGACAAGAAAAAGGACGCCTATTATAAGCAATCTCGACATGACCGCAAAATGTTTCGACTCAGAACCGGATACAACAGAATGAGACAACATTTGTTCGGGAAGGTAAAAGTCGGAAAGAGTGAAACCTGCCCTTGTGGAGCATCACCAGAGAATGTTGACCATGTCTTTCAAAGCTGCTTACTATATCAAGAGGCCCGAACAAGACTCTGGTTACCTTTCTATAGGACAAAAACTATACGGAGAACTGCCTGATCTGGAAACCACCGCGCAGTTCATCTCAGATATAGGATTTCTGATCTGAACTACCTGATCTGGAAACCACTGCGCAGTTCATCTCAGATATAGGATTTCTGATCTGAACTACCTGATCTGGAAACCACTGCGCAGTTCATCTCAGATATAGGATTACTGATCTGAACTACCCGACATGTAAAATGAGAAAGAAGAAGAAGCGATGGTAAAATGTTGACCATATTATTTCACGAATTTACCGGAAGTATTTATTAGAAGTAGGGAGCGCGATGGCTGAGTGGTTAAGCGCTAGGCTTGCGAACCTGAGGTCTTGGGTTCAAATCACAGTGTAGACAGGGATTTTGAACTTCGGGATTTTTAGGGCGCCCCCGAGTCACCCAACTCTAATGGCTACCTGACTTCAGTTGGGAAAATAAAGGCGTTGGCCATTATGCTGCCACATGACACCCTGCTCGTTAACCGTTGGCCAAAAAAAAACAGATAACCTTAAAATCATCTGTCCTATATACCACATATTCTGAAAGAGGAACTTTTCTTTAGTAAAGTAGAATGAGTCTTACTGTCTGGTTCAGTAATTATAAACGCGATAATATTTCTTATAAAAGTTGGATTATTGAAAATAAAACTTACCCGTTAAACTTTAGGTGAGGAGCTAATTTACAGAGTCAGGGCCGGCTCAAACAATTGCCTGGCCCTATGTGAAAAGGAATGCGCGGGGCCCAGTTTAGGTAAGCATAATGTCAAAATAAAAATTTTGTATTAGAAAGTACATTCGCCTTTGCAATAAATTTTTATTAAATGAAAGCTGACAATGACGTGTTTTTTTTTTATCGCGCTTAGGATTGATACCCCAAAATGACAATGCTATCTATTATTCAGGAGATTTTAATAATTTCCAGGACTTCATTTTAAAATATATATTTTGCAATAACAAGAGATTTCCAGGAGGCCCTAGAAAATCAAGAGACCGCGGAAATCTGTTATTAAACATAAGTTATAATGGTTTAATTTAATAATTTACACGGGGCCTATGAAAGTGCGGGGGCCCACTGCGACCGCCCTGTACAAGTCCTCAACGGAAATTGTGTTGTTGTTTTTTTTTATTAAGAAATTAGAAACCATATCAAAATTAATCTATATAAACATTTCTATTATTCGAAAGAGTTAATGTTGTAAAGGGAAACCAACGTAACCTACTGCAATGAGATAAAAAAAATTCCTAGTTATGTCTCTTTGATAATTGATCAAAACAGCGTGCATATTCCACTCTATAAAATCATCTTTTCCGCGTTGACACATTTCATTACTGAATGAGTCCAGTGTCTTATTCCACTGCTGCTAATATAAGAGCACGGACATTTTGAAAGGAACGTCAAGTTAGCTGGGTGAGTGAAGGAGGCAGGCCCAATAAAAAGGCTAAAAATAAAAAGCAAAACTAACAAAGAAAATCGTTGCTATCAACAAGAGCCTGGAGTCCGAGTTCACAGCTGGCACAGTTTTATTGTACGTCAAATATATTTGCCTAATGTTTTATTTCCTTGGAGTGTTAAGCATTAAAAAAAAAAGGAAGCGGGGAGATTAAGCCCGAGGAGGGGGGGGATGACTTTAAATTGGACAATAAAATCCTTTTTATTATTTTGTTTCTATGTATTTCTGTTTCCTCCTTTTCTATTAGGTCTTAAAGGCTAAAGCAGACTGGGCAAGCGACTTTCAAACAATCATTATTGTGTGTTGAGAATATTTGAATCTAGACTTATATAACATCAATTACTATCTCAGGCATAGCCCTAGCGAATCCAGAGCTTTGGAAAGGGGGGGGGGACGATTTTTTTCCAAACCCTAACGCCCAGTAAACCTTAACCCTAAGCATTAACGATATATATACTTATATTAGAATTTTTCTTTTAAAAAAGCAGTGTTTCTCGACCTCTAGCGAAAAATAAAATCATGTTGAGGCCTTTGTCTTGACAGCTAGGGGGTCTGGGGGAGCACTGTAAGCTCCCCCATCCCAGTTGGTTCCGGGGCGAAGCCAAAAGCGTTTTCTTGCATTCTTCACTGCAGAAACGCATTATCTTGACATCTACAACTCATTATTCATAGTATTGAAAAGGGACCTTTTGAATAATGTATTACTTGAAAAATATTCTAATATGAATTTACAGGCCCTTACTACATTGCAAATACAACCGATTTTGTTCCTTGAAAAGATAAGATAACCCACATATTATGATTAAGACTTTGAGGATAGCCGCCGAAACAAAAATATTCGAAAAATAATATTGAACATTTTGTTCAATAGGCATGTTTGTAACAAAACTATAATTCAAAGCTCTAAATAAAAAATTTCGGAAGTGGGAGGAGAAATTAAGTGGGCCAATTAGATTCTAATTTTCTTGCATTTTTAGGATTCAAGTATACATCTTATATTATCTTATTTTATATAACACAGACGTTACTTTGTATCACAATAGTTATAATCTCAAAATTTTTTATACAATAGAAAAATATCAGTTTGAGTAAAGGTTGGGAAAAGGTGACTAGGAAAAGAATATTTGGGTTCAGAACTTGTGTGCAATTATTATTATAGCTTTTATATAGCATATATGCTTATAGCATGCTCAGAGCGCTTTTGGTTCAATCTCATTTGTGGACCGGTGGGGGTATCTAGGACTTGACTTTCCATGGTGCCTTTAGGCGCTCAGTAAACACAACTCTGCCCGAGTCGGGTGTCGAACCTCGAGCCCCCTTCTAGGTAGCCAAGACAAGCCAAGTTCAAGCGTACTTGGCTTCTCGACCACGCTTCCCACCATAATTACAGAAACTCTATCGCCATATTGGACTATTCTGTTTTAAAATTCATGTTTTCGTCTGGAAAGGGGAGAGGGCGGTAAAGTGAAAAGGTTAATCCTGGCTCCTTTTTATAATGTCTGCATTTGGAATAAAAGAATAGGGGGGGGGGGTAACTCGATATATTTAATTTATAGCATATATCAATTATATTAGTGACATATTTGTTTAAATTTTGTAATTTCTTAACTAAAATACAAAAAGAAAAAAACGTATTTATTTGTCCGATGGGCGGAAAGCGATTGCATGTATCGCCCCTCCCACCTGGTACAACCCTTTTTCATTTTATATTTACTAATGATAAAATTTGAGATTAGAGTTTGTGTGTGACATAATATACAAATGGGCTAAAATATCAATATGTACCTTATATTATTTAGATATTCAACAAATTTTGTTTACAAACTATGATTTCTCCATAAAAATAGGACAGGCCTCCACTATAGGGCTAAAGTGGGGGAGGGCAGTAGAAGCAATCGCCCCCCCCCCTCACCGAATCGGCTAAGATACCAGAAGTGTAGCGATAGATATATTATAAACATTATATAGTAATTTAACTAATTTTGTTCACAAACTATGATTTCTAAATAAAAGTAGGACCGCACCCTCCTCTGAAAGGGTTTAGGTGGGAAGGGCAGTAGATGTATTCGCACCCCACACCAGAGGCGGACTGGCTTTAGGGGCAAACGGGCAAATGCCCGGTGGGCTGGTACCAAATGGGCCGGTCTGGTCGCGACCAAAGAAAAATTATAAATATATTGCAGAGGGGGGGGGGGTAAAAAAAAATCCCCTCCACCGAAAAAATCCTGGCTACGCCCATGATATGACATGCCATTTTGTGGGCCGGTTTATATGGTAATGCCCGGGCCGATTTTGATACCCAGTCCGTCCCTGCCCCACAGCCAATCGGCTAACAGTAACGGGAGGACGTAGAACGTAATCATCTTCTTATTTTGAAGTAACGTCTACGTTTCATAAGATGGATAATAAAGATCATTCATTTATTTGTTTAGTGAATCACAGGAGCAGAATAAAGCGAGGGCAAACTTAGTATAAAGACTAAGCGCACAACCATTTTCACAAAGAAGTCAAAGATTCTACCATTTTCACTAAATAGTCAAAGATTTTACCATTTTCACTAAATAGTCACAGATTCTACCATTTTCCCTAAATAGTCACAGATTCTACCATTTTCACAAAGAAGTCAAAGACACTACCTTTTTCACTAAATAGTAAAAAATTCTACCATTTTCTCTAAATAGTCAAAGTTTCTACCATTTTCACTAAATAGTCACAGATTCTACCATTTTCACTAAATAGTCAAAGATTCTACCCTTTTCATTAAAGTCAAAGATTCTACCATTATCTCTAAATACTCAAAGATTCTACCATTTTCACTTAATAGTCAAAGATTATACCCTTTTCACTAAAGTCTAAGATTCTACCATTATCCCTAAATACTCAAAGATTCTACCATTTTCACTTAATAGTCAAAGATTCTACCATTTTCACTAAATAGTCAAAGATGATACCCTTTTCATTAAAGTCAAAGATTCTACCATTATCTCTAAATACTCAAAGATTCTACCATTTTCACTAAATAGTCAAAGATTCTACCCTTTTCACTAAAGTCTAAGATTCTACCATTATCCCTAAATACTCAAAGATTCTACCATTTTCACTTAATAGTCAAAGATTCCACCATTTTCACTAAATAGTCAAAGATGATACCCTTTTCATTAAAGTCAAAGATTCTACCATTATCCCTAAATACTAAGATTCTACCATTTTCACTAAATAGTCAAAGATTCTACCATCATCCCTAAATACTCAAAGATTCTACCATTTTCACTAAGCATTAAGTAGTTAAAGACTACCACGATGCCATTTTTTCCAGTTCCATCTCAATACTCTGGTAAATGGATTGTTAGACACTAAATATTCTTAGACATTTAGTTAGTATAGAGACGCACCATAGTTGACAGACTTTCAATGCTACATTTAGTGACGTCACGGATTACTTGGGTTCTAGATTATTTTATGTTATTATATTCAGTTGGTGTTAGGGCTTCGAAAGGATAACAACAATAAGGGCAACACCATGAATACAACAACGATAAATACAACGATAAGTACAATGTATATAAAACCTAACACGCTTGTATTATTGTGGGGGAAAAAACGTTTGCAGAACTAAAAACAAAATACAAAACAAACCGTTTGCAAACATGGCGCTCTAGCGAAAGTTTGTTGATGTGAAAAAAGTCTTTGTTATTATGACAGTTAGAGGCTGGCATCCAGGCTTGGTTTTTGAGGAGGAGGGGATTGGTCTGCACTTTTAGTTCCGGGCGTGTCTTCGTCTTGGCCAGAGAAACTTGAGCTTTCAAAAGACTTGAACAGCAGTGCTGTGCCGTGGCTTTTTCTCTTGATTACATCCGCCAGGTCCTTACCTTTTAACGACAAACTTCTGCTGACCAACCCTGTCAGAACCAAGCTGTTTTCTGCATCCGGTGCATCGTGCATAATATTCCCCTCCCCTAAGTAAGTGTCTGTTATGCTCGGTCGGTGTTTGTAAAAGTTCACAGCGTCGTCGATGGATTGTCTTCTCCTGCCGAATCTTCTCTGGCCATGGGCTACGCGGATCATCTCCCCTAGGGAATACCGTCGCTTGCAATGGAGCATGTCCCCAGCGCTGTTGGCGCGTTCAGGGAGTTCCTTGTCTGAGGCAGAGTGCACACCTGTGGCCTCAGCGAGATTTGAGCATGATTCCGGAGTATTTGGTGAGGAAGATGAGATGGTGTCTACTACCTTGGTGGTTCTGGAGTCGCACATAACCTGGAGATTCGTTTTGTTTTCAGCGCTGAGTATTGATGTGGCTACCGGGGTAGTTTGGTGAAAGTTGGACAAATCCATGAGGTAATGATCTCCCTGTGAGCATGTCATCTCAAGATTTGAGAACCTAACAATATTGAAAGTAGAAATTATTAGAAACATTCAGTTTCACGAACTCACTAAGAATTACATCTAAGAAATTTAATTAAATAAAAAAGTTATTATTATTATAGCTTTTATATAGCGCTACTTTCATGCTTATAGCATGCTCAGAGCGCTTTTGGTCCAATCTCATTTGTGGACCGGTGGGGGGGGGGAGGGGGTATCTAGGAGTTGGTTTTCCGTGCTGCCTTTAGGCGCTCAGTAAACACAACTCTGCCCGAGTCGGGTGTCGAACCTCGAGCCCCCTTCTAGGTAGCCAAGCCAAGCCAAGTTCAAGTACACTTGGCCTCTCGATCACGCTTCCCACCGTTTGTGAAACACTGATATATAGGCCTAGTAGAAACTTCTTAGACTTTAAATGAAAGTTCCATGCATATAGGCCCTATGTTCCTTGAAACTTCAATAATTAAATCACTCTAAATTGTGTTTACTGAGCGTGTGTTTTAAAAAAGTGGACTGGATTAGAAATCTCTTGTTATGCTGCTACTGACAGGCTTTTTAAGGTTTAACAGCACGTCGTTTGTAAAAAGCTTTAACTGTGATATACTTCAAAACCAGATTTATAAGACTACACGGTAAAATTAAATATTTCATGACCTACACTAGAATTGAGCAAATAACATATGGCATGAATAAGTGTGCACATTAATGACCTCTGACCTGTAGCCCCACATCATCTCCGACGTTTGATATGACTTTCTAGCCTGAAATGGCCGACAGGTGGCACCACAGACAGCATCAATGACAACAATTAGCTCGTGCTGGCCATCGAGAAGCTCATCTCTAGCAGAAATAATTGACGAAAAAAAAAATACAGATGAAATGTGTTTATATAGCAGGCATTTGATAACAAGTAACACATATGAAATAAACATGAAAAATGTCTGCTTTAAGGGGTATTGGTTTTCATAAATATAATAGAATAATATCTTGTTATAGCTGTAGCGGCGACGAGGTAGGGGTCGCAATGTGGTCGCTCTTGACGGTGTATAACAAACTGACTTGAATTTAACAATAATTTGTTAAGATGCGTATTTAGTGCCAATGAGCCAAAGTGTCATTTCGCACCCACATTCAGTCGGAAGCATGCCAGATACATTCCCCGCAAACAAGATGAATCACTAACCTGGACAATGACCACAGAGGAGACTCACTGTCCACTACGTGTATAATCTGAGTGGGCCAAGGGAAAAATATTTCACTGCGTCCACTTTCTGACATAAAATGGACTCGGAACGACCTGACTGGGACAAAACCGCCTGAAATAGATCACAAATAACGATGTCAGGAATGGTTGAAACAGCACTGCTACTAAATAAAGATATCAAACCTGAGTATAGCAATACTGTTACAAAATATGAATTTCAAGACTGTATAGGGGACTATAGAACAACATTGCCATTAAATATAGATTTCAATAATATATATAGCAACATTGCGAAAATAAAATAAAAACTTTAAATTTCTAAAGAGTTATAGTCCAACTATTCTGTGTACAAACTCGAATCTTCGAGAAGGCAACGTGTAAAAAAATTCCTGTTTACACTTCTCTTGAGACCTTGATGCGCAGACAACGTGACACGTCTTTTAAGTCTACACACCACAGACACTGGATCTCTAATAGTAATGATATCTCAAGATTTCATCAGTTCTTTGAAAGACATGTCTATGTAAGAAACCTCTTAGCTAAAACAATATATATTTATCTATTTGTAATTGCTGTTTGCATAGCGCGTCTTTCGTGCCCCCGATAATATGTTTGATCTGCTCTTTTGCAGACAAGTGGGATAGTGAGAAAGGGGAGGTAACTGTGTGAAATTTGTTCTGATGTTTTAAGTCATTCAATGTTGACACGCAGTCATTGGGTTGTAGCCCCCAAAAACACTAGTCCAAAACTGTCCAACCAAACTTTTGTAGACGTATTTATCTCTTAATGCCAAACTTAAATAAAACTTGAACCAACTTTTTTTTTATAAAAACAAAAATGAATACAAGTTTTATTGACAAACTAGCTGGATATGATTCGCGGCCTGCGGGCTTTAGTTTGAGTATGATTATTATTGATCTAGTAGATTGAGTTCAGATCTAGGCCTATGTCAAACATGCAGAATGTTCCTTTCACATTTTTTTATTAAATTTTGCCACGAGTTCGGGACATACATACGTACAAACGCTTTACTTTGTGCTTCATATAGATTTAAACAGTTTCAATTTCAATAAAGGTGTATGTAGAAACACTAATGAAATAATGATATACTGAACAATTTAAGCAAAATGCAATCCTTACTAAAAGCCACACCTTTTTCTAGTAGACGTCTCCTGCTTACACTCTGCATGTCAACTTTCACCCATCTGTTTATAAGCTTAACTACGACAGACTTCCTCGTGATTACATCAGAGTGTATTGAGCCAATAGAAACAAACTTATCCTTAACGTCATGGTTACATCAGAAACACACACGCTTAGACACTCCATAACATTCAATAAACACAACTCTGTTATTAGCGTCAATACTGGAACTACGAAGTCCTAGTCTACTACACCAGGAATCAGCTCAAGATCCAATCATGCTAGAGCTATGTAGACATGTTGTGCAAATCTAACACATTGCTGCCCAATATCATGCATAGTAGGGGCGCGGTGGTCGAGTGGTTAAGCGCTTGGCTTCCGAACCTGAAGTCATGGGTTCGAATGCCGGTGAGGACTTGGATTTTAAATTTCGGGATTTTTAGGGCGCCCCTGAGTCCACCCAACTCTAATGGGTACCTGACTTAAGTTGGGGAAAGTAAAGGCGGTCGGTCGTTGTGCTGGCCTCATGACACCCTGCTCTTTAACCGATGACCTTAAAATCATCTGCCCCATAGATCGCAAGGTCTAAACGGAGAAACTTTTGTTTTTTATCATGCATAGTTCCCTCTTTCAGATGTATGGGGCAGATGATGTTTCTGTGGCCCATGGTTAAATAGGGTGTCACGTGGCCTCACAATGAGCAACTGCCGTTACGTTTTCCCAACTAATGTCAGGTAGAACTAGAGCTGGGAGGACTCAGAGACGCATCCCGAAATTAATAACATCTCAGTCTTCACTGGGATTCGAGCCCGTAACTCATCGGTTCGGAGGCCAAGCGCTTTACCACTCAACCACCGCGCCTCCAACATTGTGGATGGCACTTTTATATGAGTGGCAAAGTGTATTGCTTACATGACTACTTCATATAACTCTCAGTCAGAATACATACAATTTGTGTCTACGTTTCTTTATTCTAACAAAATATTGCATGTATAATCTTAAGTATAAGGACTTTAAATAAACTAAATTATTGTATATTATATGTATAATATATCAGTAACCGACGATTATAAAGAATCGGCACTTTGTTTTGTTTGAACCCCCCGAGCTGCCCTCCTCCTAAACTTAATCTACTTTGTTTACTGATTAAGGATTGGTTGTAATTAGCTGAATAAACTGGCAGACAATATACGAGACTTGCCGGCAACAGCTTGACTTTACGAGGGGGAATAAATCAAACAACAACACGAGTTACCTCCCTCCTGCCCCCAACTCACCTGCGGTCTGATTAGTAAGGCGAGATACACCACCCTCCTTGAAAATGCTACCGTTGACCAAATGGACATTTCTTATTTGTTGTTGTGTCTACTGGTAAAGTTTGTATTCTATCCGCCAAAACGTGGTAGGGAGTGGAGAGGCGGTTCGACACTATAGTGTGGTAGAACCAATAACAACCGATGCTGGAGCTTACCTTATAACTTAATTCAATCATTTTCAAGACCAAAACAAATATACTCTCAAATCTGCTCGCTGTTACCTGACTTCAGATCGTGTTTCAATCACGAGACCAGTAAACAAAGTTTATTTAATATTTTAGATTTTAGATGTAAACATTGTGTGCTTTAAGATAAAATAATTCGAAGGGATGTACAAATAGAAGAAATCTTAGTAAAGTTGAATCTAGCACCTCATAAGATCATGGGAAAGTGGATAAGGCTCACATAAACCAAGATCCGGCACTGGGACGCCACATTACATATTAGTCATCTTCTTCTTTTCTTTAATCCTGTGCACTCCCAGGGGAGCATAGGGCCGCAACCACACCTCTCTACCGAACTCGGTTTTGAGCAGCTTTCTTCCTGCTCTCATGTCATTCCAGTACCCTCAGATTCACTGATGACTGACCTCTTCCAGGCTTGCTTGGGTCTGCCCACATTCCTCTTTCCTTGTGGGTTCCAGTCAAGTGCCTGCTTTGCAACATTGGTAGCTGGTTTTCGCAGGGTGTGTCCTATCCAGCTCCATTTTCGTTTTGTGATGTCTTGGGCTATGGGCTTTTGTCTAGTTCTCTCCCACAAATCAATAGTAGTTATCTTTTCTGGCCACCTAATTCCTAATATCTGGCGTAGGTATCTTTTAACAAAGGTCTGGAGCTTTTCCATATTTGTTTTAGTGACTTTCCAAGTTTCTGAACCGTATAGAAAGACAGACTTAACGTTTGTATTATAGATTCGTATCTTGTTGTGTAGAGATAATGCCTTAGAGCGCCAGATAGTTTGAAAAGTTGAAAAACATATTAGTCATAGATGTAATAATCGATGGTGATATTTGTTTACGTGACTGTGTCACTCTTGCGTCTCGAGAAACGATTTTTATTTTTTGCAACTTCTTTTAAAAAAAGATGAAGTGACTAAAAGAAGCCAATCCTTGATGCACAGCTGAGGTCAAAGGTTGGGCATCTGTAATCAGCAGATGTTGTAGCACTTTCGGTATCTTTCACCCTTCTTTCTACTTCTGGTGTGTACGCCATCAGCAATCCAGAACCCTTCCTTAATGCTTTGCTCTCCATGTGGATCTATCTAGTGCCTCTTTTTCCCAACTATTGGTGACGATTTTGAAGAGCTTCATGTCGCGTTTGCATGCATTAGTATACCTTTAAAAGTGGGCGACCTGCGGCTCTCTTGCCTTCTATTAGATTACCAACAAATGTGGGAGTCTACCTTGTGGCATTTTGTGAACATGTCCAAACCAGCCAAGGCGTCTACAGCTAATAACGGAGCGGATGTCCTGGCACCCTGCTCTTCCCAGCTCTTCCTCGTTGGTTATTTTATCTTACCGCCTTATTTTAAAAATACGCCTTTAGCGTCGGAGGTGGAAGATTTTAAGCTTTTTTTTTCCCTGCCAAGAGTAGGTTGACCATGTTTCACTATCGTATACCAGAGTGCTCATCACACAGGTCCGGCAGAGTTTGGGTTTAGTTTTTGTAGTCAGCAAGGTATTGTCTCACATTCATATACTCACTACTGATGACATGTTACGCTAGCTAGATTCACCGGGACACATGCCAGGCTCACCAAGCAACGCATGACAAAAGATACATTTTGAAGATACACAACAACCAGTGGCATAGGTAGGGGGAGGGAAAGAGGAGTCTAATTTGTAAATCCCCCGAACCCCCACTTGAGGGGTCACCCAAATGAATATTCGAAATTTGTTCTTACATTAAAAATTACGCCATCTCGAATGTCAAAATACAGGCCCCTAAAGAGGTCAAGCTCCAAAGCCATTAGCTACATCACTGACAACAACTATAGTATAAAACTTTAACTATAGTATAAAAGGATCTCACCTTCTTTGGACTCGTGTTTCATGACAAGAAAGCCTTCAGCGTGAGCCCCTGTTATATCCGATCTTCTCATGTCGCCGATCCTGACAGACAGGTGTAGCTGAGCGTCCTGCTCATATAGACACACCTGGTTGCTGAACATAATCGTCTCGCAACGCCTGTTACAGATAAATACAATAATTTCAAATGGACGAATCCACGTGTTCACATCACAAATTCGATTAGATTCGATTTCCTTATAATCTTTTAAAACTCGATACCGTTTCTTTCCTCGTTAATCGATTCCAATTTCTTTTTTTTTTTTTAAATCGGAAGAACTTTTAGAAAACTTATATTAGGATGAACTATTGGCTATAATCTAAAAATTATTCCCTTTAAATGGTAAAATGTTTTAACTGGAGGTTTTAAAGTGTAAAAGATAAGTCAAAACTTTAAATAGTCATAAAGCCAAAGAATATAAAATAATTAGAATACACAAAGCTATAAGAACCTCGGCTTTTACCAGCCTTGCATGGCTAATGAAATGCTAATGACATGGATAAAATGCTATTTCAGTAGTTCTGTTTAATGTCTACCAGCTCAGGGCAGATATTCCTCTCACAGGGTGGCCAACCTATCTCGTCATGGAATTGGGTGAAATTTAAATTTCCACCACACGAGTCATGGACACCATCCCCGCATAAACTCGGGGAATCCATTAGAACCCAACCTCTGCAACTTCATTTTTGTACTATGGGCAATATGGGTTTTGATTGGCCAGATAGTACCGCAGCACGGCTCGGATATGGCCCACCGGCCGTGGTTTGGGTGTCAGTGTGCTGACACATTATCTTTTCTCATACATAGAAGCTAATGTAACATGTGTAAGACACACCGGAGATGTTGTTTGAAAATTGATAGCGTAAACTCAAAAGTAAATGTTATGAATATAGGCACGGTGACTTCATTATTATTTTTTTTCAATTGAAGATTTTCATTATGGCGGATAAATAGAAATAGCCAACGGTTTGGTGTATCCGGAGTACAGACTATTGGAAATGTTGATTAGATATGTAATTGAGAAAGTATGTAATACATTGTGTGTACTTTTTTTTTAGCACTTATGAATAGAATTTCCGAGTTGTGTCGAGTGTAGAACAATGCACCTTTTATTAGTTTGACAAATATATTGAACATAATAAATAAATGAACAGCAGCACATGAACAGTTTTTTAAATGAAAGTTGTGAATTAAATACGACGAAAATAAGGGACTGCGTTGACCAAGACTCGAACCAGTGACCCTGGAAACGACAACACCGCCTAGCGATAACGCACTAAGCGAACTTAACCTCTAGACTCTAGACCTTCGGAATGTCCAAAAAAACAACAACATTCTTCTGGTCCAGAGTCATTCACCCATATGCAAATTACCACCCCAGTGGTCAATGATCACATGCCCTAGCTAGCCCCGCCCCCACCTCGCCACATCCGTGTTCACCAACAACTTGAATAGAGCCGACACAGACAGCCGTTTGTCATGTATTAGACAAACAACAGCTCTATTTAATTGTGTATCTCTCATAATGACAAGTGGACAACATAAATACATTACATATAGAAGCTTCAGTGGGTATGAGCAACTAAGCTGTGAAAGTAAATATAGATGCGAAGCTAGGTGCTGAAACAAATGATTGAATTCACTACTTTCTCTCATATAAAAGCTGGTCCCTGGTGCTGCTTTTCATTTATGTTTGATCTGTTTCTATCATCATTTGTCTCAGCATCTAGCTTCGCATCTACAAGGAAATAGTATGTGTCGGAAGTGAAGAAAAAAGGTGCATGCGCAGTAGCAATATAGTTAAATTTGGTAAACGTTCAAATAAAAAAGTTTTAGCAATAAAAAGTGAACCCTTCGAACCTCTATATAAATCGGGGCTTTTCGAACTTCGCACTTTACTCTATATTAGATCGGCAGCAAAGGTGTTTCCAATGTGGTACTCTTGAACTTGTTCATTGTAAAACAACTCTCAAACTCCCTCGTTCCATTTACTTCTGTTTTTCATTAGGTTCCAATATATCGACACCCCCCCCCCTCTCCCCACGAATCCCCATATCATTTTTTTCTTCTTTTACTCTACTGTATTGCTGTATGTTACTGCTTAAATGTAGGGGAACCAAGCTCTTGAAAATCAAACGGCAGACTGCTGTGTTTACCATTTAAAGTTAAAAATATTTAATGCTTCAAAAGTATTAAGACTGTTAATCTTACTTAAATAATGTCGAATCAACACTTAACAATGGTACAATAAGCAAAGTAATTATAAAAAAAAAAAAAAAAAAAAAAAAAAAGAGAATGAGACAGTGGGGAGAGGGCTCCGTGTATAAGAGAAAGAACTGCATATTTACAGCCATATCTCTTAATATTGTAAGATTTATTTCCTTTATCTATATACAAAATCACCACTGATAAATTAATCAATTTGTTAATTTTCGTTTATTGATGTATGTTTTGTTAGGGACAATGAATGTTTAAGCAAAGTTTCAACTTGTTCCGAGAATTGGGTAGGAGCAATAACGTGTACAAAATTTGCACCACACAGACATAGTGAGTTGATATTAGCTTTGTAAAAAGTTTTTAAAAAACTAGATCTAACTGACCTTTTAGCGCGCCTCGTTTTGGAGACAACAAGACTAGCCAGTGCAAACTGTAGTCCGGCACCAATGATGGACTGCAGCATCACCAGGATGTACATCTCCGGACACTCTTCTGTCTGGTACCGCTTTCCGTATCCTATGGTAGTCATGGTCTCAATGGAGAACAGGTAGGCTGCCGTGATGGTTGTAACATTCTGTAGGCAAGGCTTGAAGCTCTCCGGCTGCTCGTCCATGTCGCCGTGTAAATAGCAGAGCAAATAAAAGAGGCATGCGAATAGAAACCAGGTGACGACTAGTCCACTGATGAAGATTAAAATATTCCATCTAAATGGAAATAAAATTTAAAAAAAATTAAACCAAACACAGTAAATAAAAACAGTAGGTAGCTTATATGACGTATATTTAAGTATCCAGGTGGCAGCACTAACAGGGTTTGATATCACGTGATGCTATGGGTCTTTCTGTCGTCGGATGTACCAAAGTAAGTTGATACATATTTCCATGAAGGGTGAGGTGGGGCCTTGGACATGGAGGGTGAGGTGGGGCCTTGGACATAAAGAGTGAGGTGGGGCCTTGGACATGGAGGGTGAGGTGGGGCCTTGGACATGGAGGATGAAGTGGGGCCTTGGACATAAAGAGTGAGGTGGGGCCTTGGACATGGAAAGTGAGGTGGGGCCTTGGACATGAAGAGTGAGGTGGGGCCCTGGACATGAAGAGTGAGGTGGGGCCTTGGAAGCCTTGAAACACAAACTCAAAATCGACCGCTGAAGCAGGTTTCAACATTTTCAGAAGAATATCGGTATTAAATTCTATCAGAAGTGGTCCACCCAGGCAGGTAAAATGGCAGGTATCAATATTTTCAGAAAGAATATCATAATGAAATTCTATCAAAGGCAAATGACAGAGAAGAATGGAGAAATAAGGTTGACAGATCCTGTGTGGTGCCCCAAAGGTCCAGCAGACCAAGGGATAGGTGAAAGCGAATGTGAAGTTAGAAGAGAACCTGGCCCAACTGATGTCTTATAATGATCGAATTGTTTTGTAAAGGGTCAGTTTCTTATTCAAAGCCCCAAGAACGGATCATTTCCGCAACATCGTGATGAGCCTACGATGGCAAGAATACACAACATCATGATAAACTAGATCTTTCCGGACTTAAGATGGCCAGACTACACAACATCGTGATAAACAACTACAACTGAGTGCGTATCTAACACGTTTAAGGGATGACTGTGTGTCTAAGAAATTTGTTTAATGACTAATAAACATTTTTGGGGAAACGGCATTACCAGCTGAGGCTTCAACTTACTTTTAGTAAGGGGAAAAACCCAGAAGCAACTGGTAGACACTTTTGAGACCCCCGAAGAAACAATACCGCCGAAGACAGGTTCCGATGGCGAAATATAAAATGAAGATGAGTCCTTCAAGATAACGGTTTTGTGTCAGTAGTAAAAACAAATATGCAGGTCAGAGCCAATATATTTATGTCAATATCCTCAAGACGAGAGATTTAGATTAACCACATGTGCAGGTTCATACAACTATTGAAAGATTCCACAGCTACTGAAGATATTGATTCTCCAAGTCCGTCAATTATTAAGAAACAGAAAAAAAAAGCTTACACAGACGAGGAAATAATAAATGTTTTAGACTACGATCTGAAACTGGAAAGTAAACAAAGAATATTTTTAAAAATTTGCTGTGCTCGTTTCTTGACCATATACTTTTCTATCAACAAATGTACCAATAACAAGTAAAATATACAAATACTTTTTTTAAAAAAAATTCGCTTATATAGCCTACTAGACAGATATTACCCGCTGCCCGCGGGTCTTCACTTGCGTATTGCTGATGTAGCCACTGATATAGTGCATTGGAAACAATTAAAGAAAATAATGTTATAAGTAAAGCGAATGCATAAATTCATGAATAAAAAAATATTATGAATGGAGCTAAAAATAGCTAATTGACCTGATTTCACGCGATATTATGAATAGAGTTACACTCATGTAAAAATGCTTTAGAAAAACAAATTTGAATGTTAATTTGATTAAAATATGAAATGATTTGACTATAATTAGTATGTTCATGTGTAAAAGTATAAAACTATCTTTGCGAAGAGAAGTTATAACATCTTACAGTTGAATCTGAGTTTTAGACCTAGCAATGGAAAGATGTGTAACATTACGAAATTCGTCCTATATAGAATGTTAACTGTCCATCTTGTAAATATATTTTTACAACCAGTGTGTAGATAATAGCTTTTAAAAATCAGTGCATAGATTTGTTCTATCCTACTTCTATATGATTGTTAGAAATTTTTGTATGAATAAGAAACGAGAGAAACTCTTAAAACAATGTCTGTTTGTTTTATGCAGAACAACGAATTGATTTTTAGAGAACTTCTTTGTCATTCATTTTGATAATGTTTCTGGTGTTCCATATTTCTCTTATGTCCTTATAAGAGATGATTGATTTACACTCACAAAGATTTCGTGTTTTTTTTTAGATCTAGTATTTAAGACTTCGATGTTGTGTGTACAACTTAGTCTATCCATTTAAGCATGTTATGTTAAGCCTATACCCATATGTAATTTGAGACTGTATTTTAATGTGTGTTATTGTATTTGCCATGTGCAGGTACAACAAAGGTGTACAATTAACGGATCTAAATCGGTCAACGAGTTGCCTTCGTCATTTACTTCTTCCGCGCCCAACCCACCACATATATTTTATATTATCAATATTAGAAGGATCCTAGGTATCACATACAAAGAGGAGGTCAGAAACAGTATCACAACAGCGATTGGGCCCCACGATGACCTACTATTAACCACTGTCAAAAAATGCAAACTTAAACTTGTGACCATATCGCAACGTCCTCAGGGCTCGCAGACACCTTCCTTCAGGGAACAGTACCAGGAAAAAAAAAGAAGAAGAGGCAGACAGAGAGTGGTGGAAAGGCAACATAAAAGAATGGACGGGCCTGTCATTGAAAGAGATTTTACCCAGGGCAAAAGATGGAGAGAAATGGACAGATCCTGTGTGGTGCCACAATGATTCACCACACTAAGTGATAGATAAATGGTGAAGGTGGGTATATCATCCGAAAGAAAAGGGGATCGTGGAAATTGGTTTATTGATCGTCATGTCACATTGTGTTCTATTGAAGTGATGAGATGCTTTGATATATTTTGAAGCCTATCTCACTTAGTTTCTCGTCAATTCTTCCTTGTATTTTATAACTCTTTATTTTCAAAATTAACCGGAAAGAAATAAACAAATAAATTTCAATGTACGAAAACGTATTTTACGGCAAATGTAAGGTATTTCTAGTTTTAAAAAATGCAACACATGCAATAAACTCGCAACCAAAATCTAAACAGCAACAACATATTTCCACTAAGATAATGATTGAATTGCCTTATAAGCTGTGGCATAAGTATACATATACAAGAGTGGTACTCACTCATTGTTAAAAGAATTGTTAATTTCTGCCTGTGTTCTTTGATTTTCCATGACTTGGAAGTCTTTATCAATAACTTCCGCTGCTGGATGGAAATTGTATCGCTCAAAACTATTTTCCGGATTAGACAGGACTTTCGAACGTTGCTTCCCGACCTCAGGAAAATGTCATGCTAATTACGAATGTCTCTTTTTCATATGGTTAGTTTTAAAAGTCCTATACTTCCCACGTATAAACGGTCAAGACCGCGCTTATTACAAGAAATTTTATTTGCGATCAGATTCAGCCAAAGAGAGAGTTTCTTATTGTTGTGGAGTGTGTGTGGGGGGGTTTCCATGGTAACGACGATGAAAGGTTAGCGCAGCGATTCTCAACCTTTTTAGGTCGGCGACCCCTTTTTACGATTCTGCACTATGCAGTGACCCCACAACCGTAAAATCCTAAGCCTAAGTAACTGTGCTTTCATAATGTTCTAAAACAGTTCACTAAATGTAAATATTTGATATGCATTGACAAAGTTTTAGGTTTCAACACGAAACGATTGTCATTATAGTCTTGAAATAAATATTTCTCCTTATGATTTATTTAAAAAAAAAAAGAGTAAAATTCCCCTTTCAGACCTTGCGATCTAAAGGGCAGATGAAGTAAACATCATGTTTCTGTGGCCCACGGTTAACGAGGGTGTCATGTGGCCAGCACAACGACCAACCGACTTTAATTTTCCCCAAGTAGTGTCAGGTACCCATTAGAGCTGGGTGGACTCAGAAGCGCCCAATAATACCGAAATTAAAAATCCCAGTCTTCAGAAGGATTCGAACCCGGGTCCCCCGGTTCGGAAGCTAAGCGATTTACCGCTCAGCCACCGCGCCTAAATTAAATTGCAAAAAATAAAAATGCATCTTCGTGACATGCATTTTATTTACTACTCTATTTCTTATTCACCATTTTTATGTTGCATACTTGTATGACTATTTAAAAAAAAATAATAGTAGTAGCCTAGCGATAACTATATTTAGCATAAACCATATGCAGTGCCGCAAATCAAGCTTTTCAATTATCTTAGGCGGCCCTTGGCAAATCGTCATTCGACCTCAAGGGGGTTTTGACCCACAGGCTGAGAACACCTGGGTTAGCGGTTGTTTCTTTGGCTGAAGAGTTATGGGTGAAACCACAAAACGATCTGTCATAATTCATGTCAATATAAGTCACGTGGGGGAAGGTTGGGGGGGATACGAACCAGAGACGTATGACGTACCTTTGTTGTGATATAAATTTTTATTTAAATTAGAATTTAATCGAATTTTTTGAGCCATCTATTTCTGACCCAAGACTCAAGACATCATTAGGGTCTGAGTTTCGGAATTCGGGTGCAGTGACTAACTAAAGTTATAGCCTTTAATTGTCCTATACTAAAGCTTTTCTTCGAATCCAAAGATGAATGAAGAGTGCAGTATTTCACGTGACCACGCAGTCCCAGCTGCGATCTATAGACAGTGCCACATCTAGGCACGGGGGCTTCCCAAATTTCCAGATCTGGATTCCCAGATCTTCAGAGCGCCTCTGAATCCAACCAGCTCTATTTGGGTGCCTGACATTAGTTGAGGAAAGGTATGGGTCGTTGCGCTGACCACATGATACCCTCGTTAACAGTGAGCCATAAAATCAGATGACCTTTACATCTTTTTATTTATTGATCACAAGGTCTGAAAGAGAAACTTTACTTTTTTTTTTTTTTTTAGCTCAGACATAATCCTTGTCCCCCGGGTGGTCGATTTAGGTTCTCTTTTCGTCGTCAACATCTGCCCTCGGCAGTGGATTTTCGTTTGGACTCTAATGTGTATTTCATCACCTTTGTGAGAACTCTCCAGTTGTGGAAAGCTAGTGCCAGGTGTTCTCTTCTATAACAGTTAAAACAGGTTGGCGCCTAAGCTGGTCTTTTCCGGGGGGGGGGGGGGGGGGATCTCTGTAACGCCGACCACCTTTCAGCTCACCTAAAAAAGTTGCCATACGGGATATGCGTCTATAGGCTATATACACATTTCGTTTAGTAAATTGATTCGTGTAAAACATGCAGAACCACGTGAGTACCAGCCGACATGGTTTTAAATACCACAAGTGGCACAAGTACCACAGGTTGAGTAGCTGAATATAATATTTGCATCTTTACGAACGTGTGCACCGATGATTGTGACGCAGACATATGTTGTGTAATTTGGCTAGATGTGAAATATCCCGCCATATAGACAAATAGATGTCATTTGTATTGCAATAAACAAAGTATTTACTATTTTATACCACATTATTAGTCTTTTTATATTATTACAATTAACTATGAAATAGTAATATAATAAAACCAAACCATTAATTTTTTTTAAAGGGGCAAAACGTGAATTGGATCTTTATTAGAATGCGGATTAGATCTAGATCTAGATAGAAATCTACGTGAAGAAAATGAGGTGAATACATTTGTTATAAATGTCTCACTTACCTCCATTGTATATCTATAAGAGTGGTGTAGATGTCTGAGAGAAACTTCCAGTGTTTGCCTTCAATGTTGATAGGAATGACATTGTGGCCCGTACTGTGCATCAAGCGCCTTCTGCGAGACCGCTCCACAAATCTTTCAGAGCGTTTCCGGCACAGCCCCATCAGAGGAATTAAAAAGAACAACAACAGTAAAACAACAATACTTCCAGTGCTAGAGGTGTTCTCAAGTTGTTAGTGAGATGCTGTAATACATTTTATTTTTGTTCTCGTTATTTTGAGGTTGAAGTTTTTGCTTGTTGTAATGTGTTTTTAAGAGAAAAACAAATGATGGCGGTCCATTAAAGAGCAATTAAAAGGCAAGGCTTTCACTTAATTGTGATAGACTACTTACTTGTAAATTTGTTTTGTTTCGTGGCCTAACGAATGTTTTGGATAACTGTTAAGAACATCCGTGTGTGTGTGTTTGTTTGTGGGTGTGTGTCTCCTATGTGTATGAGTAGTCGTGTTGATAATACTGGGCATCCTTGTAGCAGGTGTGAACAGTAGCCATTTTCCCTTTTTTTTTTTAAATTTGTACATATGTCTGTATGTATGTGTGTGTGAGTGATGTTTGTGTGTACGTGTGAGGTTGTGTTTGTGTGTGCACTATAAAGTCCAGATGGTGCCATGTCCTAGTCGAAGGTTTGGAAAGAGGGAGGAGATAGAGAGAGAGAGAGAGAGAGAGAGAGAGAGAGGAGAGAGAGACGGAAAGAGAGGAAGTAGAGAGAGAGAGAGGGGTGAGTGGGTATGGAGAAAGAGAGGGAAAGAGAGAGATGGAAAGAGAGGTAGAGAAAGAGAGAACGAAGAAGATATAAAGAGAGAGAGAGAGAGAGAGTGAGACGAAAGACATTAGCATTGTGCTATCACAACAAACTACACGCCAGGTCAACACACCAACTAAATCACCAGATTGAGTGACAACATCCCCCCACCCCATTTTTCTTGTGTTTAGGTCCAACGTATTTAGTCTGCACTGTAGTCCCTCCTACCCACCCCTTCTCTTCTTTCTCCTTACCAAATACCAATGCACACATTTACGCAGTGATTATTTAAAAAAAAATAACTGATATGATAAATGCAGAACAATGTAATAATGTCAAAGAGTTATTGATTCAATAAAAACAACCATATGCAATTGGATGACCCGGTAACATTTGCATAAAGAGGGAGAAAACAGAATTTAAAAACAAGCCTGTAGTCAACTTGTCAGTATAACAGGTGACAAAATATTTAGGTCACAACTGAGTCTCCAAATCCACGTAAAAGACTGCACTCCTCCTCTTCGGACTCAAAGACAATGTGTATTACATAATGTATTTCTGAATACAGTGAACACACAGAGACACACAATACTTAAAGTTAATCTATTTAGTGTTTATAAAAACTTACCTCAGAAGATATTCTTTACTTCTTTACTCACAGATTAAAAAAATCAAACCTAATTGTTCCGTTCCCTCTGCGTAGTAATGCAGACATCTTTAAAAACCACAGTCATATTCTGTTTTTCGGATATCTGAGCGGTTCTAAACTTATGTAACGTTGGCTTACGTTGGTCCGTTTGTGTGTGAGTCTAGTCGGAGAGAATGAAACTGTATTTGTTTATTTATTATTGTGTGGATACATTTTTGCACTGTTTAATTACTAGCTAATTGGCCACACAGGGAAAAACTCGGGTCAAGACTGTTATAATTTTTCAAAGTGTAATAAAAATGAATTTAAATTTGGCTTCAGGTCTAAGACGATCTATCTTGAACACACATACGTCAGCGGGTATTCTCGCACAAATTCAGAGTTAAGTGATTAAAAAGACTTTCAGGAACATTTTGCGCACCGCCTTCTAAGTCTGGATCTAGAGGCCTTGAAATCTACCATTAGAATGTTGTACTTAGAGTAAGATTTACATGCGCCTAACGAGAAGGGGAGGGGAACCGGCGGGGTGAACAATTTTCCTTCTTTTAAAATCTATCATTCATTAGTTATTAAGAACAAAAGTAGTTGCTCTTCCTAAAGGAGGAATTGTCTTTTTCAAAGACTTTTTTTTTACGTAACTGGTTTATTAAACGCTTTAAACATGAATACAAGCGGAAATACCCATTTACGTTTGTGTGTGTTCAAGATATAGAATGTCTTGATCTCCACGCCAAATTTAATTTCAAAGATTATTATACTAAAATTATCATAACGCTCAAATCAGAGTCTTCCTGTGTGGCCCAGTAGCTAGTAGTAAAATTTCTAGGAAAATCGTTAGGGCTATTTTCGAGATCCTTGTCCAGGTTCTGTCCATGTTTTGTCAATGAAAAATTTGCTAGCTGGATAGAGGAATTGTTAAAAAAAAAGTGTGTTTTTTTAAAATCAGAAAGCAAAGCATCAGTCTGAAGCACTTAATAGTGATAAAAGTGAACTAAAGAAAATAGCTTAATAGTGATAAAAGTGAACTAAAGAAAATAGCTTGGTTGACATCTTTTCCATTTCGAATGAGTTAAATTAATCACTGTAAGTAACAAATGCAACATAAAATCGATTTTTCTGAAAAATCCGATTCTTTCTAATGAAACTTCGGCTTTGGGAAATAAAAAAAAAACGAATATAAAAGATACCATTCTTTCTAATTAAACTCCACCTTTTGGGAAAAAATGAACTAAAATAGCATTTATATTTTAATTTATATTTGGCCAACTGTAAAACGGCATTGAATCTGATTAACTCTGCCAAACAGACTGGAATGAAAGAAAATCCGCGCATGCTTGCGAACGAAATTTCATACACGAAATCTACATGCTATATGATATCTATATGATATCTCAATGGAACTTGCCAGAAGTCCATTTCAAGACAAAGTTGAAGATGTTGGGAAAACATCTCAGGAAAAGTTTATTTTTACTCATTAACAGCGTTTCAGTGAAAAATGGTCTCTGTACCGAAATTCTGGCTCAAGTGTTTACATTCACATCCTTTCGCTATGAAATTTTCTTAGCTTTTCCCATCCGTTTCCAACAGCATATGTTTGCAAAACTGGGTTAGGGTTTTCTGGGTTATACCTTATCAAATCTAGTCTAAATACAGATGTAGACCTAATGCAGAAGGTGACTTTGTTGAATTCCTGATCTGTTGAAGCAGAAACAAGCTCCATACCGACGTTTGCTTACTTTCGTAACAGTTATGTAGCACAGTAGCAATATCGTCAACTAGGCATGTCACTACAGCAAACAAAGTAATAAAGTATAAAACGCTCGTTGCCGCAAGTAGGACTGTTTGGTGCGATAATGTACCTAAGCCTTAAAGGGTTAACAACTTTATTTTTCAACCACTAGCTACGCCCGTTTTTTAACAATAATGGAGTTACAGTTCTCCCTTGACCTTTTTGGGTCCAAATTTCGCGGAAGGGGTACATATATTGTTAGACAGTTGGTATAGAGACGCAGCATAGTTATTATTATTATTATTATAGCTTTTATATAGCGCTACTTTCATGCTTATAGCATGCTCAGAGCGCTTTTGGTCCAATCTCATTTGTGAACCAGTGGGGGGAGGGGGTATCTAGGAGTTGGTTTTCCGTGCTGCCTTTAGACGCTCAGTAAACACAACTCTGCCCGAGTCGGGTGTCGAACCTCGAGCCCCCTTCTAGGTAGCCAAGCCAAGTTCAACTTGGCCTCTCGACCACGCTTCCCACTTGACGGACTTTGAATGCGACATTTAGTGTCAAGGATTACTGGGTTCTAGTTTTTTTATGACTGCAGTCTGCAACAACTGGAGGGGCATTACTCTCTTCTCTGTCCCGGGCAAAGTTTTCAGCACTGTTTTGTTGAGACGGCTTCAACAGTCTGTAGATGAGAGGCTCAGAGAAGAACTAGCAGGCTTCCGAAGAGGCATATCATGTGCAGAGCAGATCTTCGCTCTACGAAATATCATAAACAAAGTCTTGAGTACCAACAACGGCTAACGATCAGTTTCGTAGACTTTAAGAAAGCGTTTGATAGTGTCTACCGAGAATCACTATGGAAAAAAGCTAGAGAGTACGGCATCCCAGAAAAATTTGTCCAGATCCTACGACACCTATACAGTCAGTGTAGTTGCTGCATTAAAACAGAAGAGGGAACAACATAGTTTTTTAGCATCGAGACAGGTGTGAGACAGGGGTGCATCTTATCTCCCTTCCTTTTCCTCCTAGCCATCGACTACATAATGAGGAGAGCAATGAACCAGACTGCCTTTGGTATTCCATGGCGTGAACAAAACCGAATGACGGACTTGGACTTCGCCGATGACGTTGCACAACTCGGGGCTACAAATAAATGCATACAAGAAATGACGGAGAGCCTAGATAGAGGCACCCAAAATTGGCCTCCGCATAGGCTAAACTTGGATAAGACTAAAATTATGCGAGTGGGATATAAGGCAAAGGGTGTCCCCGTCAGACTTGGCGAGTCAAAGCTTGAAGAGTTGGACATGTTCACTTACCTTGGCAGCATCATAACAAATGATGGGGATGCCTACCATGATGTAGCGTGCCGAATAGTAAAGGCAGGGAGCATTTTCCAAAGGCTGCAGCCTATTTGAACAAGCCAAGCTATTGGACTCGAGACAAAAATACACCTTCTCAAAACAAATCGTCATTCCAACTGCAACATATGCATGTGAGACATGGAAGTCATCTGTCAAAATTGAGAAGAGACAAATGTGGCTCAACAAAAATGGCTGAGACGGATTTTGGGAGTCAGTTACACAGATCGGGTCTCAAACAAGGAAATCCTATGCCGAACTGGGAGTCGAACATTTAGTGACACTTGTGACAGAGCGTCGCATGAGGTTTGCGGGACATGTTCTACGACAAAATGAACTACGCATACCAAGAGTTGCGATGACATGGAGGCCAATACGAGGAAAGCGCAAACAGGGACGTCCTCGTATAACTTGGCGTAACACCTTCATGGAGGACCTCAGAACAGTGGACATCAGGTGGGAGGAGGCTTCAGACATTGCCAATGACAGATCTTTATGGAGACAGCTTGCCGCCCAACGCGCCGAACGGCTCGGGATGACCTAAGTCTAAGTAAGTAAGTTTATTTATGTGATTATTGTCAGTTGGTGTTAGGACTTCAAGGGATAATTTCGTATTACAGACAGAGACTCGACAGCGGTCTTTTCAGTAAACTTCATTCAAGTATATAATAACTGTGTCTACTATGGAAGCATCATAAACAAAGAAGGGGGAGCAGATATCAAGAATCAGATCAACAAGACTAGGCCTACTTTTAACACCCTACAGTCAATCTGGCGGTCAAAAGCACTGTTCCTACACAATAAAATCGGAACATACAACACTGAAAGCCATTCACAATATCCGTGCAAAACAAATCGATGAGCCCAGAGACCTCCACAATATAACCGTTGTCACAATAGCGACCTACATTTGTAAGACCTAAAAGTCATTTGTAAAGTTTGATAAGATGCTAACCGACCTTGTCAGCGATGGCTACGAGGAATTCTCCCCCAAAGACACTCACCCACCTTAGCGAAGTGCCATACAAACATTCTATGAGATTTCAGGATCTATTCTTGGACAAGACGAAACACGTTCACCAAAGACAGCTATAACATGAAGGCCCAAAAGAGGAAAGGCCCGTCCGAGTCTAACAAAGCCGAAAAGAGTCCAAGTCTAACATGGTATCGCACCTTCGTAGAAGGCCTAAAATCAGTAGGCACTAGCTGGGAAGAGAAGAAGTTATTTGTGACTGATCTATGTGGATATTGAGTGTGGGAGGAGTCTAGTATCAACAGGGGGGTGGGCTTGTTGAGTGTGTGTTTCTATGGTGACGGTGGTAAGGGGTTAGCGCTATGCAGTGTGAATGATGCAATATACGGCATTGTCGTCAGCATTCTTTGGAAAGATTTTGTTCAAAATACCATTCTATATTATTACTAGTCTACTACATTTATTTCATTTTATCTCAAGTTGATTTTGTCTATATTATAAAAAAAAAGTTCTATTTAGTTTTGTTCACATAGGAGTTATTTATTTCAATTTTAAGACAAGATATAAAACGCCTACAGCAGTTAAGCTCTCTCCCAGCAGTTTGGTGCTACAAGTCAACGACTGTCAACAACAGTGCTAAGGGCGTATAAGTCAAGAATCCTTCACAACTCTCTTCCACATTAAATTATCATGCTGTTTTGGCATCCTTCAGTAGACAACTTTCTTTTTGGAAGCATTGTCCGCACTTGAACTCCGGGCCAGCTTATCAAACGACTTTATGGTTGAATGCACTTTCCCTGGATATCTTACAATGCTTCCACAAATTTAGAGATTTAGGATTACTAAAAAAACGTATTGTACCCATCCAGCTATTTTATAAGCACCATCAAGACATTTCTCTTGCTTAATTTTAACTTTCTCCTGACAGTAATCCCTACGTTTATTCTAAGATGTTTCTGATACTAGAACAGCGGTTTTCAACCTTTTAAGCTCGGCGAACCCTCTTTACAATCCCACACTCTGCCGCGACCCCCCCCCCCCCCGCTCAGACACACAGCAATAGAAGAATAGACAAAACCATTCATTTTTTCGATGGTCTCTGGCGACCCCTGGCAAATCGTCAATCGACCCCCAAGGGGGTCGCGACCCACAGGTTGAGAACCCCTGTACTTGAACATAGTAAATACTGGTACAGCAATGTGTGTGATTTCAAAAGTCATTAGAGATGCAGTTTCAATCAATTCAAACAAGGAAATTATGGAAGGAAACAAGGAGAACATGTACAAATGTTTTACTATTAACATGAATGATCACTGTTGCATAGCTTTCATAGCTAAGACATCATCAGGAATACATACAAAATGACATAAAATTGTTCATTTTATTTGATGTGAATTTTCTTTTCTGGTTTTGTTTGGGCTTTTTTTTTCATCATTTGCATTCTTTTATTAGCTGTGACCATGGACAGGTTGGCCACTGCTTGCTTGTTGATGGCTGTACTATTGCTTTTGCTGGAAGTTGGGGAATCGGGAGCAGGACTGGCCAAAGGTTGTGGTGACAGGCTTTTCGCTGAGGATATCTCCAGCTTGCTAAGATGGGCTGGAGATTTGGCAGGTTTCGTTTGTTCTGTTGGCTCACTTCTCAGTGTTGATTCGAACTTTTTGTCCTCCTTGCTGGACAAAGTTTGGGACGCAGGAGAAAATGCGGGTGTTGAGGGAGTAGAAACAGATTTAACGTCTGACGATTTTTTCTCATCTCCTTTGTTGCCAGATTTTTTCTCCTTTTCATCTTTGTTAGAACTCTTGCTTTCAGTTTTTCTTTCGTCATTTTTGCTTGAGGAAGAGGAAGAGGAGGAGGATTTCGAAGAGCTGTCAGATTTATTCCCACTACTTGGTTTCACATCGGCTTTGTTGGATGACTTGGAACCTTCCCCCTTCTGGTCGGGCTTGCGTGAGGAGCCACCTTTGGACTCCCCACGAGGCTTGGCAAGATTGGCAGCCAGCCCTTCAAGCCCCACCATTGGCTTGGAAGTTGTGCTGGACAAAATGGGGGCTTCCTTTGGTGTAACTATTGCCTGGTGAGACATGTATTAAAGGAAAATAAATATATTTACAGTGTATATGATGATAAAAAATTACATCATAGATCTAGGTACTGAAATTTGAATATTCTAGTCATTTAAATTGTGCACAGGCAAGAAATGTTATGTAAATAAGTATTTGGAAAGTATGACAGTAGGTTTTAAATCCCTCATCTTGAAAACTGTCTTGAGTTAAAGCCTTAGTAAAGGCTGAGATTTTAAAGTTCAGTTAGCTCAAATCTGTAATAGAAATGTATTGTTCAGGAAAACTGGTTCATAGTGAATAAACAGGCCATTGTGATATCATATCCAGAATCCTATCATAAATACTTACTACAATACCAATACTTTATTATGGAATAAACAATCCTTGTTTAAATTGTTAGAGGTTATATAAGTGACATTTGCAATCATAAGATATGACGATTTTTAACAAAACACCTTCTTAAAGGATGAGGAAACTTATTGTCGCTTGCTATGATGTTCTTTTAGGCTTTGCAACTAGAGGAGAGGTAATTTGCTTAACTTCCAAACAGAGTGGTCTTGAGTTTAAATCACAGTGAAAACAGATTTTTTAGGATGCCCCTGAGTCAGACCAACTACCATTGGAACTTGACATACATTGGGGAAGTAAAGGTGGTTTGTAGTTGTGCTTGCCAAAGAACACCATCGTCAGCTGTCGTTATAGAAACAGATGAGTGCTACATCATCTTCTCCCATACTAGTCCCTTTACTTTTTACTTTGTTAAACTTACTTTTGGGTCTATCCTTCTAAAAGCTTGACTACTGCTAGAACTGGTCTCTGTTTTCCCAGATTTTGCTGAGGAACTAACGGATTCTTTCAATGTTGAAGATCCTGAGCTGGTAGAAACTGGAGGAAGTGGCTTTGGCTTCACTGGCTTTTGTGTTACCTGGTCACAGGATATATCTACTTAAATACAACTTTTTTCGTGTGCAGATAATTAATACAAGTGTATACAACGAATTGAATTTTTAAAAATGAATTTAGAATATGTTCTTCTGAAATATTTCTTTTTTTAAATTCACATTAATTTTTTTATTGTATTGTTACATTATTGCAAAAAATGTTTTTGTTTATAATAAACATGTTTTCTTTCACTTTTTGTTTTACAATGTTTAAGATAGGACAAAGCCATATTACTCTATAAGTTGAAATGTCATTTGCTTATCAACACAATGTTAGGATCGATAAAGTAACTTAAGCCTACATTAGATTTTTTAAAGAGAACAGTGCTGGCTTGAAAAAAAAAGACTATAAAGAAAAAAATAATGACTTTCTTACCATTTTTTTAAGACTCTTGGTACATCGAGAACAATACCAAACAAATCTGGGGTCACTGACGTCTTCCTCTGTTACAGGAGGCTTGTGACATTCCTAGAAAATACAATTTTAAAAAATCTAATTCTAATTTCAAATGAATAGAAACACTTGACACAGCTGCAAAGCATTAGGTTAAAGAAGCAAGTTCATAGGAAAAGTTGGTAAAGTGTCAAAATATTAAGCTATTGATTACAGACATGATTCAATACTGAAAGTGAAGTATGAAACTATATAACTAACGCATTTCCCTTCCCTAAATATGGAAGTGGGAACTGGAGAGTGTGTGGGTAGAAGGTCAAAAAAAAAAAAAAAAAAAAAGTCCCAAAATACCCCACTGACAAAATAAACGTTTCTCTCCGTAATTATTTACCACATTCGGGTGGAATCAAAGCTGGTATCGTCAGTTAGGAGAGAAAGAGTTAATTACATACCCTTGTCCTCACAAAGTCCAGAGTGAAAAGTTTGTTTAATTCTTGTATATAACTACTAAAACATAAATAACATAGGAAACTAAAGCCTTGCGCTCACCTGATGGTAGAGAGTGTGACACTCCTGACACTCTACCAACTGGTTGCCTGAACTGACCTCAAACTGTCTGTAAGGAAAAAATGAACTCAAAATATTGCACAATAATACTAACATAATTTAGTTAAGAGAGTATGATGGTTCTACCTTGATCTAAAAATTGTGTACAAGCCATCTCGGTAACCCATACAAAATAAGTGAAATACTGCATTCATCCTTAATCTTTGGAATCAAGACAATACCTCATTACTACGTACTGGCACATTTAAATTATGCAAGATAGATTTTAAACATGTTGAAAAGAAGTTAAGAATGTATGAAGAGATTTTTAGTTATGGACATTTCTGCAAATGTTACAAAATAATATTTCTTTGTTGATTGAGTAGGCATTTTTTTAAACATTATTATACTGTTACAATAAAATAATTCAAGAAAAATTTCAAATCAGTCAAAATGAAGTTGAAAATATAAGAATCCAGTAAAAATCTTATTAACTTTATTTTTACTATTAATAACAAGGAATGGTGTGTATAAACATTGTTCTAAAATCAAGCAGGGAAGATAACTACTGAGTTCTTCCAAATATTATAATTAGAAAACTGAGGCCAAATGAAAAAAATTCCTTATCTCATCAATTATCATGTAAGTCTGAATTTAATGTAAAATAATTTATAACTTAAAAAAAAACAACTATTCAAGAGAAAAGTTTACCTGCACACAACACATGCGATCCCCATTTCCAAGGCAAAGTCTTCAGTTTCCATCTGAGATGCAGGCTCCTCTTCATCACTTATCATCATGACTTCTGTTTCTTGTTTAGTAGACAACTCTTTTTCTTTCCTTTCCTTTTCAGCCTTCTCCTTCTGCTTTTGGGCATCTCTTTCCTCTTTAGCTTTTTTCTCTTTCTCCCTTTTCTGCCTTTCTTTCTCTTTTTCTCTCTCTCTTGCTTCCTTCTCATCTCTAATCTTTGATTTAGAATCCAGTTTGAGTTTCTTGATATCTGGTTCTGAGAGGTCTTTGTGCATCTAAAATGTGTCAAGATGTAGAACAGTAAAAATAAAAAAAAAATAAAAAAAAGGAAAGTGTATTTCAAAAAGGCCTGATTGAAGAGCAGCTAAAATTTCATCAGTTGTTTTAAAAAAAAAAAAAAGAAGAAAAAGTTAAATTTACTTTTTTGTTTCAATGTCAAATACTGATTTGCAGCAATTAGAGAAAAATGATGAATATTACAAGCTATCCAGAGATCAACAAATAATTCATGGTGTAGAAAAAAACTATAAGCAGTGATCTGTCTACTTCCTTTTAGATAACTTGTCTCAGTAAAAATCATCTTTCCTTTGAGTTCCTCATGGAACATAAGGCCTCAGTAAAAACATGCCACTCTCCAGTCTTTTGCTAGTTTTTTAATGGCTTCCCAGCTCTTTCCTGTACCCTCGGCTTTATCTAGTATGCTGCGTCACCATGTTCATTTTGGTTTTCCTCTGTCTTGTTTCCTGGGGGGGTTCCACTCTAAGGCTTGTCTAGCTCTGTTTTTGGTATCTTTTCTAAAGGTGTGACCATCTCCACTTCCTCTCTAAGATCTGCACCTCTATATTTGTATGCCCACTCATCTCCCACATTTTGATGTTTTCTACTTTGTCGTACCAGTGTATTTTAAGGATATTTCTCAGACATATGTTGATGAAAGTCTGTACTATTTTTGTTGTTGCTTCTGTTGTTCTCCATGTTTCAGAACCGTACAGTAGGACGGCCTTGACATTAGAGTTAAAGATTCTTATTTTATGTCTTGTTCATGAGGAGATTTCCAGTTTGTTTTTAGCTGTGTAAATGTCTGACAGAGCTAGGCAGGCCTTAGAGTGGAACCCCCAGGGAACAAGACGCAGAGGAAGACCAAAAAGAACATGGCGACGCAGTGTACTTGAAGAAGCAGAGAAGACCGGGAAGAGCTGGGACACCATCAAAAAGCTAGCAAGAGACCGTGGAGAGTGGCGTGTTTTTGTCGAGGCCCTATGTTCCATGAGGAACCCAAAGGAGTGATGATGATGATGAAATGTCTGACGCGCTAGATTTATATGACATTTAATGTCTTCATCTGTTCGACTTGATACACTGACTACACCCCAAAGGTATATAAAACTATCTACTTGGTCTATGGTCTGAGAATCCAGTTCTATGTTCAGTTCTATGTCTCCAATTTGTTTGTCGTAAAGTTATCCTTTAAGATCTTGCAATCTATAGAGTAGATGATGTTAAGGTCATCTGTTTCTTTGGCCAACGGTTAAAGAGCAGGATGTCATGTGGC
Source organism: Biomphalaria glabrata (assembly GCF_947242115.1). Lineage (NCBI taxonomy): Eukaryota > Metazoa > Mollusca > Gastropoda > Planorbidae > Biomphalaria > Biomphalaria glabrata. Next base: position 57,402,276 of record NC_074712.1, on the reverse strand, counting down.
CAGCACAATGATCAACCGCCTTTACTTTCTCCAGCTAAAAGTCATTAGAATTGAGTGGACTCAGAGACGTCCTAAAAAATCCTGAAATTCAAAATCCCAGTCTTCACCAAGTTCAAACCCAGGATCCCAGGCTTAGAAGCTAAGAGCTTAACCACTCAGCCACCTCAATAGGGCACCTCAAACAACTCTAATAAACAATTAAACTGAAATAAAATAGGATTTAACCTAACCCTACTTTGTCTGCCGGTCGCTTTTCTGCATCTTTTTTCTTGGTGTCATCATCACTTTTAGATCGACTAGGACTGGACTTTGAGCTGTGGCTATCAACATTTTGGGATGGTAACTGAAAAAAAAAGGCCAGTGTTAACTAATCAAAGCTCATAGACAATTAAATAATATGGATTTAAAAAAAAGTGAGCAGAGTTATACCTTCAAACCTTTGCGCTGAGCTATGGCATCGTCTAGCATTGCTTTTAACTGGGCTGAACTATCTTTAGCTCTAGAGTGTAGAAGCTTCAGAGCTTTAACAAAAACAGGGTCCAGCTCCACTGCAGACATTTTCTCTGCTGAGTTTGTGAGATGGAGATATATTTCTTTAGGCTGAAAGAGTTAAATGTTTTATTTTTTAAAGTTATGTTACTACAGAATTCAAACAAATAAGTTTTAAAAGTACCTATCAGACCTTGCTATCTATGGGGCAGATGATAACTGATACAAAGGTCAACAACAGTTAATGAAGGTGTCAATGGCCAGCATTGTGACCAAGCACAAAATACCTTCCATTTGGAAGACATCTGAAATAATTCCAGTACCCAAAAAGAGGATCATTGCTTCCAACAACGATCTACGTCCCGTAGCACTTACATCAATTCCAATGAAGTGCCTGGAGAAAATGATTTTAAAACATCTATTGAAAGAAGTCGATCCACACCAGTTTGCTTACAAACCGTCAAGAAGTACAGAAGATGCAATACTATTTATATGCTGAATTGTCTATAACATTATCTTGATACTCAGAGACACTACGCCAGAGTATTATTCGTAGATTTTTCATCTGCATTCAACACCATCCAACCACATCGCATGATACAAAAACTATCTAAATTGAATATTAGCAAAAGCATACAAGCTTGGATTTTAAACTTTCTCATTGTCATCAAACACCCACAATATGTAAAAGAGAACGGGCATGTGTCAGGCACGAGAGAACTTACCACTGGAGCGCCGCAGGGGTGCGTGCTGTCACCAGTTTTGTATACCATAAACACAAATGACATTCAGAGCTTATCAGCTGACACTCCCATCATAAAATTTGCTGACGACTCAGCAATTATTGGCCTTATTGCAGGTGACGAAAATATGTACCATTCAACAATTAACACCTTTTACGAATGGTGTATAGATAACTTTCTAATTTTAAATGTTCAGAAAACTAAAGAAATGATTCTAATTATTGATTTTAGGAAAAACAAAGACCATATTGCAGAAATTCAGATATACAACCAAACCATAGAACAAGTACAAGAATATAAATATCTAGGCACAACTATCAACAACAAATTGAAACGGAGTAAACACTGTCAAAATCTATACTATACACGAAAATTCACAAACAACTCTTCTATGATCTCAGAAAGCTAAGAAAATTCAACATAGACAAAACAATAATAAAACTTTTCTACACAGCAACCATCAGCAGTCTTATTAACTTATTCCATCACCTGCTGGTATGGTAATACTTCACTGGCACAAAGACTTAGATTAAATAGACTAATTAAAAAAGCATTGTATATCACTCAAGTACAGCTACCATCTCTTGAAGAGCTTTTTCAAAAAAGATGCCTTTCCAAATCCCTCACGATTCTTAAAGACAACCTGCACCCATTAAACCACTGTTACATAAGATCTGAACGAAGTGGTCGTCTCCTTTCCATTAGGACTAAAACTGTGTAATGACACAAGATGCGTAGAAGTTGAGGTTAATCGGGTTTTTCCATAGTGACATGACGAGTAATTAAAAAGTAGGAGAGCGGAACAAGAAGTGTAACGGACTTGTGGACAATACGCCTTAGAGGACGACACTAGGCTAGCGACGACAGAGGACTGTGCCCTTTTTATTGTTAATTAAATTATTGAAGTTATCAGCCTGCGTTATTAAGTATATTCTTTATTCATTCTGTTGTTGTGTCATATGGACTCACATGCACCATTAACATATATAATCATCAACAAAATAGACCATCAACAACTGAAAGATTTAAAAAACTCCTTTATCCCACTTTCGGTCAGAGTGTTACAAGATCAGCTGTCGTCATCGAGAAGTACATGGAAGTCAAATTCATAAAGCATTGGTTGTGAATGTGTATGTGTTTCGTGTGTGAATGTTGTTCGAATTTTTAATCAATATTGCTTTTGTACAGTAGTTTCGCTGAGCTTATCAATTGTAGTAAAACTGAATTTCCATTAGATTGGATCAATAAAAATTATCTTTAAAAAAATCTTATCTATAATATATTATTACTATAGTAAATACTAAGTATATAGTCAGAGATAATCGACTATACTGACTCGGACTATACTATAATAGTATAAATACTAAAATAGACTATGTCACTATTACTATTACTAAATACTATTATAATTTATTATATCATTATGATTATCACTACTACTACTAGACATCTATAACTATAATACTAATAATAATACTATAACTATAATATTAATAGTATAATACAGAGACTCAGAGTAACAGACGTTACTTCAAAAAAGATCCAGATTACGTCCTAGGACAATCTAGATCTAGTTAGACTAGATTACTCTAGATCTAGAATCTATAGATCTGCTAATCATCTGTGACGACTGTGTATTATTCTATAATTAGATCAAGTTTCTTCGTATTTTTTTCCCCTGGCGTACAGACTAATCGAAAACATTTCTATCCGTTTTATCTATACATACGTAAACGTACTGCTATAAGAAACAAAAAAATAATGAAGTCTTTATTTTGCAAAGAGAAAATTGACTTATTTAAGTTTATTCGCAATTTCATAAAAATAAACTGTATAGATCTAGACTAGATCTAGTAATTATTTAGTTGAACATGGCAAATAAAGTTTTTATTAGAAAAATAATCTCCCTTGTCAATGTTTTGTGACACTTATCACTATCTCGTTTAAAGCAAAAAATTGACTAAGACTAAGTATGTATACATTATTATAACATAACTCATGAAAATGGCGATGTCATCTGACGGTGGACTAAGTTGGTCCTCAGCTAAAACTTTATTGACTTCGTCTTATCCCAATTTCAATAAAAATGACTTACCAGATTTCACTAAACTAATCATTGACAGGTAGATCTAAATCCCTTAGCAGCTAGTATTTTTTTTTTTTTACTTAGACTATCTAGACTCAAGTGGGCTAGTCAAGTTGCCTTCCTTTCCTAATAATAATTAATACTACTAGATTCTAATAATAATAATATTACTAATAAAAATAAAGACTAAGTTGACTAAGCCCTAACTTAAGCCTAAGGCTGCCTAAGCTAAGTCCTGCTAAGTCAACTATATCTAAGTGCCGCTAAGTCTAAGTTAACTAAGTATGAAAGAGAAAGAAATGATTGAATTGAATCATTGATGTTTTAATTTGTTTTATTTGTTGCTGAGTGAGTGAGGCTCAGAGTCTCTCTGCCCTACCCAACTGATAGATCTAGAATAAATTTGACTTATTTGACAATTCTAATGATTTTTTATTTTCATTAGATCTAGAAAATATATCTATTTTCTAGACTAGATGACTAGATCCAGAATAAATGAATTCATTGATTAAAATCTAGAATTAGATCAGTGGCAAATTTAACTGTAATAGTAGAGCAGTGACTGAGCAGTCATATATAGAATATAGATCTATATATATCATTTATATATATATATATATATATTATATAGATCTATGCTATAATATAATATGCTCAAGGTATCAAATGATCTATAAGACTACTTAAGACTATATTGGAAACACAGGCTGGACCTTAACAACATGACTCGAAGAATCCAGTTTGAGTTTCAATTAATCGTAATTAATTTATTTTTATATAGAAAATGTACTAAGGCCTAAGGGGAGGATAAACCTTGTGTGTATAGATTTAGGGGTCATTAGTTTAAAATGTAAACTAACCATAGACAATATAATAAAGTTTCTGTTTTTATAAATTTTATACTTGACAGCATAGTGGCTAAAACATGGGCCTTCTGTCCTGAAGGCTTAAGTTCCAATTCAGATTCAAGCAACTTTTTTTTTTTAAATTGCTTTTGAAAAAGCAGCACAGAAACCATCTCTCTGATCCCCCACCCCCTAAAAAAAGATGCCACAAAAGTGATTAGATTAAAGACCATTGAGAACTGAGCTTGATATTTAAGTATCAAAGTTGAACAATAAAAAGCACACATTTATTATTGTTAGTCTAGATCTATTAAAAATTTATTACATGATTGATTTAAAATAATTGATGCAATTTCACTCATATAAATAAGCTTTGGTTTTTTTTTAAATATTATTATTTTTTTTGCTAGTGGCACTATCTAAATGAAATTATTATATAATATGTCTCCAGTAGATAAAGTGATTTTCTTTAGTAATCCCGATGTTCTCAGATATTTATCTGGATACACCAAACTTGTCTTTACAGAGAGAAGGAAATCCTAAGCCACAGTGAAGAATATGAAACTTTTTATTCTTTATTTGTCGCCTTGGCAAGCAATGCTCTGTGCTCAGTGTCTGGATCAGGTAAGTGAATTTTTTTTTGGATACAGAACTCTTATATATATATTAAATACTTTTTACTTCAGTGTATTTTTTTTGCTGTTTGATTTGTTATTATTTGAAGTATCCAAGTCCAGCCTGCCTCAAGTCACCTCTGCTAGTAGGGTGCTGCTTTCATTTCTTCTCAGTCGCCTGGAAACACAGAGTAAAGGCTGTGCGCTAACTCCTGTGAGTATTATTTCATTTCTTTTTGTCGTTTTGTTTTCTAGAAATATAATGTGATCTATATATTTGTTGGTACCTGTAAAGTACTTAAATGGGCCTTCAATGTACTTTCAGAAACACATCATCATACTTATCAGTGGTCTGTGTCGTGGTGGTCACTGTTTAACTAGATCTGATGTTGTAACCTTTACCTGTCTTTTCAAACCTGTAGAACCACCTGGTGGAAAAGAACTAAGTAAAGGTACATTTTTAAAAAAAGCAGATATATGTCATATTTGTTAAGATAAGAAGTTTGGCTGTCAAAGTGTGCTATACTGTAACATAGCTATAAATAAAGCTTTCATTCTGTTTTCAAGAAACTGTTGATAAACCAAAAGAAAAGAAGTTGCCTCGACTAGACACACAGACAGACTTGTTCTCACATATGACTTCAGTGTTCTCTGATGTTCCAACACCATCGACATCCAAAACAGATATGACAAATGAGATTACTGAGAGAGATCCAAAAGCCACCACATTAATTTTGCGTAAGTTAACTGAAACTCTTGGTTAATGACACAACAAAAACAAACTTAAACTGATAATTTTAATTGGCTACTGCATACTTTAATTTGTTAAGACATTATTTTGTTTTTGTGCTAGATAATATAAATTAAAATGTAATGATAAATGTTTGGTTCATTGACTAGACAATGGTAGTTTGAATTTATTTACATAAAATACTAACTTAACTGTTTGATTTGAATTTATTTACATAAAATACTAACTTAAATGTTTGAAATATTAGATTATATTACATTTCCAAAATAGATAATACAAAGAAAATTGCTTTCAGTTTATTACTCATATAATTTAAGTAACAACATCAGTTATAACTAAATATTATATTTAATAACCAAAATGACTTTTTACATAATTAGATGGCTCACAAAAGAAAATTTGCTTTGAGTTCTTCCATTTAGATCCTTATGAGGTATCCTTAGGAAAACAATTAAAGATGATTTTTATAACTTTTTTTTTTCTTTTGTGATTGGAATGCATTGCTTGCCTTGATCAGCTCAAGGAACAGAGACACAGGAAGATACCAGCTTGTTGTTTACTCAGAAGAATGCAGAGCTCCTTTTGAGCTTGAATGGTGCTGACATCTTGTTGAACTCCTGCAGTCACTTGGCATTTCTATGTAAATACATGCAGAGATTCAAAGAGGCCCAATCTGGCTCTGCCTTCCTTCTTCCAGGAACACTTTCTCAAGCTCTGACTACCAGAAATGGGTAGGTTTGATCTTTGGTTATTTACCAGAAATGGGTAGGTAGCTGTAATCTTAGATTGGTCTTTGGCTATTTAAATAGTAAGACTTAAGCTCTGGACTGAATGAGAAACATTACTTCATAGACCCAATCTAGGAATTAAGTACTATCTAGAGCTGGAGTTACTTTCCCTTTGCAGGGCACTTTCACCGCCCTTGACCGAAATGAATGATAAACTGAATAGTTTGTTACTATCTAAGTGAGAAGCATTGTATTAGTAACTGAATTGAAAAATAAAATAGACATGCCTAAATAAAACTTTGTTGGGACAAAATTTAAACAAAGGATGTTGGGGCAATGAGTCCTTTATTTGTCTGATGGTGTTGGCTATCAAGGAAGAAAAGAAATGAGCATATGGTGGTGCAGATGTACGAGCAATTCTATTGGACAGATAATTAAATAAAATAAAGATTCTGTAGCTGGAACTTTTGATATAATCATATTTCATTTCTTCTCAGGTATCAGTTTCTGTTGACTGAAGTTTCTGATATGTGGAGAGCTTTTTCACTGCCAATTTTAGAACCCCTGTCACCAAAAAGGCTCAGTACCATTGTAGACATCACCATTGGCTGTTTGTTTGCAGCAGTCTCTGTGGCAACGGCTGATACAGTTGTTAATGCAGTGAGACCTTCTGGTCCTTCCCAAGCACCTGGTCCTAAAGATGAGGAATTAGACAGTCAAGGACATAGTATAGTCCAAAAAAGTGTAAGTTTCTTTAAAGTTTGTGTTTTAAAAAGTTTTTTTTTTTAAATTGAGTTTATTTAGATGTAATAAATGTTGGGCTTCTGTCAGTAACATTTATATATATAGTTTGCTCATCATGGTTAGATGATGACCACTTTTGCTTAGATGCTCTATCATGTGCTTCTGTCTCCCAGGTGACAGTGCTGAAGGCTTTCAGAGCTGCTTCGAGTAGCATTTAAAACATAAACTTTAGCATTTAGTTAATTATATTTTTATCCTTAATATTTGTTTTGACTATTTAACACCCTTGTTAACTGTGGGCCATATAAAATGACCTTTACATCATTTGCCCTATAGATTGCAAGGTCTGAAAGGGAAAATCTTTGAAAATTAGTAAAACTGTTCTAGTTGTATTTTTTAATCATTTATTTATTTTATTTTTTTTTAGCTTGAAATCTTAAGCTGGGTGTCAGCAGCAATCAAAACATCCACAAGGGCAGGAGGCTGCGTAAGTTATGCTCTTTATGTTACATGAAAATATTTCAATGACTAGATTGGTCTTGAACTTTCTTCAGAAACCATTGAACATTTGTTCTCAAACTCTTGTAGCTCTGGGGGCAAGCTTGTGCTGAAACAAGGTTTCTATGTTTTTCTTCCAGGTGGCTCAGAACTTAAACTTGATGGCAGCCTGGGTAATACTGAAAGGCTTGCAGGGCATCCTGAGCCTCACGCCTGCTGTCATTTTAGAGAGAAAAGAGACCAAGGCTAAAGTACCAGAAACAGCTCAAAAAAAGGAGCTACCAAGTACTTCTACTAGACCAGGATCGGGCAAAAGGTTAATTTTTTTCCAACATCTGTTAAAGTAAGGCATATATAAATATATATCTTATACAGTTGATATAAAAAAAAAAACCCAAAGGAACATTAATTCCTAAAAGAGATTAAAATTTCGAGGCTTGGATTGAGGGTCAAGAGTAACAAGTCATTATATTGTTGTTTAAATATAGTTTTCCTTAACAAAATTTATGTTGTTATCTTTGTCATTAACATTGTTCAATTGTTGATTCTATTTTATTAAATTAGGGATCTTTTTTTTTTTTTGTTAACAACCAAAAAACATTAGCGTGCGTTGTGTAATTTAAAGTTGCATTTATTGCAATTAGTAAACCATGGTATTGAAAAAAAGAAAGTAAAAATTTGAGTTATGTCTTGTGGCCATGTCAATGACAGCTGATAAAAATGTTACTGCTCTCTTCACACAGTGGTCCACCATTCTTGAGTGTTACAGCTGTAGCCCTAGCCAACAATGCCATCCAGCTTCTGGTCCCACTGCTTGAAGATCTCAATATGGAAGGTCCTGAAGAGAAACTCACATCTGTAAGTCCAACCACTTCTGATTGGTACAATTTTTGTTGAATTGACTTCATCATTTTGATTGGATTGTTTGTTAATTGTATTTTAATTAAGTAAGAAAATGAATAAAGATATTTTTGTTGTCATGATTTGGATTTAAAACAAAATTGCTTAGTATGCCATGAATTAAAAAACTCTTATCTGAGTTTGGTTATGGCAGACACACGCTTAAGTGTGACAGATGCTTAGAAGTTGGGTGTGACAAGCAGATTCATTGATCTTAATTGTAACAGACCAGGTACATTGAACTTAATTGTGACAGACCAAATATATTGAACTTAGGTGTTACAGACCTGATACATTAATTTTAGGTGTGACAGACCAGATACATTGAACATAAGTGTGACAGAAAGATACATTGATCTTAGGTGTAACAGACATGCATTGTACTTAAGTGTGATGACAGACTAGATGCATTGAAATATTGAGTTCTCTGGTTTACAAGCTCAATGACAAGAAGCAGCTAACATTATGTACACATTTATTTTTAAGGAAACAGTTTTTAAAATGTGTTTTTGAATAAATACTATTCCAGATTCCTATATCGGATGACACTGGACTTAAAATCAACATACAAGATACTCCCTCAGCGTGGGAGCGAGTGAAAGAGCTACTAAGAACTGTCTCACTGCCAGATCTCTTGATACAACTTATGTCCACTGCATTTAAAAAGGTGACTTAACATTGCTACTGGCTTGTGAAATACTGTATTAGAATAATTCCTTGGGCTTTAAATGCACACTGGAAAAAATTTCAGGTCTACTGTTAAAAATACAATGCAATAATAGCAAAGATTAGTTTAAATTATCTTGGTCTGTGACTCAACTTTATGTTTGAATTAACAGGCTGTTTACTTGAAGCGACAGAAACAAGGTTCTGATTCCCAGGAAACCATCAGCAGTAGCAGTACCTCAGACTCGAACACTTTTTATGAAGATGATTTTAGTACTTCTGAGGACAGCAGTGAAGGTAAAATAATGTGCTTTTTATTCATTCATTTTTTTTAGCCTTGAAAATAGTTGCAATATTTTTATTGACTTTTTAAAGAAATTTGCTTCTAGTTATTGAAAAGGGCTTGGTGTCAGAGGGATAAATTGCTAGGCTTCCAAACTGAGGGGTCGTAGTTCGGCTTCTGGTGAAGACTGAGATTTTGAACTTTGGGGGTTCAAGGTTGCCCCTGAGTGTACCCAACATACATTGGAGAAGTAAAGGCATTATTATGCTACTCTCGTTAATTATTGGCTATAGAAACAGATTAGCCTTTAAATTATGTGCCCTCATTGATTGCATGGTCTAAAAGGGGTACCTACCTATTTATTAAGGAAAGTTTAGGCAAAATAAGCCAAAACTGGAGTAACTCATTTTTTTTTTCATATTATGATTAAAAGCTAAGCTTTTATGTTATGTTATTAGTGTACTGGACAATGTAGCCTGTCATCCTTGTTAGTAGACTTGAGTACTATACAAGATAAAAGTCAATTTGAACCTTGTTTAACTCTGGCAGATGATGATTCAGAGCCTATCTTGGGTCAGTGGCTGGAGGAAACACTCTCTCCCAATGAGGCGTTCAACACAACACCTCCCCCACCTCCACCTCCCAGGAATGATGCACTGAGCCATGAAGGGAAGAGGCTTAGAGAGTCTAGTGTAGGAGAGAAGAGTCCCAGTTTTGTCCCAGACAAAAGGGAGCCAGAGGGAGTAAGTGTTGTTTTTAATTTAAATTCATCATTTTTGTTTTATTAGTACTCTTGGAAATTAAAATTAAAAAATCTTAAATAGACATTGGTTTAGCTACATGTGTACAAGATGGTGTGTTAATCCTTCACAGTTAAAAAAAAAGACACAATTAACAGTACTGTTTTGTTCATCTTTTAAGTTTTCAACCTTAGTGAGTACAGTGATGAACTTTTTCAATGTGTACCTGTTGACATCACGTAATGACAACATTAAAGCTATAACAAGGTTAGTTTATGAGATTATATCCTTTTTTACATTTTTTTTGCTTATTATTTTATTATTATTTATTCATTTCTTCTTTTTTTTTTAACAGATCCATTATAACACAGGAGCATATTTCATTGGTGGCTCAGCTTACTAAAGAACTGGACAAGGAATGTGCCAGAATAGATTATGGTAGGTTTAAATAAAAACAACAACTAGTCCTTTAATTGTTATTTTAATTCAGTACAATATATTTGTTTTACATTATCTATAATATAATATTGAAACTAAAAAAATTAAAATTAAACTATTTACATGGATGTCAAGTGAAACCATAATAGAAACTGGGGGCATTTTATCTTTAATCTGAAAAAAATTTCAGTGAAATTTAAGGTCATTGTGTTCATTTTCATTTTGTGTAAACATTTCTAGTTGAATTCTTTTGTACTATTCTACATCCTGTTCTTCTATATCTTGTTTTTGATAGATAAAGGTTACATGGCTATATCACTTGTACTGGCCAGATTTAATCACAACCTCATTGCAACAGAGTGTCTCTCAGAACAACTTCAAGTAAGTTATGTATAGCTTAAGAATCTTAGTCATGCAACTGGTTTTTTTTTAAAGTAACACAAAGAATAGTGAAACATTCTGTTACATCTACCATGTGGTAGTGATAGGATTTATATTAGCATTTATAGTGACATCACTTTGTAGTATTTTATTGTGTAATTGAATAAATGTGTATTTTTTTGTTTGTAACACATGAAATACCCTATCATTTTTTAGTTCAACTAACATTTGTTGAAGTGTTTTGAAAACAGAATATTTTCTAACTTGTTCAATGTAGGGCAATGATAATTTAGTGACGAAATTGTTGTAATGCTAACATATTGTACCCTGAGTCTTGTCATTTACCTTTGTAGGACTGGTACTTAACCTGTTTGAGCTTAAGTCCATTCACCACTGAACCCTGGCCCCTCACTGTCCACCCAAGGTGTTTAGCTGTGCTGGTCAGCATCCTGTTGCTTAGACAGCAACAAGAGCGAGGTGACAAGGAGGTCAAAGCTGGAACAGCTGACAATGCAGTCATTGCTACCTGGGACAAGTTTCTGAAACGCCTGCAGACTGCAGTGGAAAGTAGTGAAGAAAAAACAGAAATCATGGAAGGCATGGAACAATTGTTTTTTGAAAGAGGAATATGTAGTAACTAACTATTTCAGTTCATGGCCTTAAAGTATTTGGTCATGTCACATTATTGTATTTTTTTCTACTTTTCCTACTCTTGTTAAGAATCAAGGGAATGCCGGGTAAACCTTCCCATGTGGTGCATTAGTCAAATTGATAACTTTATTCTTCGTACATTCTGTTGTACTACAAATAATAAGGTATTTTCTTTGAGTCTGAAGATCATGGAAGAGTGCAGTATTTTTATGTGGCTTTGCACATTTAGTTGTGACCAACATATTTTGTCACATCTAAGGCATATAATGCTATTGTTTGCTAGTGTGTAATCTACAGCACTTCTCTCTGTTTAACAATCAATTGGGAAAGGCTGCACTGGGGTAAAAAACTTTGGGACTATCCTATGGTTTCTGGTCTGATTGGTGGGAAATTATATCAAATTCATTTCTGACATCATAAATGAAATAAAATGAATATCCTAGAATATTGTTTTTTCTTTTTTTTTATCCTCCCTGTAAAGATTTTATGCTTGACATTTTGAGTGGGTTAGCCATCACAAATCTTGCACCATGTTTAGATAAGGAATGCATTGATTGCTAGACCAATTTTTTGTTTATTTATCTTAGCGAATGTAACTTTTTAAAAATTTGTACAGATGTGAATGTGGAACACATGCAGGTGATGATGTTCTTGTTCCATGGCTTACGTTTGGCCCAGAAGAAACTTATTGTCGTCAAAATTTGTCAGATTATTTTGGATGTCTCACAGACAGACAGAGCGTAAGTTTTTAAATCTCATACATATTATAGTGATGATTACATTTTGTAAAAGCAATAGGAAAAAAAAATCTTCATTTTTATCCATTGTTTTGTATGTAGCCGCATGGAAAGAACAGTACCACTTGCTTTGAGTCGTCTAGTGTTGATCCTGGAATATTTCCTTCATTTTTTTTATGATCCTCCAGCACAACTAATGGAACAGGTAAGTGTTACAATTATCAACATTTTTATATCATTTTAGTTGTCCAAGTCTTTGTGCAGGTTTTTAAAATGTGTTTTTTTGTTTCTTGCAATAACTATTGGTAATAATTTAACCTTGTAGTTTAAATACTTTATGAAATTTTCTAGTTTTGACTTTCTTGAGTATAAATTCTATGTTATGTCATGTTCCTGTAGGTTCAACATAATCTGTTCACGTCTCATACTCTACTGGCTGAGAAAGAAACCAACTCAAAGTCGACCAGGTACTTTGCTTGCAGGGAAGTGGAGGAAAACTTTGGCAAGAATCTGCAGAATTGTGACAGTGCTGCAGGTGAGTAACATAAGTGGCTTTATACACAATTGGTTTAAAACATTTCTTTATATATAGATTTTCTATATCTTAGTTTTATTTCACTGTTATATCATACTCTCTCTAATTATATTTATAAAGGTACAATGAAACCTCGATTCTACCACCTGTGTCCACCTGACCCAAACCTCCAGGAAGTGGGAAAAATTGATGGGCTGGTAAGTTCTTTTTATATCATGCTAGAAATACTCTTACAGCTTTCTACCTTTACTTGAGCACTTAAAGAAGAATAAAAAAAGTGATTAGAAAATATTTCATTACCTCTCATCTGTCTCAATATATCAGCATTTTAAAAATTGATTACTGTTGTATTGCAGGCTGTTAGTGTCCTTCTAAGTAAAGACTACAAACTCAACTATAACCAGTTCTATTCATCATGTATCAGACTGCTGATGGCTGGCTCACAGTGTGATAAAACCAAAGAAAACCTGACTTTATTGGTTTGTTAGTTTTTATGCTTGTTGAGCCTAGTAAAATGATGAAAGTTATATGTGTAGACGCATTGATCTTACTCTGTAGTTGAACAATGTAGATTTTCAAAATTATTATTTGAAATGTGCTAACCAAAAGTTCTGAAGAGACAAGTGGAGCTGTTTAATCCTCTTATGTTTGGTACTTGTTAAATCAAGATAGGCAGCACATGCAACCACTGGCACATATTTATAAATATTTTTCAAACCAATTTTAAATCTGGAATGAAGTGACTTTGTTAGCTTAACCTTTTTACATTGACAATTTAGCATCTCGCATCTAAGTAAAAATAATTTCTGCACATATTTAATATTATTTAATAAATTAATAAAAATTTAATAAATACACATCTTCAGTCTAATAACATAAGCTCCTAATGAATATTTCATCGAAGAAAAGAAAATACAAACTTTCAAAAATATTCTTTTTTTCCCCCACAAATCTTGTCTATTCATCATTTAGTAACTTCATAGGGATAACAATCCCTTCAATGTCGAAACTCAAAATAATTATCCAAATTACACCCACATTAATTCATGTTGTCATACCATAGAATCGGATGATGTGTCCTTGTAAACTCTGAAATTACAAAACAATTTAGATGCTTTGAATCCTATTGTCAATGTTAATCCTTATAAGATAAGCATCAAATTAACATTGAATTACTTAAAGATTTCAGTAGCAGTTAAATAAAGATGCCATTTTTTTAACTGTTGAAAAAATCCATTTGTTACTACTGGTTATGTTTCTCCCAGGATGCTTCTGCCATGCACTACCACTTCCTGCTCCTGTGGAGGCTGCTGTCATGCCTCCCTCCTTCAGTTGAGTACCTCCAGCTCTTGAAGAACAATGATGTTTCTATGGAGGGGTCTTACATACTGCACACACTTCGATGGGCTCCAAGGCTGGCACACAAATCTTATTCAATGTGGATACAGGTAAGTCAATCAATGGCACTTCTTGGAAATTACAAAAACTCTGTTAATAACAACTACTTTTCATTTCATCTATCAAGTTTAAAACTTTTAAAGTGTAGGGATTCTTGGAGTAAAAATTGTAATAACTGCATACAGGTGAACTCGTATGTCATGATTTTGTTTTCATGCCACCCCCTAGGACTGTTTACTGAAACAAGGGTTGACTTCTAAAGAGGCAGAAGAGCTTTTGGAGGCTGCATCAAGTCTCTGTAACACCAGTAGATATGATGTCAAACTGGCTAAGAATTATATCAAAGAGCAGGTTGGAAGCTGTGTTATTTTTTTGTCTATGCCTTTTATTTATCAGTAATGATTTACTTTGTAAACTTGAAACTTCCGTCCTTCAAAATGTTACTGTTAATACTAAGAAAATAGAATACTCTCTAAACAAAAATTACTTCACAGTAAATACAATGACTACTCATCATTGATATTCCTTGAGTGCTGTTGAAGTTAATGTCTCCTTTTTCTGTTAGAAACAATGTTTGCCTGGCATTTAGTGTAGGCTAGGTGTTTCCTCAGGCTTTTTTTTATATAATCCCAGCATTTTAAGGAAGTTTTCGGTCATGTATGTAAAGAACATCATAAAACAAGAACATCAGGGTCTGGAATATCCATGGGACATGGTGAGGTTGGCCTATGGTCCTTTCTTTGCCATCCACAGAGCATTCCAAATAAAACTATTTTGCAGTAGAAAACTTAAAGTAAAATGTGTCCTGGGTATTACCTGTGGAACCCTCACATCCTGGATCCAGGCCCGTTCACGCTATCACATTCACCTGTTTTTACATCCTATATTAGAGTGTAATGAAACATAGACCTCCTCCTGGAGTAGTGCAATCCAGACCTCCATCAAATAGTGGACCTTCTCCGCCTCTAGCAGCTAGAGGCGGAGAAGGTCCACTATTATTTGCCTTAGTGAAATACAAGTAGAACCAATGTTGTTTTTTTTAGAGTGTTGTCACATCATTTATAAGACTTTTAAAGCAAATCCTGCTTAGGAATAGAGTTAACTTTACATTTGTTAGAGTTTATGTGCCAGTGTGTTTTAACTAGCTAACTTGACATTTGTTATAGTTTGTATGTTACTGTGTTTTAACTAGCAGTTTTTACATTAGTTCATATCTGTCCCTTGTAGATGTCAAAATTGCCATCAGTTACAACTGGTGAAGTCAATGCTAAAGACCTGCCAGGGATGTCGGATATTCTTATTCTAGATGCTGTGATTGCCAAATGCCAAGTTTCATTAGATGACTTGTACACAAAATCTATGGTAAAATTAGATTGTGCATAACTCGGCATATCTTTGACAAACTTTAGAAGAAGAAAAAATGGAAATTTATTTTTTCTTTCTATGTTCTCTTATAAATAAAAAATCAATACAATAATATAAAAATAATTGACGTAACAAAACTACAAAAACTAAATATAAAAAAACCCCACATAGCTGTTCGAATATCTCTCTATCTCTCTTTATTTTACTACTTTATATTTTATTATTTATATAGTGAATTATTGTTTATTGAATATTTAAGTTCTCACACAGTTATGAACAAAGTGCTAACTCCTAATACTCTGTCTAAGGAAATATGAAAGTTCTCAGCTCCTAATGATTTCTCAAGGAAATGTAAACAAATTGCAAACTCCTAAAGTCTAATGAAATATGATCTAGTTCCAAACTTGATAGAACTAATTATTGAAGTTTAAAAATAATTCTAATTGAATACTAAACATTATTTGGTCGTATATCTCTGTTAAATAGAAACCAATTTTTGGGCATTACTTTTCAGTCTGACCCAGAACCAAGTAAAGCCATGCAGTTTACTAAAGACCTCATTCATGATGTCTTTCATCTCATTGAAGCTTTTAGTATATTTGCAAGGTAAGTACACTTTAGTTCCACTTTAGAATTTAGTTGTTTTTTTTTTAGTTTTACCATAAATTGTCTTGAAATATATATATACACCAAGTTTTATCAATTGCAAATTTGACTTATTGACACTCATGACATTTTACTTTTCCCTTTTCTTTGAACTTGTATTCATTGAGAATTTCTATATCAGAAGTCAGCAATAGGAAATTCTGGAACTAAAATTCTATTTCTTTCATTTGTTCCCAAAGATTAATATCTTCTGGAGATATATAAGTTTGAGGTTTATCTTATGAATAAACTAAACTGGTTGTTGTTACAGATCCTTCATCCTGAGTAATGTAGCCTCTCCTGAAGACAAAACATTGACTAGTCAGAGGTTGAAAGCTTTTGGCCAAGTTCTTAGTGTTGGTTCCAGTCACCCTAGTGCTGTGAAGGGATTAGGCTCTGCAGTTGTTGCCCTGTTGCCAAGCTCTGTCAGAACTGCAGTGGAGAAATGGAACAGCAGTGGAGGAAATGAATTTCCCACCATGGGAGCATGGGTAAAACACTTTATTAGTTCTGGTATTATGTGGTTGTTGCTTGAGAGAGTCTCTGTCCCTGGGCTTTTGCAAGAGAGGATTTAAACATTCTTTCTAAAAGGAACATTGGAAATTCCTACGTGGATCCTTACAGATCCTTACCTTTTTTGTTTTATCATCAAAAAAAAAAATTTTTACCCTTGAAAGATGTTTCTTTTTTTTTTTTTTTTTTAATACTGTCCTCTAGCTGGAAGAACAGTATCAGTCCACCTTAGACACAGTCACTGCATCTATTTGTACATGTTATTGTGGAATATGATAACTTTATGTTTGTATTTTTCAATCAGAGAAATGCTTTTGCCACTGACCCTATCCCAAGTGAGAGCTACCTTGATGCTGTGCATAGTGCACACATGGTGACTTTGTCTGGTAGGTAGAGTCAAGTACATAACATTGTTTTGTTGGGTAACAACTAGTCTAGTCTAGTTTTGATTAATGAATGTCATCAAAATAGATAAGCCAGAAAATCTTTAGTGTGTAACTGAAGTGTGTTATTTTAAAAACAATCTTTCTAGGTCAATCCCCATTTTGTATCAATGCTTCACTGAGACATGTTCTTCACTCTCTAGTTCGTTTTGGCAGTGACTTGATTTTGTAAGTTTCACTTTATTGATTTTTACAATTATTTAGGATTGAAAGAAATGCTTTTTTAGACTTTTTTTTTTCCAATGGTATTTTTGTTAATTATGTGATTTGTTTAAAGAATCTAATTTTTTTTTTGCTTGTTAATTATAATTATTATAACGAGTATGGAGAATGCCAGTTTAGTAATTTCTTACAAATTAAATTATAACCTTGATGTCTCAAATCTAGAGTTGAATAAAATATAAATGTTCATAGTTCATGTATATTTCCTCTTAGCAGAAGAGAAAGCTCTTTCTAGACTTCTATAGTTGTCAATCTAAATAACTAGTCTAAAACAAAAGTAATTGTTTTTTATTGCACTGTTTACAAATAGTTTAAATAGACAAGCCTATTTATAATTCATTATCCATATTTAGGTGGTGCCCTAGTGAAGCCAGTAACACTGAACTAGTCAAATTCATGTTTCCACTCATCTATGATGTCACTACAGAATATCTCAGAGACATGGTGAGCTGACAGTTACATTTTGTATTTGTCCTGTAAGTGTGCTGCTAACTTGGGATGTTTCTCTAATAGATTTGACTCTATTCAAAAGAAACATTTGGCTGCATTTTTTGTTGTTATTAACCATTATAAAGTTCATAGAGTGTGTTTTTTTTTTTTATGTTTTAGTTAACGATTTCAAGATAATTTTCTGAATGTTGATTATTGATTATAGGCTAATATTCTAACCAGTGCATTTTTTGTAAAAAAAATAGGTTCCAGTACTCTGTGATTAGGTGCCGGTACTCAGTAGTTGATTGCCTAACTTTTAACTACTAAAAATTAATAATGTATGTTAAAATACAAGAAAAGTAATAATTTTTTCAAAAAGGTGCCGGTATGCCGTCCTGGTGCTTACCGTCACAAAAAAAAAGCCCTGATTGTAACTATAGGATTTATAGTTATTCTAATTAAGTGAAAACACATTTCTTTCCATCTAGGTGACTACATTGAAAGAGAAGTTCCTACATCCTCAGGATGAAGCTAGATTTGAAGAGAAAGCCTATAGACATGCTATTCAGGCTTGTGATCAAGTCATTGTTGACTTCTCTGATGCTGAGAGGTAAGAGAATACTGAACTAAGCTTTATTCAACTTTTTTTTTAATAATTGGTTTCTCTGCCATGACTACATTGTTACAATTTTAGCATTCTGGGATCTAAAAGAAATATTCACTTGGACTAGGATTACGAAGTTACTATTTTTATTTTCTAGTGGCCTGGATGAAAAAATTCTGTATGAGTGTATTAAGTTTATGGAGACCAATCTGGAGAAACCTGCTGCAAGGCAGGCCTTCAAAGCTGTGTACACTGGGAAATCTGGTAGGTCACTGGATAGGTTTTTTTGTTGAAACTATCAAGTTGATAGAAATGATAATACATCTTGTTGGTTACTTCATAGTCTATTTCATTCTTGGTGAGATAGAAATCTGTTAGCGTAACTTATGTGTTTATATGTTTTCTCTTTCTTGTCAGATATGACTTCCTTATTGCTGTCTGTATCAAAATCCAATCTGAGCGATGCATACACAACAAGAATTCTTAAATTTTTCATCAAGCTGTTCCAGCTAGGTACTTGATCATTTTTCATTAGCAAAAACATTAACTACTGATCTAAAAATGAATGTCATAAAAACAGACTGTATGTCAGGATGTAGTAATTTTTGTTGCATACATTTCTTGTACTTTTCAGCTGAGAAAGAGACCAATGATGAAAACCTTCGGGCTCTTTGTCAGGGTTTATCTGGTCTGGCCAGTGTGGAACAAAAAGATTTACAGAACTTGTTGGTCAAAATCATACAAGGATCTGAGGTATGACAATGTGTTTGGTTTTCTCTGTATGCTTTGAACTTTTTTGAATATTATAATCATTAAGAAAAAGAAATTTAAACGAATTAGTGTAAAAAAAAAGCCCTAAATAGAAATAAAAAAAATTTTTTTTTTTACAATCTTAGTTTGTTCTAATTTTTTCAGGAGAAAGCAACAGATCAAGTAGTGAAAGAGAACTGTGGTCTATTCCAGACATTAATTCAACACATTGTCAAAGAGAAGAGGTAACTTAAATAGTACTACTTTTTTTTTTTGGTTCTACATATTTACATAATTTTAATTGTTGCTATAAGTCTCAAATGTATTATTTACTTTGTGCTTCCAGTCCTATTGGAGAAGATGGTGTAATCACTATCTTACTGTCAATTCTACCAATGGGCACCAAGATGCTGGAGTCTGGCAAGCCTAATGATCTTCTGGCTTTTCCTGACTTGATGCTGATCATGCAGACCCTTGCAAGTGCTGGCACAGGAAATGGTCATGTGCACCTGTTTCAGTCCACAATACATTGGCTGGAACTTTGGTGAGTTTTTCCACATCATACAGTTATGCACTCTTTCCAAGCATTGAAAATCTTATGCATCATATGCATATTTATTTAAAGCTTTTCTGTTTCTCATATTTTTAGAATTTATGTTAAATTTATTTCGAGTTTTACACTAACAGTCCATTACAAAAAGTAAATTGAAATCATCTTGAGCGGGTGTTAAAGCTGAGCCCACTATATGCCCAAGGATTCAAACTATGACCAGTAATGACTACACTGTTTTATTAAATCAATCATTTGCATTTCCTTTAGCTGTATTCCAACTAATATAGTACACATGTTCTTATTGACATATATGTGTTTCTATACCTCTTAGTAAATCCAGTCTAACCAAAACAGAATCTTTGGAAGCAGCCATCAAAAATGAATCTGAACAAGTGAGTCTACAGTATTAATGCTATCCATATTTAACTAAAGCACATTTTTTGTTTGAAATATACAGTGTTAGATAATTTATTAAAAAGCATATTCCATTCTTAAGTTTTATAGATCTGAGTGGGGACTTTTAGAAAAACATTATTACCATGTGGGATATAAAAATGTTGCTACTTCATTTTGATGTCATAAAAATTGACTGAATTCTGCACAATTTACAACCGCTCAATGCTCTGAATGATATATTTATGAAACTATAATCTATTAAAGTCATGAAATCAAAAATTATTTACCTTTTTACACATGGGTTCTAATTTTGTAAGTCAATGTTTTAAATGTGTCTGTGTGTGTTGCAGCAGGGTATGGTAGAAACATTGTGTTGTCTGCTGTCTTATATTGGACACATTTTGTGGTCACTGAAACGGTCAACAGATAGAGCCAGGTCTTTTTCACCTTTCCTGGAGCAAGAGGCCCTGAACATTCAGGAATCTGAGGGAGAGTGGGTGGAAGACAACGTCCATGATGAAGAAGAATCTGCTGGAGAAGATTCGGTAAATGATTTTAATCTCTCAATGAAAGTTTTGAAATTTTAATTGATAAGAATACTGAACAAAAATAAAATATATACTTTAAATATGTTGATTTAGATGAGCCACTAAAGTAAAATATGTTGACATTGTAATTTCAGGATGAAGAAACACTTAACAATAAACTGTGTACATTCACCATTACACAGAAGGAATTTATGAACCAACATTGGTAAACACAATACAATGATTTTTGCACTACTTTTAATTATGTTAAAACCTTAAGAGTAAAATGTGTTTTCTTCCTATTTAAAACTTTTCACAGTAGTGAAGCTATAAAGCTAGTGTTCATCATTTCATTGTTTTATTTTTTAATTCTGTGCCAGCACAAAGTTCATAGACAACAAGGTCTGAAAAGGGAACTTTACTTTTACTTTTACTAGAAAGTTCACTAGTGTGAACTTCATGAAGTTATATTCTCCAATGTAATGTTTGTTTGCACTAATAACATACTAACCTTGTTGAATTATTCATCCGGTATGCTCCAGCATTAAGTGTTGTCTTTCTCTCCAGGTATCACTGTCACACTTGTAAAATGGTGGATGGTGTCGGTGTCTGCACTATGTGTGCCAAGGTGTGCCACAAAGACCATGACCTGACTTATGCCAAATTTGGATCTTTCTTTTGTGATTGTGGAGCCAAAGAGGATGGCAGTTGCAAGGTGAGACTTGTTCATAATAGTGACAAAACTGTGACATGCACAAACAATTGTTTCTCCTAATGATTTATTGAGTTCATCACTTTTGTTTAGCCAACAGTTAATGAAAGTTATGTGTATAGCACATCTACCCCTTAGTATTTTTCCTTACAGACATCTGATGTTTGTTTGTAAAATGTTTTACATGTTTTGGATGTTCCTTCAGAGTTGAAGATAAGTTACTTCCTAATCCAAACCTCCTCTGGGACGATGGGGGATGGCAGCAGGCAGGGTATAAACCCATTGAAAAGTCTGAATGACAGTCCAGCGCGCATACTGCATGCTCAGGCAGCCATTCAAAAGTTATCTGGTACCCATTATAGCACATCTACCCCTTGTATTTTTCCTTACAGACATCTGGTACCCATTAGAGCTGAGAGACTCAATAACATCTTTAAATGTAGAATAAAAGTTATACTTTCCACTAGGACTTGAACACAGGACCCTTGGTTTGAAATTCAAATGCTTTGACATTTCATAATCATTTACATACATTCTTTAAGCAGCTCTCTTCTCACTTGCTTTGTTTATTCAGGCTTTGACAAGAAGAACATCGCAAGGAGGGTTAGAGAGTACAGCCCCTATGTCGCAGTCACCATTTGAACATCATCACAGCTCACTTCGTCGGCGGTTACCTCCATTCCCTGACAATGAATCTAGCAAGACAGGAGAAGGAATGCGAGCCCTTGAATACTTCACTAAGACCAAAGAAGCTGTGTGTGGACAAATACAGGCAAGTGCTAGCTAGTTGTAATGGATGTTCATAACTTATTGTTTAGAAATAAAAATTTATTTCAAATCTTTACCAAATTATTTCAATTTTTTATTTGTTTTAGGCTCAAAAAGAAAACTTGTTGACACTTTTGGTAAGGAAACATTTTTTTTTTTTATTTATTATTTTTTTCTCAATTTCTAAACTGCTTTTATTTCTGAGGATCAAGAACTGTCTAAGTATCATGCATTAAATGGGGCTTTGGATTGAAGTAACAAATTTTTTTTAACAATGTACTGTGGGTTGTTTTAATTTTGGTGCTGACTGTTATATATGTTATGAAACACTCGCTTTTGTAATTATAATGTCAGGTTTTAACAAGTGGTCAAGCTCGGCAATAGATTTAAGCTTTTCAATATTAGTTTTAAGATCAAATCAAAAATGTGTTTAACTCATTGAAAACAATTTGTTTTGAGAAGCAATAGATGAGTAATTTAAATAACTCCAAAGAGAAATATTTTTTTTAATGCTACTTATAATTTGTTTTGCAGTGAGACTGATTTGCAGTATAGTTTCTTTTATTTCCTAACTTTTCCAGAATGCGTCTCAGACAATACAGAATGTCTTAGATATCCTGAATGGTATCATCCCACCACTGACACTGAGGTACCAGACGGTGTCAATGGCTGGCAGCAGTGCTAAGGCCCAGCAGACTCTGGCAGACCTCCACAGGCTGCCTAAGGAAATAGAGACCACAACAGATCAGCTCATGGTAATGAAGCATCATATTGAATGATTGAAGGGAGATTGTCCTTACATAATTCATTCAGGATTAACTTGTTGCAGAATTGTTCTTAGCTGTTATAATACCAATCTTCAACTTTTTGAAGAACTTGTTTTTTCTATTTCACTGCAGTTGGTGTGGAGCTTCATTCATTAAAGTTCCATTAAACCTGTTTCATTAGCTTTAAATTGTTTTTTTTTTTGTTTTTAGAAAAAAAAAAGACTTGTTTGTTTGTTAAGTACATCTGTTTGTTTGTTAAGTACATCTGTTTGTTTGTTAAGTACATCTGTTTTTTTGTTAAGTGCATCTATTTGTTTGTTAAGTACATCTGTTTGTTTGTTAAGTACATCTGTTTGTTTGTTAAGTACATCTGTTTGTTTGTTAAGTACATCATAGGACATGAGAATTAAGCTGGAAATTCCAGTATAAAAAATGGTATTTAAATCTAATTAGTCTTGTGTTGTAAAAATTATTCAGGTGCTAATTTTGTCAACATGGTGGAATCTTGTTTTAATAGGTGTATGTAAAAAAAAATAAATCTTTTGAGTGTTGGAAATTGAAGTCCTTTTCAGCTTGAGGATTTATCCGTTCTTTATATTTTTATATCTAGTGTGTTTTATGACTAAAAGAAATAAACCAATTCTTTGATTTTGATTTAGACTGTGACACTTGGATCCCAAGAAGGAGCCTTTGAGAATGTCCGCATGAACTATAGTGGAGACCAAGGTCAGGCCATCAGGCAACTAATCACTGCTCACATGATACGTCGTGTGGCCATGTGTGTCCTGTCTTCACCTCAAGGCAGGAGGCAGCACCTGGCAGTTAGCCATGAGAAGGGCAAGATGACAATCCTTCAGCTTAGTGCCCTACTGAAGCAGGCAGATTCCAGCAAGAAGAAGTTGACCCTCACTGTAAGTAAAGTATTATTTTCTCAGTGCAATCTAACTGTGGGTTTAAGTCCAACAAAAGACAAGGATTATTTTACTCAAAACTATTGGACATTTCCAATATCAACACAACTAATGAGTAGCTAGATTGAAATAGGTGCAAAGAATGCTTATAGACCATTTAAAGCATAATTAAAAATGAATTATGCATATTTTGTTAATACATATATATATCATCTTTAAAACGATAATGTAAAGTAGCTTGTCTCATCTCTCAATAGCCTTCCATCTTCTATGAAATACTTTATAAAATAGTTGCAACAGCAAATTATGATTTTCCAAAAAACTAAGAACAGCTAATTATAGTTTTCTACAAATTGTATAGGTATATAGGTATATAATGATTTTGAAATAAGATTTAAAAGCAGTTTGTGTGTGTTCAACAGAAATTTTTCCACTACTAGATTTAGTTGTAAGCTTTTAGTAGTGTTATGTGTATGACTGTGACTGTCTGCTGGTGACTGCCTTTGAGTTTGTTTGTTACACAAACTCCCTTTATTATTATTATTTTAAAAATCTTAAACAAGTTTTATTGAAAATAAAAATGTTCTGACTTTTTGTTTGTCCTTTTCAGCGCCTGTCATCAGCACCTGTTCCATTTACTGTGTTGTCTATAACTGGAAATCCCTGTAATGAAGATTACCTGGCAGTCTGTGGTTTAAAGGTTTAGTATTCTTTGTTTTATTGTCAAGTGATTATTATTGGCCCAGTTTGTTGACTCATCCCTTCCCCACCCTCACCACTGCCCCCTTTTGTATTGGGCCTGGAAAAAACAACAAATAAAACGAATGAAATTAAATTTGTATATTCTAGGATTGTCATGTGGTGACCTTCACCAGCTCTGGCACTGTAGCTGACCATCTGGTTCTCCACCCATCACTGGCCACTGGAAACTTTATCATAAAGGTAAAAACTATCACAGTAAAGTTCATATAATAAACATTTTTTTTTTACTGTTAACAATTGAACATTTGGTTAAAAACATTGATATATTACCTGTCTTCATACAATAAAAATACACCATTAAAATACTTTTAAAATCAACATTAAAATTTGTATTTCAGGCGATCTGGCTTCCAGGTTCTCAGACAGAGTTGGCCATAATTACATCTGATTTTGTCAAGGTAAATATATGTTTTGCATTGGAAGTCACTTTAGGATATTAACGTGACAAAAATTATTCACCTGAAACATTATTATTAATGAGCCATAAATAATTTTAAAACGTTATTTAGGCATATAATAAGACACTAAGGAAACAGTGTGCATATTTCATATCATTTAATAAAACAAGTTCTTCTAATAACGAAATAAATACTGATGTGTTTAAAGTGGTTGAAGTGTTAATTTAGCTATGAACTGTACACAATGTCTCTTAAAATGTAATTTGAATAGAACTAACATGTTTGTTGGTCTATTAGATCTATGACTTGGGTGTGGATGCTATCAGCCCACAATACTACTTCTTGCTGCCCAGTGGAAAAGTGAAAGATGTCACCTTTATCTTCAGCGATGAGAGTCGGGCCATGGTGCTTATGGCTTCTACTGGCTACATCTACACACAGACACTGGACGAGTCCAGTCTGGCCAAACATGGCCCTTTTTACATCACCAACGTCATGGAGGTGAAGCATGCTGATCTGAAGGTTTGATTTGTTTTTTATTATTTAATATTGATTAATTGTTTATTGAATAGAAGATGTCTTTAGCTTAATTATTGGATACTATAGTTTGAAACTAAACCAAAAAAATTGATATAATCAGAAATACACTTGACATTCAACAGTATATATAAAATATAATATAAATATAAAAATATAAAACCCCATCCATATATTAGATGCTTCTATGACAACTCACTTGTGCTTAGTATAGAAGCAAAAAGCCTCAGAAATGAAGTTCATCAGTTATATCAGAATATGTAGGCTGCATAGAACACTACCTTACCCATACAGATAATGAGTAACTTCTTTGAATGGGGTGCAAAGAAATATGTAGCTTGCAGGGAAATGGAAATTAAAACATGTGGGTCACAGTATTGATTATTAAATGTCTCAGTAGATGGTTACAGAAAGAGCTTATGTATTCAACTATATTAGCCACATGTAAGACCTCCTCTATCTATCAAAATATATCATCTTCTGTAAGAACTTTTACATACATATGAGTAGTGTCTGATCACCATTTCTTAGATGTGACTATATAAAATCTGTAAGTACACTTTTTAAAGTTGAAACGTTGTCCTATATTTGGTCAGGATACAACTGGACAGTTGGCAGGAGGTGGAGGTGTCTCTGTCTACTACTCCCATGCCTTACAGCTTGTTTTTTTCAGTTATGCATCAGGTGAGTCATTCTGTACTGTCTCAGTATTTAAACAAATAAAGGAGGCACAGTTTTGTTTTAAATAAATATCTTGTAATACTTTCCATAATACTAATAAAGTCATTTCCTAAAAGACTTCAGACTGTACTCCAAATAAACTACCCAGTGCTGTTTGTCAGGGTTGTGTTAAAGCCTTAGCTCGTTTGCCCGGGCCCCTGACATTCAACAGGCACCTTGGTGCTCACAATAAATAAGTGACTCACTGTTAACAATGTAATTGCTTAATGATATGAATATAAGTTATGATGACAAACTGATGGAGTAATGACATTGAATTTAAAACATTCTAATATTGTGGATCTATTAATTAAACAATAATTCTCCACCTTGCTGTCCCACAACGTACACATTAATGTTCAAAACCACAACACAACACATTGCTGTCTCTAGTCACCAGTGTAGACTTCCAATCCCAGAACTAACTCCCTGTAGAGACATAAGAAAAGACAAATTGAAAGTTCTAGTCCCAAAGCACTAAGGCAGCGAAACAACTGCGAAATGCAGTAATGCCTTAAATACTCACCCTAAACAGGGGAACACAGAAGAATCTCAAACACACGTTACACCAGCATAATAACAAAACCACTCCATAAACTTACAAGCTAGGCAACCAAGAAAGTGCGTTCAAAAATTGTGCACTTAATACACATTGCTTCTAGAATGTCATAACCTACGCACCGAAACTGATTACACATGAAACATCTTCACTTTTCAACAGAAATGTTCATATAAATAAAATTCACTTTCAAATATTACCTATAGAATCCTAAGTCTTGTTATTGAATGTGTTTATTGTTTATTATCTGCTTCAATCGTATAGGTAAAAGTTTTGCAGCCCCTGTAGCTAAAGATTTATCTACTGTGACCAATCTATTTCCAATTACATTCAAGAGGTAGGTCATAATATAACCCAAGCAAGAGTCAATATAAACAAAAAATGGAAACTTTTAAAAACTATGTCAATATTTCTTATACTTCCTGTTAATTAAAATTATACAGTGCAACATGAACCTTGAAGGTTACTTAATTTTGTTTTAAGCATATTTTGGATGACTTTTTGAAACAAATCCAGTTTTGTGTTATGTCATTGAACACTAGCTTACAGCTATATAGTTAATTATTGTCTCTTTCAAGTTACTGCTTTTAATTTTCCATGCTTATTGTAGGAATGGTCACATGAGACTGTTATCATGATTTTTCTGACTAACATAACCAAACTTAATCTAAACTTATCAAGTCTTAATGTTAGAAATATATTAATACATTTCATTGATATTAAGTGTTTATTTAATCATTGCCCTGTGGACAATGGTTATGCTTCTCCTGGATGTGGCAAAATATCTAGGTCACAGCTGTTGCTGCATAACCAAAGGAAATACTGCATTCCTCATTAATCTTTGGACTTGTTGAAGACAATCCTTATTATTAGTTTATTTAATTAATATGAGTTTTGAACAGGTTCAGATATGCATCTTTATTCGCAAATAAAAATTTGCTTGAGACAGTGTGGTTGAAGGGCAAAACATTCTTGTTTCTCTTTCAGTTCCAATGGTGGAGGTAAAAGTAGCAACAGTCAGCCTCTAGTCTCCTGGTCAGAAGTGCCTGGACACACTGGCCTTTTGTACTGCATGGCTCAGACCACCAACAACCCCATAGTCCTGATGATCAAACCTGAAGTGATCATTGTGCAAGAAATCAAAGTACTGCCATCCAAAGCAAAGGTTGGGGATAAATTCAGCTAGTTCTTATTCTAAGTTTTGGTAGCTTTTGATCACTTAGTTGTAGATGTTTGGGTTGAGTGCATGTTTGTTAACTTCATTAATTTGCTTAGAACTATATATCCTAATAAAAACTATTTGACGCTTACATATAAATGTGTCCACATTTCAGATTCAAGATGTTGTTGCTATCAGACATCCAGCATCCAATTCTGATCAGGTTTGTGATAAGTCTAGACCATGATTGTTATTCTTTTGTTATGGTTTTGGTTAGTGAGAACAAAATCACTAGTTAAAGACTAATCAATGTAACATTAAACATCTACTTATACTGTACACATTTGCTAATCTTGTGTGTGCCTTTAATAGTGTGATTCCATATGAATCAAATTAACATTTTGTAGAAGATTTTAACTTTTATTCTGCATTTTAAGGCATTAACTTTGTATTAACACACATATTTCCTTACACTATGGCTGCAATAGGTCACTCTATCACAACTTCATAAACATTTGATCATAAACAAATTGTACTACAAATATGAATCACTTATTGATTCTAACTTTCAGCATCGTACCACAATGATCCTGCTGTGTGAAGATGGTAGCCTGAGAATTTATATGGCCAATGTTGAGGCCACTAACTACTGGATGTCACCTAACTTACAACCCAAGAGCCCCATCTCTGTATTGAAACCTGTCAAGAAGAAGAAAATTGTCAAGTCAGGTAACACTCACATTTAACGTAGATTAATTCAAAAATTAGTCTTTTTACCACATAATGCCATTTTTTAAATCGTATGTGTACCAGAAAATTGTAATTAAAAGTTTTGACTTGTATAAATATTTGTGTATTGTAGGTCGCTCCAACAGCTCTATATCATTTCCAGTGGATTTCTTTGAACACTGCCAACATTCTAATGATGTGGAGGTGAGTCAGTGAATATGTAGCTTATGTCTCTTAGTGACAGTAAAAACATTTGTTTTTTTCATTTAATCCTAAATAAATGGATTTAAAATTTTTTAGCTATTAATTTATGAAGATTAATGTTCAAAAAAATGTTTCTATATTAGACCTTTATAGTTGTTAATTTTATGGAAATGCTTCAATATTAAACACGTTTTTTTTAAACCACTAGTGTTAGCAATTGATGCTTTTAAAAGATTTTTTTAGACTAAATAAATATGACGTCTTTAAATAATAAGAAAACTTCATAATAGTTTGATGTTTTATGTTTCCCCCAGTATGGAGGTAATGACATTCTTCAAGTGTATAATACACAGCAGGTTAAAAATAGGCTCAACACAAGTGGTCTGTACATTGCTAGTACCAAGGTATAAGAAAGTTTTCTGTTGTAATTTATTAACTATTGAACTGTTCAATAGACTTACACTCATGTTATTTTTCAATTTGTCGATTGATATAAATAGATCTAATTGGCACAGTTCATTTTTGACTTTATATTTTTCAGCCAAATGGCTTCACCATGGAGATAACTAATACCAACAATTCAACTGTTCCTGTTGGCATTCGCATCTTTGTTGGGTCTCAAACTGTCGAGAGAGCCCCTTCCTATGTTGAAGTCTTCCGCAGACAAATTCAACTTCAAGTAAATATCTTTTTATATTGACAAGCAGGGTGTCCACAAATTTCTTATACAACTTGACAAAATTGTTAATTCAATTGGTTAATTAGGTTTCTTATAATTAGGTTTCAATAATGACAGTGTACTTGAAACACTTGATACCACAAATCGTATCAAAACTTTTTTTTTTAAGTAATCCTGTTGTATAAGGACTCTATGAACAACCCTATGCATTAGAGCAAATTCCTATGACTATTACAATTATTTCAGCCATGACTAAGAAATAAGTGTTATGAAAATATATTTGTTTCATTAAAAAAAAAATTATTTAGAAAGTAACTAAATATCTTCTTTATATTTAACCCTCCTGATCCATTGTCATTGACTATTTTGTTTGTGAAAAATGGAAACAAACATTTTTTTTTATCGCAATGTTTCAGCTGAACATGAGAGCTAGATGGTTTGACATTCCATTTACCAGAGAGGAATCACTTACCGCCGATAAGAAATTTGACATTTTCTGTAAGTACACATTGACAAACCTTGATGGCATTTATTATGTCAAAGTTCACAAAACATCATATCATAAGAAAAGTCACTTTCTATTGATGATTATTTTTGTCCATTTAGTTGGCTGCAGCCAGGACCCAAATTCAGTCACAATGGTGGACTCTGTTAAAGTCTATGTGAAAACTAAAGAAACATTTGGTTGGCCAGAAGAACCTGAAGACTTCCCAGAACCCAGTGCTCCTACACCCACTAAAGTAACCCCTTCTTGTAACAATGCAACCAGTGCTGAGGTGGATGCTAGTCCAGTGGCTGCAGTACCACTAACAGGAGCAGACAGGTAAATGCATGCACCACTGGTATGGGTCTGTTGGTTTAGCTTAAAATTGTATTATCTAAGTATCTATCTATGGCCTCCTTTAGTCACGAAGCGACTATGGATCATCTCATGTAAATGAGATGAATGCCTGGGCATTAGCTGTGGTCAAAACAATGTCACCCACACATCAGTTCCCCCCTCTCCATGCAGCTGATGTATCCAAAGGAGGGCAGTGCCGATACAGTATAGTTCAAGTAATATGTATACTTCAATTATTAAAAAGCAATAATTTTTTTTTATCTGTACCAATTGGATTTCCTCAATATACTATTTTTTTGTACATAATCCTTTTTCAAATATATTTCTGTATGGGCGTATATGTATTTAACCTTCTTTGGTGTGCTTCTTTATAAGTAACACAAAACACAAAATTTAAATTATTTTCTGAAATGCTCAACATTTATTTAGATTTAAAGTTTTTTTTAATAATTGAAGACATGTTCAAGGTGCTTGACTTAGTTAAGTTTACATTATGAACTCCTTTGAATTGAAAGTAAGATGTTCTTCAAGAGTTATCCTATTTAAATCATTGTGTCACATTGTTTACCAGATTGCTGAGCAGTGCATTGGAAGTACTGGATGGAGCCTTCACTATCATGCCTCAAGCTGAAGAGGATGCTGCAAGGGAGATGACTCTAACCCTGGCCACTTCATTATTGACATTGACTACCCCAGAACTAGTTCAGCTGCATACCAAGTCATTGCTGGCTTCACTATTTAACACAAAAACAGCTTATCACAATCATAAAGTGAGTGACCTAGTTGCTTTTGACAGGAACTGATCATATGTTTTTTTTGTTATAACTGATTTAATTTTTATGTTGTAACAGTTAAAGTTTTGTTTTTGTTACAAAGAAGTATTTCATGTATTGAATTTTGACATTTTTGTTTAGATGCAGTGAGAAATTATTGTCTAACAATGTTTCTGCCTTTCTCTCCTTAGGATCATGCTCTACTGAACCATGTCATGAGGTGTCTCCCATCGCCAGATGTACCAGACATGGATGTGGAGGCCTTCCAACACCTCTTGGTCACTGCTAGATCTGTCTCAGTCTCCAGGCCCTTCAACTTGGTCAAATTTGCAGAATCCCACAGCAGTCAGGGTTAGTCTTGTAGTTAAGAAGTTAAGTCAACTGCTGTCTGTAAACCAACCCTAACTAGTCCTTGTAGCAGTGTTTATAGTTAACAGTTGCATAAATGTCAAGGCTACATATTGTAGATAAATAATAATAAGACATTGTCTTTGATTTCAAAGATTAAGGATGAGCGCAGTATTTCACATAACCATGCAAACCCCGGGCGACCTGCATATTTTGCCATATTGGATGCAGAGAAACCTGTAGACCGCTTTTGTCATCTGCACCAGTCTTTGACAAGGACTTTTATTTATTTACAAATGTGTGTCCCTCGACCTTATGAGAACTCTTCAGCTGTCTCTTCCACCTGCTTTTCTGTTTGCCAGTTAGAGTCCATTGGCACATGAGTTGATCTTCATAGTATTTCTGGGAGGCAACTCTATTACAGACAGCCTTTAAGCTAACAAAAAAAAAAGATTATAACATAATATACATGTAGTCACTTAGATCATGACTCTAATCAGACTTGTTTTAATAGTGTTCTTTTTCCTAGATACTCTTGAAATTAATAGTTTTAGAACTATATATTTCCTAGATACTCTTAAAATGAATAGTTTTAGAACTATATATTTCCTAGATACTCTTAAAATGAATAGTTTTAGAACTATATATTTCCTAGATACTCTTAAAATGAATAGTTTTAGAACTATATATTTCCTAGATACTCTTAAAATGAATAGTTTTCAGTTTTCTAGCTTAGTAAATGTAAACAGAATACATCACAATAAAACAAAATAAATTTATAATGCGTATGGCTTAACGTAACATTCAATTTACAAGATCATTAAAAGTTATACTCACCAATTCACTAATTTAATATGACTATGAAATGGTGGTCACATATTCACTAATTTGATATATAATACAATGAATGTCAAACAGAAAGCTTCAATTTTTTTAAAAGTTATTTAGAATGGAATGTGTTGTATTTGTTAGTGCTGGAAGTGACAGATATTGAAGAGTCTACCGATGACACACAGCCTGTGAAGACCAACATGTACACACTGACAGACAATGAGAAGATGCACTTTACCTCCAGGCTGGTGGAAGCTTTCTGGAGACTCCATGCAGCCAAACCAGCCAACTCAATGTTAGCACCTGTCTGCTTACCTGGTAAGTCAGTAGTCTCATTTCAAAGTCTATTCAGACCAGTTGTAGCAAGAACATGGTTCAACACAATCTCTGGTTTAACATACCATTTTATAAGTCTCAATTTTTGTTTAATGGCGTGCCATTTTCCTAACATTTATTTTTAGCAAAATATTTATTTTTAGCAAAATATTTATTTTTAGCACTTAATCCATTGCGATCCATTGAATGGGTTAGTTTGTTACTTAAAATCCTGTTTGAATCCCTATTGTCTGAGTGTTGCATCCACGCCTCATTTTTATTGGATAGGGGGGGGGGGGAACTCCCTTCACTTGGGTCCATGCAAGACTTTCTTTCAATCTCAGCCATACTCACAGTATGAAATCTTAGGAACAATGCTGGTCAAATTGACTTGTACGCTTTAGACCACAGTTTACTGATGTTTTTTTTAATCTTATCCAGGCTTGACCAACATTGATATTACAGTCAGCTGTCTTGTTGAAGTCATCCATGCCTTCACTCTCTGTGACCCTGACTTTGTTCAGTTGGCTACCAAACACTATGTCAGAATGTTGCTATCTCAGGTAGGCTACACTTACAATGACTACCAAACACTATGTCAGAATGATGCAATCTCACATAGGCTACACTTATAGCTACCAAACACTATGTCAGAAGGCTATTATCTCAGGTAGGCTACACTTACAATGACTACCAAACACTATGTCAGAAGGCTACTATCTCAGGTAGGCTACACTTACGATAGCTACCAAACACTTTGTCAGAATGCTGCAATCTCACATAGGCTACACTTATAGCTACCAAACACTATGTCAGAAGGCTACTATCTCAGGTAGACTACACTTACAATAGCTACCAAACACTATGTCAGACTATTGGTCTCTTACAATGGCAGATACAAGTCTGTGCTTGTTTCATCACTTAGAACCTACACTATTGTCTTAATGTTTCAGGATCCTGTTGTAAGTTTCTCCTGTCGCCAGGCTTTGATTCGTGTTTTGAGACCCAGACACAAGAGAAGGAGGGTATTTGTTCACTCACCTCCACTGCTGACTCCACAAGGTATGAGCTCATATGTTTAACTCATTCTTTACCTGTTCTAAATAGATGTGTTGCCTTACACATTTTTGTATCGTATGTTGGGGCTTAACAGTTTTTGTCTTTTTTTATTTGCAATGTCATTAATTTGTCTTCTTTAGTATCTGATTGTGAAGAATACTTTTGTTAATTTTTTATATAATTGTTTTGTTTTAGAATGTTATCAATATTTGTGTATGTTAATAATGATTATTTTAGACATGTTTATTTCTACACAATTGCATTTTTCTATGCATAGTCTTTGTGTATAAACAGTTGTAAATCTGTGTATTCATCTTTGTCAAATGTTCCAAAATTATTACCTTCACACCTTCATCTATCCCATAGTCTGTTGAACATGTTGGGGGCATCACATGATCTTCAAACTGTCTTTCTCCATTCTTCTCTGTCTTTTGCCTTGGATAGAATCTCTTTCAGTAACAGCCCCATCCATTCTTTTTTGTTGTCTTCCCATCACTTTCTCTGTCTGCCTCTTCTTCTTTTTCCGTTTACTGTTCCCTGAAGGAAGGTCTTTGCCAGCCCTGAGGACCTTGTGATATGGCCATAAAGTTTTAGGTTGCAAAATTATAGACCACATAAAACTGGATTTGTTCTTTCTACAATTGTATTAATTGTACAGAGCCATTTTACAGAAAATAATGTAACATAACCAGTTCTCATCTAACTCTTACTTCTCACACATGCAGTCATTTCAAGCAAATCTTGTCAACTGTCACTGACTTTTCAAATTAAAAATCTTTCAGTCATTAAAGCCAGCATTCTAAATTACAAATGTAACAATCATTACAGCTAAACGGTTTTCAGTTGTCTTATAATATTTGCTTCTTTCTAGTTATTGAAATGTAATGAACTTCACATGTGTCGTAAGAATCAGCTCATTAAGTAATTACACTTTTATTATCTCTCCAAGGTGTTGATGATAATGAAGAGGATGAAAATGAAGATGACAAAGGTGAGCAGCCAGATACACCTCCTGAAATCAACCTGCCGCCTGTCGAGGACCAAGCTGCCATGCCTCCACTTGAACAAGACTTGGAGCCTGAGCCTGATGAACTCTATGAAGTTGTGGTCAGTTTTCTTTGTTTCTAGAACACTTTGTGAATGTCAGAATTCAAGATTATTTAGTTTGTTTGTTTTTCCTGCATCCAATTTCTTGCCTACTTGTAGGACAACAACATGTTGCTGGATGATGGCATGGGGCAGGCCAACGGAATGCAAGGACTTGAAGCTCTCTGGGGTATGGAGCCCAACTTTCCCCCAATGGTAGAGATACCAGCTGATGCGGATGATGAAACTATGGTAGAACTGGCCATTGCATTGAGTTTACAAGAGCAGGTAAATTGATTCCTATTAACAGGCCCTTTCTCTAGATAGTGTTAGAATATTAAGTGTTGTATTTAAAACAACAAAAAATTAAGCATTCAAAAGAAGATTCTTTTTCTTATATGAGCATATCTTTGTCCTAATTTCTTAGTGTTTTCAACTTCATGTCAAATTGATAGAATAGTATTAAAAAGGTTATCAAAGAATAATTTTATACATGATAAAAATAAATTACTTCAATAATTTATTTTGCATTTCTTTTGCTAACATAAAAAGAAAAAGAAAAATTCTTTATTTTGTTTCATTATTTTATATCAATAGGCAGTTACCTGATTTTAAGTATTTAATGTACTATCTTTAATGCATTGTGGTAATTTTATTTTAAATTTGTCTACAGGAAGGAGGTCAGGTTGGTCAGTTACCTAGTGTGTTAGCTGGACGACTGGCTAACAATCTGGGCATTAATTTAGGTCAAGCTGCTGGTAACCTTGGGATCCAGGGCCTAGCGTTGGCCCCTGCTGGCCAGGAAGATGATGATCTTGAACTGGAAGAGCAGCCTCTGTCCGACACAACAGCCTCTGCCCCAGCTAGTGATGATGAGATTGGGAGCACAGCGGCTACTGATGGGTCAACGCTGAGGACCTCGCCAGCAGAGCAGGGCGGTGGCTCTGGGGCAGGGTCAGAAAGTGGTGGGAGTGCTGTGGACTCAATCTCTGGTAATAACAATTGTACACTTATAATTTCAAGAAACCAAATCTAATCTCTGGTTAGGATAGTACACTCCTTACTGAAAGGTATATCTCTGTTAAAGATGGAAAAATAAAATTACTGATAGCCTCCTTCAGTCACCAAATGACTATGTTTGGGGTCAGCGGCATCGCAGGCTCTTCCAGGGCATAGCACTGTGTGCTGCAATGTGCCTAAGGGTTGCCGGCTCCTGATTTTTCCCCAGGCTTAACTCCTCAAGCCTTTCTTATGTTTGGGTATAGCAG
Source organism: Biomphalaria glabrata (assembly GCF_947242115.1). NCBI lineage: Eukaryota > Metazoa > Mollusca > Gastropoda > Planorbidae > Biomphalaria > Biomphalaria glabrata. The sequence goes on along the minus strand of NC_074712.1, from coordinate 57,366,173 downwards.
CAAGGCAGCAGAGGTTTGAATTCTCAGTTTTCTTTCTCCTAGGTGGGTAGCCAGCCAAGACAAACGAACACCCCGCCCGAAGTTTACTGGCTTAATTCATTTGCCCTTTCTCCTGTTAGTGAAACAGTTCTGCCTAGCCCAATATCTGAGCCACATGTGAAGGCCAGGAGTTGGACACATGAGAGTATGAGACGCATGCCATTGGAAGCATTGGTAGTGAAGTGCTTATTTCTATTACCACTTCTGGCAATGACAGCCTTACTTGCCTACACTGAATTAAGAAATATATTGAATGCAAGTTTACAATTACCCACATAAGTACTAATGTCTTATTTCATTGAACACATACAAAAGTATTATTTTAGAATTTCTGAGATCATGCTTAGACACCATCAAGCTTCTGAAGTCAATAACTGAGAGACTTGTTTATAGCTAGTAAAAATGGAGTCACAGTAAGAGCCATGAAGATTGAGAAATGAAAAAAAAAAAAAATCAATGTCAATTTTGTTACAATTTTGTATTTCTGTTAAACAATGAATGGTTTAATGCAATGCTCCACTATTGATCTATTGACCTGCTCTTTCAGCCACCAGTGGAAGGAGCAGCTGCTATGGATTCCAAACCAGTGAAAGTAACCCACCCTCAGCAGGGACCAGGGGGGATGTTTCCAGCTACCTGGGAGTCTCTTGTGGATACCTGTTACATAGTGAGAACACTGAGTTGGATACGGACACAACACAAAGGTACTTACTTCCCTTGCTACTGACTGGCTTCCCCTTTCTTAATATTTCACATCCTTTGGGGGGGGAGAGAACCCCAGAGAAAACACATTTTATTGGAATATCTTAGATACTAACTTCATCAATTGTTGGCCAAAGAAACTGCCCTTTACATTACATGTTTGTTTATTTGTAAAATGTTTTACATGTTTCGGATGTTCCTTGAGAGTTGAACATAGTTTACTTTCTAGTCCAAACCTCCCGCAGGACGAGGGGGGATGGGAGCAGGCAGGGTTTGAACCTGGGACCATCAATTAATCCAAACGACAGTCCAGCGTGCAGACCGCACGACCAGACATGATCTGAAAGCGATGCTTTACTTTTTACTTAACTACTTATGATACAAATTCTTTGAAGTAAATAAGATAAGTGTTTTATTTTATTTCCCGTATAAATGTGTGTTGTTTTGTCACAGGCTTCACAATCTTCGCCTGAAATTTTTGGAGTCTTTGCTGCAATATTTCTCTGAAGTACAAAAAGTTGGTGGCGTCAGATCTGTTCCTTTCATGCAGGTATCTGTACTAATCTTAAGCGTTGCTTCCATATGGTGAGCAAAATTTATTATACAACTAACACATTATTATTGTGAAAGTATAGGGTCATTAGAGAAGATTCAATGGATAATGTAATTTATGGAAACTAGAAAGATTATTTACTATAATTTACTTACAACTTGTTAGGTGCTGTTGATGTTGACCACTGACCTTGAGCCAGAGGAAGACCGGGACAGAGCCGCACTGGATCTCTTCCTAACAACAATCATTCAGAAACTGGACCTGAGTGGACAGGTACATTCATTCTCCCATTTTTCTTGTCTTTAGACCTGAGTGGACAGGTACATTCATTCTCCCATTTGTCTTGTCTTTAGACCTGAGTGGACAGGTACATTCATTCTCCCATTTGTCTTGTCTTTAGACCTGAGTGGACAGGTACATTCATTCTCCCATTTGTCTTGTCTTTAGAAATCATCCTCACAATTTTGATAATCTGGAGTTACTTGTCTCAGACTTGAAAAAAAAAACTTTTTTGTTTGTTTTACAGGATCTCCAACAGATTTCTAATCGCAGTGATCACTTTGAGGTCAAATTGATTTTATTGAGATTGATTAGTGTCCTCTTGTCAAGGTCAAGGTCAGGATCCAAGTACTCTAGTGAGGTTGGTCATCTTTCTATGTAAATTACATATGATGTGACTGTTATTTATTTTTTTTTACATATAAATGTGATCTGTTTTTATTATATTAGCATGATGATATAAATTTATAGCTTGATGATATAAATGGATAGCTTATCGTAATCTAAGTTAAATTTTATGTGTTATAAAAAATATTTTTAAACATTTAATTTGATGCAGCTATTAGTATAACTAACAAAACTGTTTCCAAAAATGAATAAAATGTCAATCTATTTATTGCTTTTTTAAAAACATCTTGTTTAACTATGCCCTAACATTACAATTACTTATTGGACCCATCAATGAACATGCTAGCTTCAGATGTAGTTTCATCTGCAAAACAGTTGTACATTTAATTGTAGATTTGTTCCAGTGCTTTAATTTGGGTCCTATAGTACCAATTTTTGGTTTATATTAGTTAAAAACTTTGAAAGATGATATTGTGGAGTTTAAATTTTATATTTGAGCATACAAAGTATGTCAGTAGGAGTTAATTATGATGTACATTAAATTATTTGTTAAATGTTATTTAACCTTGGTTAGGCTGATAATAGAATATGCATCCTCTGTTTGGGACCCCTCAACTCAAGAAAACATTAAGAAACTAGAACAGACACAAAATAGAGCAGTGCGATTCATAACAAACGAATATTCACATTTGACTAGAGTAACACCTTTAGTAAAATCACTAAATTTAGAAAGCCTTCAGGACAGAAGGCTCAAAAGTAAAGTAGCAATAATACATAAAACACTGAACCATAATCTTCAAATACAAAAACAAAATTTAAATTTAATATAATGGATGTGCACTGTGTCTTTTGGATTCTAATGTTGGTATGGATTTTAATTTGTGTGGAAACGTGTATTTCAGTGGAGTTTTGTGGTAAGACGCTTGACAGTATGGACAACACACCCGCCATCTTGGAACCTAATAACGAGCCTAAGCCCAAGGCTTTTACCGAACAAATCCCTAGCGCAAAACGTAAGAAGAGAGGACGTGAGGAGGAATACGAGTTAAGTGTAGAAGAAGAGGACAAAGAGGCTTCCTACCACCCATCGTAACAGGCAATGTTAGGTCTTTACAAAATAAGATGGAAGAATTAACAGGTTGCTGTGAACATTTGTATCAATTCAGAGAGTGTTCCTTAATGTGTTTCACTGAAACCTGGCTCAATGATACGATACCCGACTCTTCTGTTGATCTCGATAAATTTTACGTTTATAGAGCAGACAGAACAATTAATAGTGGAAAGTCAAAAGGAGGAGGACTCGCAATCTATATAAACAAGGAATACTGCAACGCCAATAATGTGAACATCAGGAATAAAATTTGTGACCCTAACATTGAACTTATGTGTGTCACACTTAGGCCCTACTACTTGCCTAGAGAATTCACCCAGGTGTGTGTTGTTGTTGTGTACATACCACCGACGGCTGACACAGCGACTGCGTCGGAAATAATTTTTGATGTGTTACACAATGTACAATCAAAACACCCGGACTCTGTTTGTATCGTAACTGGAGATTTCAACAACCTAAATATTGACAACACACTGTCAAACTATTGCCAGTATGTCTCCCTCCCCACAAGGCAGGGCAGAACGCTCGACAAATGCTACGTAAACATTAAGCAGGCTTACAAATGTAAAAGTTTGTTCCCACTTGGAGAATCTGACCATGTATTACTCCATCTTATACCAAATTACAAACCTACTCTTAAAACTACAAAGAGAGTTATAAAAACGGTCAAGATGTGGTCTGAAGAGGCTGTAGAAAAACTACGAGGATGCGTTGAGAAAACTAACTGGGAAATCTTTATTGAGAACTGTCCAGACATAAACGAACTAACAGAAACTGTTACCTCATATCTATCATTCTGCGAGGAGTTAACAATTCCAACAAAAACAATACAAGTCTATGGAAACAATAAGCCCTGGATGACCAAAAAAATCAAACACCTTATTACTGAAAAGAAAACAAAGTATAAGGCTAGCAACGAAGAGTTTATAAATGCTAAAAATAAACTGAGAAAAGCAATAATTGAAGGGAAAAAAACATACAAAGAAAAAATTGAGAATTTCTTTGCAAAGAACAACTCAAAACAATGCTGGGAGGGATTAAAGAAAATAACAGGCTGCGCCTCAAAACGAAAACAAATTTTAGTGGCTGATGATGAGAAATTCGCCAACGAACTAAATTATTTCTATTCTCGTTTTGACAAAGAAGATTTTGTTGAACTACACAAAGAACTTTTCAACACTCTGTCCAAAGGAAAACAAGAGCCCTACGTCAATTTTGTAACGGAGGATGAAGTGACATTGTTATTTAAGAGAGTAGACGTAACAAAAGCTTGTGGACCGGACAAAATTAGTGGCAAGCTGATCAAGCTATGTGCGGAGCAAATTTCTTCTATCTTCTGTCATATCTTTAACCAGTCATTGCAAACGTGCGTAATTCCAAACATCTGGAAAACTTCAGAAATCATACCAGTGCCTAAGAAACCAAAAATAGATTGCTTAACTGATTTCCGCCCAGTAGCACTAACACCTATTGTTATGAAATGTTTTGAAAAATATATTCTGAAACAACTTGTAGCAAAAGTCAATAACAGCCTAGACCCTCACCAATTTGCATACAAAGCAGCTAGAGGAACTGAGGATGCCATTCTATTGCTTTTGGACCAGCTTTATAAGCATCTTGATATACCCAAAACATATGCACGAGTCCTCTTCGTAGATTTCTCCTCGGCTTTCAATACCATACAGCCACATCTAATGATAAACAAACTGAGTAACTTAAATGTAAGCCCTTACTTGCAAGCATGGGTTCTAAACTTTTTAACCCAACGGCCCCAGCATGTTAAAGTCAACAACACCAAATCGTCAACTCGAGTACTATGTACGGGTGCTCCACAAGGTTGTGTACTTTCTCCTGTGCTATACACTCTTTACACTAATGACATAAGAAGCATCTATGACTCAGTTAAACTCATTAAATTCGCTGATGATACTGCCATAGTCGGTCTTATTTCAGGAGACGAAACTCAGTATCGAAGCTCGATAGAAGAGTTTACAAACTGGTGCACCGACAACTTTCTAGAACTGAATGTAACAAAAACTAAAGAACTTATAATAGATTTTAGAAAGAAAAAACAAACTATACGTGAACTGCAAATAAACACTACATCTATAGAACAAGTAAAGGCATATAAATATCTAGGCATTATCATCAACAACAAGCTTTCATGGGAAGACCACCTTGGAACTCTGACAAAGAAAACAGCCCAGCGACTCTTTTTTCTATACAAACTCAACAGTTTTAAATTAAACAAGAAGATCCTTGAGACATTTTACGGCGCGACAGTACAAAATCTGCTAACATACGGAATAAGTTGTTGGCAAGGCAACGCCTCATCTAAACTGTTGCAACGTCTAGAAAACATCATTAAAAAAGCATAAAAAATTACACTCACAACATTACCACATTTAAAGGAACTTTTTGAACAAACGTGCCTAAGAAAAATCGAAAAAATCTTGGAAGACAACGGCCACCCGCTCCATCAGAACTACGCCAGGTCGTCGCGAAGTGGGCGACTGCTGTCAATCAAAACAAGAACGGAGCGGTACAAAAACTCGTTCGTACCTCACTCGGTCAGACTCTATCACCGCCACTCATTGATCAGGGAACATGAAATGCACCAAGATACCTGTGTGTAGTCGCTGAATGAACTCTTTATGTTGTCTGTTGTATTTATGTGTATTTTTCTGTTGTGTTGTCTTTATATGAGAAACGAGTCCTTGTAATCACAACAAATTTCCGTAAGGATCAATAAAGCAGTCTTAGTCTTAGTCTTAGTCTTAGAAAGACACAAAGATAAAGGCACATTCCTTGTCCCATATGCTAGGACAAATTTGTACAAATACTCCTTCTTCCCTAGTGCTATTAGAGCATGGAATGGGTTGCCTGAGCTAGCCAGGAAAACCAGTGACTTGGCAGAATTTAAGTCATTGGTTAATATGCATGACTAAATGCATGACGCGTAGGACGTAATCATCTTCTTTTTTGAAGTAACGTCTGTATTATATAAGAAGATCTCCCAGCTGTGTGCTATCTAAAGAATTGTATCTGTTTTCTTCATGTAGTCCTTCTATTAAAGTATCTCCCAGCTGTGTGCTATCTAAAGAATTGTATCTGTTTTCTTCCCGTAGTCCTTCTATTAAAGTATCTCCCAGCTGTGTGCTATCTAAAGAATTGTATCTGTTTTCTTCATGTAGTCCTTCTATTAAAGTATCTCCCAGCTGTGTGCTATCTAAAGAATTGTATCTGTTTTCTTCCCGTAGTCCTTCTATTAAAGTATCTCCCAACTGTGTGGTATCTAAAGAATTGTATGTTTTCTTCCTGTAGTCCTCCTATTAAATTATCTCCCAACTGTGTGCTATCTAAAGAATTGTATCTGTTTTCTTCATGTAGTCCTTCTATTAAAGTATCTCCCAACTGTGTGATATCTAAAGAATTGTATCTGTTTTCTTCCTGTAGTCCTTCTATTAAATTATCTCCCAACTGTGTGATATCTAAAGAATTGTATCTGTTTTCTTCCTGTAGTCCTTCTATTAAATTATCTCCCAACTGTGTGGTATCTAAAGAATTTTATCTGTTTTCTTCATGTAGTCCTTCTATTAAATTATCTCCAAACTGTGTGCTATCTAAAGAATTGTATCTGTTTTCTTCATGTAGTCCTTCTATTAAATTATCTCCAAACTGTGTTGTATCTAAAGAATTGTATCTGTTTTCTTCCTGTAGTCCTCTTTTGTGAGCTACAAAACTGCCAATGCTCTCCTTCAATCTGGAACAATCAACTATTGTCTTCAAGTTTTGATCAACTTGTTGCCTTACTGGAAGGACTTCAATCTGGAAGATGTCCGTGTGGTTGACCCTGGGACTTCAGCGGTAAACTAAAGTTTCACTTTATTTGTAATTTTTTTAATATAATCAGAATCTTGCATCCAGATTGAAAAATAAAAACTATTACCAGTGCTGATCTATTCATCATGACTAGCCAAGACTTTGTTTAGTATAATTTTGTTTTTTACTTAAAAATTTATTTATTACATTGTAATAAATTATTAATATGTCACAGCTGAATAACCTTATATTAATAATATATGAAAAACTGAATAAGATATTGATTCTGTATTAAAGCTTAGTGAATTTATTTGTAAATAAAAGTTAATAAAACAAGTAAACAATAAATTTTTTGAGATAACATGGTATATAGTTTTCTATATATTTGATTCTAGTTATTTTTTTTTTGTCAAATCATTTTTCTCCATTCAAACTGTTATGGTTGGTTTCTGTTTAGGATGATCCAGCGAATCTGCCTGGCCAGCTATTGAAACCTTACCCTTCACATCCTCCTCCTGACATGTCCCCCTTCTTCTTAAGACAGTATGTCAAAGGTCATGCTTCAGATGTATTCCAGGACTACCCTCAGCTGTTGACTGAGATGGTGTTGAGACTTCCATATCAGGTAGATAGAGCTATTTACTATCAGCTTAATGATGACAATAAAGGTTTTCGTTTTCTGGTCTTGTTATTTTTCAAAAAAACAGTTCTTTTTAATAGTATTTCAACACTACTAGTTCAATATTTCTTTCAAGTTAAAACATTTTACATTCATTAGGCCTATTCACCATAGTTCATCTTGTTTATAATACAAATAAATATCACTGTGGGTCAATGTATCATTTTATCCCATGCTTTTGCTATCAGTTGAAGAAGATATCAGATGATCAGAAAATTCAAGGAGCAGTGTTTGATACCAAATGGAAGGAACTTCTTTCTGAGGTTGGTTTTCATTAACATAAAGTAACAGAAACTTTTGGTGATGATAAATAAAATGTCAGTAGGCAACAGAATGCATGGAAGTTAAGTAATTAATTTGCTCTTTTTGTTTAATGTTGCAATGAATGAAAATGTTGGATTTTATTACAAGTATTTTGTTTTAGATTTGAATTGTCTGAAGGAAAAAATGACTTAAAAAATGATATGAAATACCTAGTATCCATAGTACCTCTTAATATTGATTTGTTGTTTTCTTTCTATATTTGTTTATATGAGAGGAATTATTTAGATCACACAGCCCTCTATAGATTTTAAAGGGGTGGTTTGAACAAGTGTCCTGACTGCCTCTGGGTACAGTAAGGAAATGTTTAGAGTTCTGTTATAAAAGTAAATTTTTATAATGTAAATGTGTATATAAAATGATTGAACAGCCTTGTCATGTTGATTTGTTTCTCTATTTCAGTACATGTTGACCCAACAAACTCCATTTGTAAAGAGACAAGTTAGGAAGGTAAAAATTTTATAGCACTTGATCCACAATTTTATTTATTTACTAGTTGATTATATCACTTAATAATTATCTACTAATATATAAAGTAAATTTTGGGTATTTGTAAACAACTTTCTATTCACTATTAGCTCAGTAAAACTTAATACTATCTTCACTTTATTTTGGGTTTCAGTTGCTGCTGTTTATCTGTGGCTCGAAAGAGAAATACAGACAGCTGAGAGATGACTACACCATTCAGTCCAACCTTCTACAGATGACCCAGACATGCAATAAGAGTGGACTGGACACAGGGGCTGACTTGGCTCCACACAGCATCATTCTACCCTATGATACACTCTTGACTATGGTACAGTGCATTTCCAAGTGTCACGGCTTGTTTTGGAGAGTAGTAGGGTCTCCCCAAATTACATGACACACAAGTTACATAGGTGCCTCTATGGAAACACACTGAAGAAACTTAGTGTAGAATATATTTTCCTTGAGTTTAATGCTTTCTGACTCAGTTCTGTAAAACAAACATAAAATATGACTCTTTTGTAAAAGTAGAATAATAACTTGACTGATAAATAAGTTCTGTAAAACAAACATAAAATATGACTCTTTTGTAAAAGTAGAATAATAACTTGACTGATAAATAAGTTCTGTAAAACAAACATAAAATATGACTCTTTTGTAAAAGTAGAATAATAACTTGACTGATAAATAATATTATGGTGGCATAAATAAAACACAGTGAAGATACCGACAATTAATAACTATTCATCGCTGTCTAACGACACTGAATAATCTACTTGGAACAATGACCTCAATTGCTAGTTTAACGTCCCTTTGTATAGTATCACACCAAGACTTTTTTGGATTGTTCACCTCTTTTCTTCAAGCTTTTTAGACTTGTATCTTGACCTTCTATAGCTCCTACTAAATATTCCAAAATTATATTTGTTGACATCAATATCTCTCCAAGGTCTTTGAGATATTTCAATGTTAGCAGTAAACTGTTGTTTTTTTTTTTTACACATGCACAATTTGACCTAATAACCTGGTCAGTCCTGCTCCCCGGGCTAGGGCACTCTCTCTTCTGGCTTGACAACTAGATCTAGTAATATAGAAATGAATATATTAACTACTTTATAAGCATTTTCTTGATAGTACTCAAAAGTTTTATTTAGAGTAGCTTCAAAAGTTTTATTTAGAGTAGCTTGATAATGGTCTTTAGCTATCGATATTTGTTTCCTGGGCTTAGAGGAGAGCTTGATTAGTTTTAGATCAATGATTATATTAAAGATAAATAATTTATGTATAATATGTACCTGAATATTGCCAGATTGAACATTTGAAGATTCTGTGTGACATAGCAACCTCTCGACCTTACAACTGGCAGATGTACTGTAAACTGAAACAAGGTGAGAACCATTGTAGACAAGAATATTTGTTTTTTTAGAGACATTTGTTTTGAATGGTCAAAGAGTCTACAGGGAATAACACTTCAATCAAACATGTTTAAAGTGATTTCTATTGTGTTTCCTGCAGATACTCTCCCTTATTTGATTCAAGCAAGCATACTTCTGGATGAAGGTGTGGCTCCAACTCTTCTGCAACTATTGCAGTGTGCACTTTGTGGGGTCAAAGGTCATGGCCACACAGCTGGCTCAAACAGTTCCTCCACATCACCGATCAAAGTGAAAAGCAAAAAAGAAAAGGAGACTGTCAAAATCAAAACAGATGGTGAGTACCTACAGACTTTGTGTACTTAACAGATGGTGAGTACCTACAGACCATTGTGTACTTAACAGATGGTGAGTACCTACAGACCATTGTGTACTTAACATTTTTTTGTTTTGCATTACACATTACCTATTCACAATTTTTAAAAAATGATTAGTTCCCCTTTTTAGCTGTTGTGGAGGCGCGGTGGCTGAGCGGTAAAGTGCTTGGCTTCCGAACCAGGGACCAGGGTTCGAATCCTGGTGAAGACTGGGATTTTTAATTTCGGGATCTTCGGGCGCCTCTGAGTCCACCCAGCTCTAATGGGTACCTGACATTAGTTAGGGGAAAGTAAAGGCGGTTGGTCGTTGTGCTGGCCACATGACACCCTTGTTAACCGTAGGCCACAGAAACAGATGACCTTTACATCCTCTGCCCTATAGACCACACGGTCTGTAAGGGGAACTTTACTTACTTTACTTACTTACTTTAGCTGTTTTATGTCTGCTGTTATCTTCTCAACACACCTTGAGCCTGCATTGTGTTTTTTTAAATTGCTCCATAGAAGTGAAATAATAATTATTATTATTAATAATTTTTACTATTGTTGGTATGTTAGAGCAGAGCTAATATTTATAGAACATTGTAGAACATTGTCCTGTGCCGTAACTGATTAACATTAAACATTAATATCACAGAGCTTGACAGTGCCGGCAAAAAAACTGAGGGTGAAGAGACCAGACCATTTGATGAGAATCTGTGCCGGGAACTGGTCAGGCAGCTGACTGCTACCCTGGATAAGAATCTGTTCATCAAGTTTGTCAGAACATACTTGCTGGATTCAAACTCAAGCAGCAACAGATGGATGGCACATGGCCTTGTCCTACAAATATATAGGTACATACTGTCTATATTATGGTTTTAGAAAACTGGATCAATAAAATATTTTAAAATATTCAAGCCGTTAATAAGTCTTTCATAAGCATCTAATAAGGTAAAAGGGGTTGTTGATAATTAATGCAGATTGTTGTGTAATTGTCCTGATTGTGTATTGAACTAGAAACTCCAATGAAGAGGAACAACAGAATGTCTTGGATCTACTCTGGGGATTGTGGCATGAGGTGCCTGTGTTTGGAAGAAAAGCTGCCCAGTTTGTAGACCTACTTGGATATTTCCTGTTGAAGACACCAAGCCTACCTGATAAAAAGGTTATTTAGTTTTTAACCATAGTAGACATTATAGGATTTTGGCAGATTATATTATCCATTTGGTTGAAAAATTGTCAATGAAGTGAAACTTTTTGACAATTACACTGTGCTATATAATAATTAACATTTTGACTTTTAAGTTTGGGATGTTTCCTCAGAAAAGAATAGTACCTCCTAGCCCATACCTCCTGCAGCGGGCAGGATTCGAATGTGGGACCATCGAGACGTCAGTCCACGCATACCACTCGACCAAGCATCTAAATTTAGCTATACACACAAAAATGGAATCATTTCTACTCTAGCAATATTAATAATCATCTTACTTAATGTAGAATTTTATTTTGTATCAGAATGTTATTACTCTAATTAAAAAATGTTGTATTGATTCAAGGTAAAACTTATGTTGTCATAAAAAAGCTTTTCATGAATGATTTCCTTTTACTATTTGTCTTTTAGGTGACTGAATACCTGAACAAAGCAGTGACTCTATTGAAAGAAGAGAACCAACTGTTGGCCAATCATCCCAATGCTACCATTTACAAGTAAGTCTACCACACCTTGTCAACTCATTGTTTGATGAGTCAAGAGAATAGTGTACTTTGTCACTCATGGATTGAACTCTCTGCATTTGCTGAAAATGTTAATCACCTCTTAGTGTTTGTTTTCATTTGTCTCAGCCTGACCCTAGTTGCTTGTTTACTGTTACAGTATGTTGCAAGGGCTTGTGGACTTTGATGGCTACTATCTTGAGAGTGACCCATGTCTTGTGTGCAACAATCCTGAAGTCCCATTCCAGGTGATTACAATAAGATAGCAATGAACATTTTGGTCTTACTATGATCTCCTACTGAATGACTTTCACTCTGTGCATCAGTAGGATCAATGTAACATTAAAGAGTAGGCTGTGCATTAATCTGATCCATGTAACATTCTATGATAGTCAGTAAGGTTACTGTTTTTGTGTTTGTCTCTAGACTTTGAAGCTTTCTGCTGTTAAAGTTGATTCAAAGTTCACCACTACCACCCAGATAGTCAAACTTGTCGGCAGCCATATCATCTCTAAGATATCCTTACGAATCAGTGATCTTAAAAGAACTAAAATGGTAAATTAACTGACATTGACTTAATGTTAAACTGATTTAGTTAATTTAAATATTTAAATGAGATACATTAATGAAACTTAAGCCCAAATGTTGATGGGTTTACAATGCTGACTTGGGCTTCCAGGTGCAGACAATGAACATCTATTACAACAACAGATCAGTTCAAGCTGTGGTAGAGTTGCGGAACAGACCAGGACTTTGGCACAAAGCCAGGAAAGTCAGACTAACCTCGGGCCAAACTGAAGTAAAGGTAACCATCTTTGATTATTTAAGAATCGCTCAAAAGTCTGTGTGATATTTGTTTGTCTAATAAAGCAAACTTCAAAACACCCTTCTCCTTGTTAGTATCTGTCCTTTTTTTAAACATATTTCACTAAGTTTTTTATAAAATTGTGTAATATTGCATTAGTTCTCAGGTTGTTTTAAATATAATCATAAAACATTTTATCAGAACAATACATTGTCCATATGTCCCACAGATTGAGTTTCCCATTCCTATAGTAGCCTGTAATCTGATGGTAGAATATGCAGATTTCTATGACAATCTTCAAGCCACGGCTGAGACTTTGCAGTGTCCACGCTGTAGTGCCAGTGTCCCAGCATCACCAGGCGTCTGTGGAAACTGTGGAGAGAATGTTTATCAGTGTCACAAGTGCAGGTCAGTTCAGGGGCATAATAGGCAGCTAATCACATCTCAATTTACTCATTTTTCTCAGCTAAGATATAAAGTAATAAATATATATAACAACAAAAATTGAAATGTTCATATTTTTACCTAGAAAAGGTTTGATTGTGAAAACAAATTTAATCAACAAATTTAAAAAAGTGACAAAAAGTTGTATGAACAATCTGTTTTAGTTGTGACATTTTCTTGTCTTTCTTTTGTGAGTGTTAGTTCGTTTGAAAAGAAAGAAATAAAATAATTAGGTAATAACTTTAAAAAAGCTACAAAAGAAACAACTATCATTGGATTGAAGCTTGTAAATGTTAAGTAGATAAAAAGTTACACTATATCCATACTAAGAAGTGTGTACTGCAACAGATATTATTTTAATTAAAAACAAAAGAAAAAAAAGTACATTCTAAACGTTTTGATCATTGACATTGAGGTTTTATGTGCTTACTCTTGACTATAGCTATCAGTCTCACTGTATGTTCTTAGGTCAATCAATTATGATGAGAAAGATCCCTTCCTGTGTAACTCCTGTGGCTTCTGTAAGTATGCCAAGTTTGACCTGACACTGACAGCCAAACCTTGCTGTGCTGTGGACCCCATAGAGAATGAAGAGGACAGAAAGAAGGTAGAGACTTTGTTCTCCAATTAAATCAGTTCAAGAGTTCCTTGTCTGTTGCTAGTTGATCAATACGTTTGTTCCCAATGTCTTTTGTGCAGGCTATTACAAGCATCAACTCCTTATTAGAGAAAGCTGATCGCATTTACAAACAGCTGCAACTACATAGGCCAGTGCTGGAGAGTTTGTTGATCCAAGTAGCGGAACATGGCTCAGACAGACCACCAACAATTGGGGCCAAGGTCTGTTATACATGTGCCTTTTTATTCATTTATTTACTTGGTCGAAGTTGCAAGCTTATGAGTGAATTCTTTTCTAATAGGATTAATAGAAATATATGTATCTTTTTTTAAAAAGGTAATAATAATTATTTCAAGTTTGGCATTGTTTTGTAATCACAATTAATATTACATTGTCTAAGGTCTGTCTAATGTCTTTCTTATGTCTGTCTAAAGTCTATCTTATGTTTGTCTAATGTATCTAATGTCTGTGTAGGAAGTGAATGGAGCTACAGGAGCTGTACCTGTAAACAATGTCAACAAATCTATTCAGCTATTGGCACAGAAATATTGTGGGGAATGCAAAGCTGCTTTTGATGAACTGAGTAAAATTATTCAGGTACTGTATTTAGTGTTAGTTACTTTGCTTTGTATCTGTCTTGGGCTCTCAATCTATGTGTAACCAAGGACTTGCCAGTTAAATGTTAAGGGCTGGAATTACTTTCATAAAGAAAAACTTAATAACTTTGTTTTTTGAATGGCACATAAATAAATCTTTATTCACAATAAACAATAATCCTATTGATAACTTTTATAGTGCGAACTAAAGTCAATTCAATTAGTTACAATACTTGAATCAGTTCTATTCAGAATGTGGAATACAAATAATAAATGCAATCAGTACTCCATTGTAAGAACATTAATATCCAACATGGTGTATAGATGTCTCCACTTCGTAGATTTGATAAAACATATTCTAACTATACAATAGAAAGAATCATTAACTATTGATCTGCATTGTCAATGAACAGAAAGTGATGGCCTGTCGTAGAGAGCTGGTAGAGTATGACCAGCAACAGAGAGAAGCTGTAGCTGCAAGAGGTCAGGTGCCCATTCCAACTGGGGCCAAGGCAAAGATTGGGCTTTCTGAAACCAAATGTTTAAAGTCCTCCATCAGCAAAGAGAAAAAAGAATGGTAGGTACATTTCTGAGAAGTCAAAGTTGAGTTTATTGCAAAGCAAATTGTAAACCTTTGGTCTAGTTTATAGTTCTTGACTTGTTTCACTGATGTTATATCAAGATCATAATGTTTATGTTTCAGCCTAAAGACTGGCAACTGTTTTGGTTGTGCCAGTGCTGCTGTAGAACACTGTATCACTTTACTCAGAGCTTTGGTTACCAATGCTGACATGAGGCAAATTCTGTGCAGTCAGGTGAGTCTAATAGACTGTCATCTATTTGTTGACATTCTGTGGCATGCAATGTTTCTAGACAGCAAGACTGAACTCTGTAACAAATAGGACAAGGTTAGGTTGATTAGTTTTTAATGAGACCTGACAAAGTAGGAGTTGTAAAACTTTCCATTCATTTCTTCCATTTTTTTCTGTCATGTTCATTGCATCAATATTATTTGAAATGTGGGAAGCGTGGTTGAGAGGCTTAGTATGCTTGAACTTGGTTACCTATGAAGTGGGCTCGAAGTTCGACACCCTACTCGAGCAGAGTTGTGTTTACTGAGTGCCTAATGGCAGCTTGGAAAACCTCCCAGATACTTCCTCCCCCCACTGGTCCACAAATGAGATTGGACCATAACTCTCTGAGCATGCTATAAGCATGAAAGTAGCGCTATATGAAAGCTATAATTATTATTATAATGATTAAATGTGTCAAGCATCTTACATTCTTTGTAAAGTTTCATTTCACTGTGTGTTTGCAGGGTATGATCAAACAGCTGATTGATTACAACCTTAGACTTGGCTCTCTCTCTGTACGTACTGAGGTGCGCACATTGCTGTGTCTTTTAACTCGGGACAATCGAAAGGGCACAGAAGAGATGAACAACCTTGTCATGACTAGAATTACTTCGGCCATCAAAGGGCATCAGTCCAACCCAGACTTGGTAAATTGTTGCACAAATGTCTTATGAGTTACCTAGAAACCATCATTAGCAATTGTAACATTGTAAATGTTTTAGATACAATAGACTAGTATTAATACAGACATTATCACTATCTATTGAATCATAAAAGGTCTTGGAAGACAAATTTATTAAATAGCCTAATGTTTACACAACACAATCATTAACTATACCTAATTAGAGGTTTTAGAAGAAAGAAAAAGTGGCACTACAGCCCATGGAGGGCTCTGGCCTGCTTCAACGCATCCCTCCATTCCAATCTCTCTTGGACCTTTGGTCTCCATGCCCGAATGTACCCCACATCATCAATCCATCGCATTCAGTGTCTGCCTTTGGGTCGCCTGCCATTCGGTTTTTATCAAATTTATTAAGTTTATCACTTAGTGTAATATTTACACAGTCATTACCATTAGCATTTTTTTTCATTGCTAATATGATGCTTGTCTGTGCAGGGTTCCTCTGTAAGGCATGAGATCATGTTGTTAGCTACTTCCCTCCACCAGGATGACTCGTGCTGGGAACAAAGGACTCGATGTGGTAAGTTCATGTCAGCATGCAATCTAAAGACAGGAGATAGTCCTCCCCTCCTCTTTCTCCTTTCTTTCTTGTGTGGAGGAAAAACTAAAGATTGAATTAAAAAAAATAGTTTTACAGTTAATCTTTCTGGGTTGATTATCATTTTTTATTTGAAAAAATAATATTTAGATTGTAAAATTAGTTCTTTTCTAGAATTTCTATCAGTGGTTCTCAGAATTAGTTTTCAGTTATCTTAACCTTGATTTCTTGTCTTAGTTCACTTTTGCTGTTTATGGCAAAATTAATATTCAGTTACACCAAAACTTTCAAAAAAGTTTTTTTTTTTCCGTCTAGAGTTTTTCAAGTTTAAATCTAGGGATAAATTAAATGTTGATCTTCAAAAACTGGTTTTTCTTTTTTTTTTTTTGAGTTTTCAAAATATCCATTTTTATCAGTGAATAAAACAAAATGTCCGAGTCCACACACATTTCTACTCATTTAAATAATTGATACCAAACCATAATGATCTTCCTATGCGTTGCTTATATTTCTTTGTTCTGTAACTTGTCTTTAGTCATGCGCCTGTTCTTAATGGGGATACGAATGGTGAACCCGGTCATCATGGAGTCCATCACACTGCCATGTCTCCGGATACTCCAAGGATTGGTCAAACAGGATCTGGTCAGTTTTATCAATGGAAAGAGAAAGGTGAGATTTTGAGATCTTGTCAACCCACAGAACTATATACATTAGTAATAACTTACTTTAAATCCATCTTGATTTTGGGCTTTACAGACATTATATGACAATTGTGATTAAGCAGTTGATTGCATTCTAACCAATTCTAAGGCATGCACAGTTGTCTGCATTCTAAGTTCCCCTTGGAGACTTTGCAATCTGTAGGGCAGATGATGTTACCGGTCATCTGTCCCTTTGGCCAATGGTTAATAAGCAGGGTGTCATGTGGCCAGCACAATGACTAACCGCCTTTACTTTCCCAAACTAAAGTCAGTCCTAGTCTTCACCGAGATTTGAACCAGGACCACAGGTTTTGAAGCCAAGCACTTGACCACTCAGCCATCATCTAAGGCATGCACATTTTTTAATGACACTAAAGTGACAATTCCAATTGTTGAACTTAGTGATAGACTTGCTTGTAAACACAAATCAGCTTGAAATTCTTGATTTGGTACAATGTTGCCTAAAAGTTGCCCAGTATTTTTAAACACATCTTAGAAGTATACAATTTGATTGTCTAGTCTAGATCTCAGACACTTGCCAGCTTTCAAATACCTGGTCAAACAATCATAAGATCAAATTTAGTTTTAAAAGAAAGAAAATATTTCTGTAAACCTTAAGTTCAGTTTAGCATCTCACATATGAGTAATCTCTCATGGTTTGTAAACAATATGTTGCATACATAATTTTCCTTATTTCAAAGTTAAAGTAATTGTAGATGATGTTTTATTTAAATTTTCAGGAAGCAGAAAAGAACACGTCTGCTGATTCCATGCCTGCCAAATTCCACATGGATGTGAAGAAATGGCTGGCTGGTGATCCCAGATACTCCTACCAGAACTGGAAGCGTCGTTTACCAAAACCAGGTACAACTGTCTAGTTTATTTGATATGCTTCTTTTTTTTTACCAAAACCATGTACAACTGTCTAGTTTATTTGATACACTTTTTTTAAAATCAAAACACTGATAATAAAAATACATTTTATGTTCAATGTTTTTTCTTAAAATAAATTGTACACTTAAGATACAAATTATATTTTGAAATGGTGTAAAAAAAAAGAAGCAAATTTTCTATACCTCAGTGTTGTATCTTTTTTTTTTTGACCTAATTTGACTTAGTTAAAAAATAACTTTATTATAATTTATTCTTATTGATGATGTAAAAATTTAACTTTAATTTTATACAAACAAAAAGGAAAGGAAACAAAATATCTAGTCATGACAGACTGAAGTTTCCTGAGTTTTTTCTTTGTATAAAATGAATTTTAACTATTGAAGAGCTAAGTGCTAGCCACCCAAAAATTCAGTGATGAAAATGTCTATTCTTGAAGCTTTCTTCACTGAGCTGCTCTCAGAACCCAAGAAACTGCCCTACAAGCCTGAGACAGAAAAAAAACACAACTCCAGGGCAGAGTATCTGATGGAGAAGTATGTGGCCAAGTGGAAGCAGAACATGTGGAGAGTCCCAGCAGTCACCTTGAAGCTGACCCAGACAACATGGCTGCAGGTTTGATTTTCCATTCTCACCTTGACCTTTTTCTCCTATTTTACATTTTCTCATACTGTTATTTACCACAAAGATGTATTAAGATTTACCAACGTAATATTTCTAAAGATTTTCTTGTAGATAAAAATTGTTTGAAATAATTTGACTCATTCCTTCTGCAGCAAGCAATGTTTTCTCCAAGTTCAAGGTCAGCCAGACAGACAGCCTGTAGTGTGATAGAAGCTATATCTCAAATATTTAGCAGACGTAAGGAAGTTATTGACATGCTCACAAGGTTAGTTTGTATAAACCCGTATACATGATCAATTCATCTTGTAAGTGAGTTAGACCTGACATAACTTATGAATAAAAGCAAGAGTTAGGATATTCAAAACATTATTTTGTTTTGGTATAGCTAGATGTTGAGGTGGGAAGGGGTAACTTTGTTTATGCTATTTAACACTTTTTTTTGGGGGTCTCACTTTAAACAGCTGCCTAGATGATGTGGGACGTAGCGGTGAATGTGCCACTGAGTTTTTGGCTTTGTACAAGAGGCTGATCAATCAGGACAAGTGGAAGTATTACCTGGCCATTAAGGGAGTCATGCTTCACCTAGCTGAGCTTATTTCAAAGGTAATAGTGTAAAGGTGATTAGTACTCATTGTTTAGCGCAGAAATGTTTTATAATAAGGAAATAGAAAACCCTGTAAATTACTAAATGTGCTAAGTATTCATTTAAATCTTTTAGTAACTTTTTAGAAACTGATATTATTTTTTCTTTGCTTGATTGATATAGTCTTACTTCACTAACTGGGAGATCTAGGGGTGGAAATCATTTCATGCATATTATGCATGAGAACTTCGAAGGAGTTATATTAAAACCAACAAGCTTAACTTGTGATCAGCAACCTGTTATTTTATCATAAGCATTTGCGCTAAGAGAACTATTTACAATAGTTTAAGACAAGAAATGACATGGAAGCATATGAAGAAAGCTACTCAGAGTTTGGTGGAGAGGTATGGTTGTGGCCCTATGCCTCCCTGGGGGTTCACAGGAATAAATCAGTAAAGCAAGAAAGGAAAGGAGATTGTTGACATTATAGATTGGATCAATTTATTCTTTTTAAACTCAAAGGGGAGAAGAATTTGCTTTGATGCTACACTCATTGTTATAAAAAAATAGAAGGGAAAAAAAAAAACCACCCACTGTCTTAATGTTCCATTTTTCTCTGCAGGAAGTTGATCATCTGCAGTATCTGGAGGAGACAACTCTCAGTTCTGATTTAGCTCAAGGTTTTGCATTGAAATCATTAACTGGTAAGGGGAATTAATTGCTGCAAGTTATCATGGACAGAAAAGAATTCCAATGAAACATTTACCATAAACTCATCCTCTTAATGTTTCAGAGTTGCTGGCCATGTTTATAGAACAAGAAAAATTGAAACAGCAGTACAAGAACCGACTAGTGGGCTGTGTGCTGAATGGCTATCTATCTCTAAGAAAGTTGGTGGTCCAGAGGACCAAACTCATAGATGACACACAGGAGAAACTTTTACACATGCTTGAGGAGCTTACGTCTGGTCAGTATTTTTGATGTTCATTTATTTAGTGAAAGCTTGGGAGCAGGGGAAAGGGAGATAGTATGATACATCACAAACCAGATAGTATTTAGTGAACTTACTCATGAACTTTTACAAATTTATATGTATAGTGACTATACTTGATCTTATTACCTTCATTCTATGTCTTATTGCCAATGTAGTCACTGTTGTCAAGATAAGATAAGATTACTTTATTGGTCCAAATAGATAGAAATTTGGTTTGACTACAGTAATCTTGTCCACTTTAATATTACTACTAGATCTATAGGCTAACAATACAATATCTAATGTTTCTTTCAACCAGGCACTGAGTCTGAAACCAAAGAGTTTATGTCAGTATGTGTGCAGACTGTCAGGAAGTATCCATTGGATGACTATAGATCTCCTGTTTTTATATTTGAACGACTCTGTAGTATCATCTATCCTGTAAGTGCTGACATCTTTACAATATATGATTGTAACTAAGTTGTTTTTTTTAAAACGTTTTCCTTTAAGACAGTTTATTTATAAGGAAGATGATGTAGCCTGCACCTAATTTTGTTCCTTTCAGTCAACTAGGGTGTCATGTGGCCAGCCAACACCTTCACATATAGAGTTTAAAAGGTTTAGATAAAATTGAACAAATAGATGCTATCTTACTAGATTTTTCTAAGGCTTTTGACAAAGTTCACCACCATAGTTTGCTTAAAAAATTAAAATATTTTGGCATTAATGGTCCACTGCATCAGTGGATTAAAGATTTTCTGATAGGGAGAGAAAAACTGTAATAATAAATGGCTCTAAATCAACACCGATAACAGTAAACTCAGGTGTACCTCAAGGAACAGTCTTGGGTCCACTACTATTTTTAATTTACATAAATGATTTACCAAATTGCATTAGTTCAGGAACAAAAGTCAGATTATTTGCAGACGATTGCATAATATATAGAACAATAAAAACAACACAAGACACAGATATTTTACAAAGAGAATTAGATGAATTACAGAAATGGGAATCAAATTGGAGCATGTCTTTCCACCCAGAAAAATGTCAGTTGTTAAGAGTAACAAAAAAACTAAAACAAATTAATTCCACTTATCTTATTCATGGCAAACCAGTAACACAGACTAAAAACGCAAAATACCTAGGTGTTATAATAAATGAAATACTATCATGGAATTCACATATTGATGAAACTAAAAAAAAATCAAACAAAGCATTAGGATTTATTAAAAGAAATTTCTATAAATCAAATAAGAACATAAAACTAAAATGTTATTTAACCTTGGTTAGGCCAATAATAGAATATGCATCCTCCGTTTGGGACCACTCAACTCAAGAAAACATTAAGAAACTGGAACAGACACAAAATAGAGCAGTTAGATTCATAACAAACGAATATTCACATTTGACTAGAGTAACACCTTTAGTAAAATCACTAAATTTAGAAAGCCTTCAGGACAGAAGGCTCAAAAGTAAAGTAGCAATAATACATAAAACACTGAACCATAATCTTCAAATACAAAAACAAAATTTAATAAAATACTCTGAAAGACACAAAGATAAAGGCACATTCCTCGTCCCATATGCTAGGACAAATTTGTACAAATACTCCTTCTTCCCTAGTGCTATTAGAGCATGGAATGGGTTGCCTGAGCTAGCCAGGAAAACCAGTGACTTGACAGAATTTAAGTCATTGGTTAATATGCATGACTAAATGCATGACGCGTAGGACGTAATCATCTTCTTTTTTGAAGTAACGTCTGTATTATATAAGATAAGATAAGATAAGAAATTACTTGAATCCTAAGCCTTTCATTTCTCCATCCTTTATTTTGTTTTACAGGAAGAAAATGATGTGACAGAGTTTTTCTTGATCTTAGAGAAAGATCCTCAGCAGGAAGATTTCCTTCAAGGCAGAATGTTGGGCAATCCTTACAGCTCATCGGAGCCTGGCATGGGACCGTTGATGAGAGATATCAAAAATAAAATCTGTACAGGTCAGTGCATGAATAATTACAAATTGAAAAGTTGAAGATTGAAATCTCTTTTATTCATATTCAGTAAAATAAAAAAAAATGTTTCGTGTTTTATAAAAGTAAAGAACAAATTCTATATCAGGCTGGTAACTGAATGGGAAGAATCCCAGAGTGTTCCCTGGTCTAAATTATGTCCAAGCCCCCATATGTACTGATATTAGCAATAACTTTAGTAGCCTGACATTGGTAGTTCTCTTTTGTGCTTAACTAGCTAACTTAATCATTGACTTCTGGATCATCAGGACTGACAACATTTTATTATGAAATCTATTCATTTTTTAATATGAATTTCCCTTTTCAAGGAAATTTTTAAAAATTAAACATATGATAATACTATGAACAAAGGGCATTATAACCACTCATTTCATTCATTGAAAAATAAAAACAAAGATATCCTTTGTAGCTGTTTATCACACAACCCAGTTGTTGATTCTTTGTCCCATATTGATCACACAACCCAGTTGTTGATTCTTTGCTTCATACAGTATAGATCAGTTTAGTTTGGATCAGTTTTCATTTCCAACAAACATGGCTGCTAAACCAAACATTTTGAACTTTGTCTTGACTGTTATTTGTCATTATTTTATCACTTGAAAACCTTTGGCTTTTTTTTTTCTTGTGTGTTCAGATTGTGAGCTTGTTGCTCTGTTGGACGATGATACTGGAATGGAGGTGAGTAAAGTATTCATAAACTTTTTTATGTCTAATTAGATTTTAGTCATAGATAACTCTTTCTTTCACTAGGAAAATTAACTCTTGTCAATTTGTCTTGAACAGCTTCTAGTCAACAAAAAGATCATCAGTTTGGATCTAGCTGTGAAAGATGTTTACAAAAAGATTTGGCTACCAGATCATGGGGAGGTAATGACCATAAATTGGTGTAAATTCTATTCCATGAAAAACAAATGGTTGATGTAAACACTTTTTATTTTCAAGGTTGTTTCTTTATCTGAAAATTTAATATTGACTCACACTCATTCATTAAAAACAAATGTAAGGTTTTCATTATGTTTATCATCAGGGTGAACCAATGCCTGTATTATATCGTATGAGAGGTCTACTGGGAGATGCCACTGAAGATATGATCAATTCTTTAGACTCAGGTTCAGGTAAATAGTTCATCTAACATATTAAGCAAATTGTAATATATCTGTGTGTATATGTCCAGTATGTTGCTTTTAGAAGTCAACATTGTTTAACCACTCTTGATAAAACATGTCTAAATATTCCTTAGATCATTGCCACAGCTCTAGGATAGGTTAGAGCCCTGACACCACCTGGTGGCCCTAATTTAAAAAAAAAAGTTTTTACTTTACTTGTCTTGGTTTTGTTTTACCTTTTACAATAAAGACAGGCAACACCCCTTTGTATTTCTGTTAGTGATTCATATTTTAGCAATAAAAAAAAACACCAATTTTAAAGATTCAAAACTCTCACTTATTCATTTGTGATATAATCAAATTAAGAATATTGTATTCTGTTTACATTGAAAAATTCTCTATAATAATTGCTTAGTGATTGCAATACTAAATTAATTTAAATCTTAAGTGTTATAGTTGTGGTCCATGGACGGAAATACTTGTCTGAAAATTATTTTTTTTTAACACTAGTAAATAATGTATAGCTATATTATAAAGTGATATATAATGTATGTTGTAAATGTGTGTTCATCAGAAGATGATATAGACAAAGAAGATGTGTACAGGATGGCCAATGTCCTGAAGGAATGCGGTGGCCTAGAGATTATGCTGGAGAGGCTGGCCTCTATCAAAGATCTCGTCCTTGGCAAGCAGCTCATGGTGGTTCTTCTAAAGCTGTTTTCATATGCTGTAAATGTCAAGGTCAACAGACAACATCTGACGACCCCTGAGCTGAACTGCATCAACATTATGCTTGTAGCTCTGAATCTGGTAGGTCAAAAGCAATAAAGTTCAAACTCACCAAGAAGTTGAACTTTTGTCTATAGTTCATTTTCTTAAAAAAAAACAACAAAAAAACATTTATATTTATAGTTAAAACTGAAGAATGACTAACTTGATACCTAGCTAAAAATTGTAGTTTGCACTTTGAGTGTGACGAACACACTTGCCGGGGATTATATTATCTAACTTGACAATTCAATGAAGTGAAGAAAGAAACATCTCTCTGTATTTTCTTAAAACTTCTTTAATAATACTTCTTCAACTTTCACATAAAATTAACTTCTCAATGTAACAACAACTTGACTTGATACTTCTTAAATAAATCTTAAAGATACATGAAACTTCACTTAGTATAACTTCAACTAATAAAACTTTAATTAATGGACCCGCTAATATCGAGGACTAAGCAAGGACTAAGCGAGGACCCCGTCTAACTGACTTTCCCTTAATTTATACCTTTCTTAATGGTACATTCCAGAATCATGGAAACTTCTCCCCTAATTATTTTAGTAACTTTGACCTTCTAGAAGCTGACGTGTGCTATTTTTTCCCTTAACCTCTTTTTTTGATTGGATACCTAAAATTAACTTGTTTACGCTGGACACTTGCACTGGTTTGACCTCGCTTCTAGAAACTGGTCGAAATAGGTCACAAGAGGGCAGAATTTCTTAAGTAGGTTGAAGAAGAAAATTGTGAAAGTCAGGAACATGACAGGTCACAATCTGGTCCAAAAGTAAGTCTTGACTGGCTAGGACATAGCAAACTTCAAAGAAAGGCTTGAAATTCACTGTTGCTTCTAAAACAGCCTATATAAATAGTAGAAAATCGAGACTAGAATGTGTATCACTCTAGTTAGTGGAGTTTTAATCCAATTCCTGTCAGTTAATTGTATAAACTGTTAACATTTTTTCACTCTATACTGTAATTATCATTGTTGTTTCTTTATTGTTTCAATCCATTTGGGTTTCTGATAAACATAGATCAACTCTCAAGCAGAATCTGAAATTTGTCCTGTAAATACTAAGTATGACATTTATTTCAAGTGAACAATGTTTTTATTTTAAAATCAATTTTGTCATGTGACATCTGTAAATGTATTATTCTGTTTGGTCAGGCTTTATGGTCAGAACAAGAAGGTGCCACAAGTACCAAGGGGCAGACAATCACTGAGCAGATGTTACACATAATGGAAGTTGTCCTCCTTGAGGCCAGTGAACAGCCACCAGAGAAGTACACTGTAAGTATCAGGTGAAGTATTCTGTTGGAGGTAAACATAATGGTTTTCCCTCTGGCAACAGAGAACAGGTCAGAGGTTAGCCATTAGAAACAAGCAGCCTCCTGATTGCTAGACAAACAAAAACATAGTTGAAAGTTGCATTTTTTGCTCCTTAGTGAGTATAATTTTTATATGGGGGGGGGGGGGGGGAAAGCTAAATATATTGCTATTTTTTAATTTTGATTTGAAGTTTAATGTCTTGTCTGTTGAGTCTTTCATGCCAGATCTAATTTCGTATTGATTGTTATTCTTCTCCAGGAATTCTCCAAACAGTGTGGTGACAAAGAACAACTCCTGATGATGCTGGACAGAATTAACTCCCCTTTTGTCAGGTCTAATCCAACAGTGCTACAAGCCTTGATGAGGTTGATTCCATTTTTAGCCTTTGGGGAGGATGACAAGATGGAAGCTCTGCTGTCCCACTTCAAACCGTATCTTCAGTTTGATAAGTAAGTTGATAGATTTAAGCAATCAACAATGATATTGCTTTCAGGCAGTCTGAAGACAAAAACAATGATATTAAGCAACTTTCAGTATAAACTAGCACAAAACTCAACATGTAAGGCCTGTCTAACTGTGGGGTTAGTCCTCATGGTTATAGAGAAAGCTGTTAGAATATAATTCTTTCTCATTCAGAATGAATTTGGTAGGTATCTTTATTGTTTCTTGAAGAAAGTGTCCATGGCAAATAGTTTCTTATACTGGCCAACTTTTTTGTGAAGAAATATGCTAAGAGGCTTATAATGAATTACAAATCTGCACCTAGCAGTTTAGGGTTTGAAACAAATATTACTTAGAAAGGAGGAGCAAGCTCTATCTCTTTACTAGCCGATCCTTCATCAATAAACACTTTGACATCTCATGCTATTAGCAATTGATTTACAATAGATAGATATGCTTCCTTCATCAATCAACATTTGGAAATGTCATGCTATTAGCGATTGATTTAAAAAAGATAAATATGCTCATGTTTTATCTCTATTACTTCAACTACTGAATGTTGTGTGTCTTTAGGTTTGATGAGGAACATAGTCAAGATGAAGAAATTCATTTAGATTGTTTCTGTTCCATTGCCAGTGCCATAGAGGTAAGACTTGAACCAGATGTAATGTTTTTGTTTTTTGTCAAAATGTTTATTATAAAATTAATATGTCATTTTTTAAAAATTGTTCATTAGATGATTTTATAATTTCATTTGTAATTTGGTGAAAGAATTACAATTACACAAATGTCTTTGAAAAAAATGCTATAGAGGGAAAAGAAAAAATATCTAAAATGATCTTTTTTTTTTTTATTGATGTAGCTTAAAGTTTACCAATGCCAGTTTGAGTTTTGTTTCAAAAATTTTTAACACTTACTTTTTTTGCTGTTCTAATATTTTTTGCATGTAAAAAGAATGTTTAAATATCAGGGTAAATAATTTTCTTCTTAGGGATATTGTATTTTACTTTAGCAACAGCCAGTTTAATTCAAATTCCTATCTCCATCTGAAACCCCTAGTTAGAAAACACTTTCCTTCTTTTATCTTCAGATTCAAGGACATTGCCTTTTTTCTGTTCACTAGTCCTCCCTTTTTGTGATCACACTTTTATAATTGACTAGTTTGTGTTTCTGTACTCAAGATTTCTGTTTTTATTATAATCTCCAGAGCAATGCTAATGGTATGCGTTTGAAGAATCTTATTTTAGAGAATGGTATTGTCCAGACAGCAGTTGGGTACATTTTAAAACATGCTCCTGAGATCAAGACTATGTTGGCGTAAGTTTAAGCTTGTATCTCAATGTTTCATCTTTCATTTTTTTTTTTATATTAAATCCTCCATAACTTAATCAAATTTATCTCAGTGTCTTATACCATAATAGTTTGATTTGATCCTCCACAATTGTAATAATTTTAAAAGCTTTCTATATTTATATAAATTGCAATGACGACTAACTTGCTTGTAAATTGCCTATTGCCATGTCCTGTCTCTGCAGAACTGACTCGGATGTGTGGAAAGAGTTTTTGTCAAAGCCAAGTCTGTCCTATGTTCTGAGGATGTTGACTGGACTGTGTACCAAACATGTTCCTACACAGGTTAGTGATAAAACTCAAGTTTGTTTTGTTGACTAAGTTTTTACAATTTTAACAGAAACATAAAAAAGCTAGTGAATAACAATGGAAGTGATTGAAATGTGTTGTGTTTGTCTTTCTTCAGACTGTGATCTCCGAGTCTTGTATTCCAATACTACACAAACTGGAACAAGTCTCCTCTGATCAACATGTTGGTACTCTGGCAGAGAACTTGTTGGATGCTCTCAAGTCGAATGAACAGGCTGCTAAGAAGGTAGAAGAGTTTAGAGATCAGTCGTAATAAAAAAAAATGTTACATAGTTGTATTTTAATAGACGCTAGGAAACAATATATTACAATATTTGAGATTTGTCTTCTCTACTAAAACTTTTGGAGTTTGTAGTTTGCTTTTGTTTGTTTTTTTATGTTGAAATGTTCTCACGCTGTATAAACATTTGTACAGATTGAAGATGTTCGTCAACAAACAAAGACAGAGAAGAAACGTTTAGCAATGGCTGTCAGAAAGAAACAACTTGGTGCACTAGGCATGACTGTAAGTCTAACATTCCATTGTGATCACTAGTGTCAATTTATCTCTTTATACTATTGAGACTTTAGTGTCTTCTCTTTATTGCTTCTGTTTAGACCAACGAGAAAGGTCAGGTGACAGTGAAGTCATCAGTGCTGAAACAAATGGAGGACCTGAAAGAGGAGACAGGTCTGACCTGTTGTATCTGTAGAGAAGGTTATAGATACCAGCCACAGAAGGTAAGAGTATTTCATTTCTGATTTTCTTTTTTTTTAAATTGCTTTTGTGTTGTACGTCTCTCATGCTATAACAAGCTCAGCTCTATCTCTTTGGGGGGGGGGGGGGGGGGGGGGATATCTGGTGCAAGGTTGAAATGCTGCCTTTAGCTGCTTAACAAGCACATCCCTCTTGATACACTGTTATGTGTGGTCAATTATACGTTATTTCTCCCACACCCATTCTTGGATTAGGTTGAAATTTTGTTCAATTATTTCTTTTACCTGACAACACAAGAGTCAATAAAGAAAATTAACCAATTAGTTAGTTAATTAACTATTGGTAATTAAAATAATTTTGCTTGGTATCTTGAATAAGTTAAAGAAATCATGCTTGACAGATGTGGTGTTATAAGTTGAATTAGTCCCCTTGAGAACTCTTGAGCCCTGAGTGAACATTTTTTGTATGCATTTAAAAAACGATCATGTAAACATTTATCAAGATACCCCCCTTCTTCCCTCTCTTTCGCAACTGGTCCAGACAGTGATAGGATCATAGCACATTGAGGAAGCTGAAATCTAAACAAAAAACATTTGATAAAATATTTCTAATTGCACTGATTTATTAGGTCTAGGTCAATCATACATAATATTTAAAGACTGATCCAAATTGATTGATACAATTAAACTTAGTGTAGGCTTTGTTTTTTAAAGTATATATTATGTTTTTTCTTGTTTCTATTTTGTATTACATCCCATTGATGAATACGAAATGATGCTCTACAATAAACTCTTGATGTAATGTTGTAGGTACTGGCCATCTACACCTTTTCTAGACGCAGCAATATGGAGGACTATGAGAGCAAGGCCAGGAAATCTGTGGGCTACTCCACAGTCACTCATTTTAATGTCATTCATGTGGACTGTCACACAGCTGCGGTCAGGTTAGAATTGTTTGATTTGGCCTGATAAGAATGGCTTGATTTGGTCTGATAGATAGTCACTTTTTATTATTATTCTTTTAATTGTTTTAATGTCAAGTGAAAGTTGGCATTATTGTCCAATATCATTTTAACAATCAATCAATGTCTGTCTAGATTTCACTACCAAAAGAAAGTTTCATTCTAAAGCACTTTTTAAATGTGGCAGAAGAAAGCATTGTAAAGTTTAACCACACAGTATAAACCTAAAAACTGTTTTGTTTTGTTGTTAGACATGCCAGAGGGAGAGAAGAATGGGAGAGTGCTGCTCTACAAAATGCCAATACCAGATGTAATGGTTTGCTGCCACTATGGGGACCTCAGGTACAGGAAAGTGCATTCGCTAGTTGTCTAGCCAGGTAAGTCCTCACATTGGTGATAAGTGCTCTCTGATACTTTATGTTATGTTTTTACTAAATGACAGAATCATGTCCTCAACTTTCATTTCAATGACCCCTCTATCTTACAATGGTTTAGACCAGACTTTGACACAGGGTTCACCCAATGCAGGGAGGAAGAAGAAACAATGTCTCATTTTCTTTGTGACCATCCCAGACTTTCAACAGGTCTGGGAAACTTTTTGCTCTTGGTCCATATGGTATTTTATACATATTCTGACAGCTGTAACATTTTTCCTTTGTCCAAAGCTTTTGTGAGAGAGGATTTGAGCCTCTCATTTCGTAACTTAAATGGAGTTTGATGATGATCTAAAACATAAAAAAAAAAAAAACTAACCCTAATACCCAAACAAAACCATCATGTTCCTACTGTAGATGACTGTTAGAAGTTGCTTAAACAATGGCCTAATTTCCTATATTTTATAAAATGTTGACATTATCATTTTGAACAACTTAATTGTTTGTGCTGTTGATAATCAAAAGTAACATTCACTGTCCGACAGGCACAACAACTACCTCCAGGAGTGTACAGGAATCAGAGACTTGAATTACAGCTACAACATTCATGATTTGAAGCTGCTGCTGCTGAGGTTTGCCCAGGAAAAGTCTTTCAGTGAGGACAGTGGTGGTGGAGGACCTCAGTCCAACATGTACCTTGTACCCTTCATCATGCACAATGTCCTGTATGCTATCAACACGTAGGTCCACCCACTAGTTGTCTTTCTTTAGTACTTTTTGTAACTGTTTTTCTTTATTTAATAATTTTTTTTTTTTAAATTCATGTTTTTTTTTTAAATGTAATTTGCTATAGGAAAGAAAATGAAAAGTAAAATAGATTTTAAAATCTGTTTTAGTGGTAATCTTTCTCATTATAGTTAATATTTCAGTCAAAAAACAAATTTAGGTTAGGTCTGATGACTAAAAGATTTCTGATTTCTGGCTTGTTTTGTAAATCAAAATTAAAAACAAATAATCTAGAAAGTAGTTCTGTTGTTAAATGTCTTTATTTCTTTTCACATAGAACAAGAGCCTCCAGTAGAGAAGAGAAAAATTTGACCAGCTTCCTAGAAATGCCTGCACAAAAATGGGTGGAAAATTCTGGAGAGGTAAACTGTCAAGTTTATTTGGCAACTTTTAGTCAATGTAGACAGGAAAATGTATCATAAGTGGGGGGGTGTCATTTATTTATGGAAAGATTGTGCACATGTAGATATCTAAAACCTTGCTGTTAGATGTAAGGACAATATAATATCTGCAGTTTATAGAGTTACAAGTTCAAATGTATCAATATAGACATAGTTCACATGACAGCGTGAGATATGTGTCTTGTAAATGCAACTTGCTTGTAAACCATTTTTTAAAAATAATGTCATTTATCTTTGATCAGGCGGAAGGTGTTCTCTACAGCACAGCTCTCTCCATGCACATCCTGGCACCAACTAAATGGAAGGAAATCAGGAAGAAAATTTTGGA
Organism: Biomphalaria glabrata; assembly: GCF_947242115.1. Lineage (NCBI taxonomy): Eukaryota > Metazoa > Mollusca > Gastropoda > Planorbidae > Biomphalaria > Biomphalaria glabrata. The sequence goes on along the minus strand of NC_074712.1, from coordinate 57,335,218 downwards.
AAGGATCCTGATAACTGGTCACATTAGGGCCCTGTGTCCATTAGATGCCCAGCAGAAGTAAGGGAAAGCCATGTGGATACAATATTAACTCTTTCTCTCCGTAATTAGTTTCCACATTCCAATGGAATTATTCATTTTGCTCATTTGTGTGTTCACTACCTTGTTATGATTAAACTTCATTAACTTTTTTGTATGCAATCAGAAAATGTTATATAACGTATATAATTATAGAAGAATGCAAGCTCTTTTTATATAACACAAATTTAAGTTTATAAAACCAAAGTTTAATTTAATCGGGTCAAATCAACATTGGTATTGTCAGTTAGGAGTGAAAGAGTTAACCAAAAGAAAATGTTCTTTTTATCAGTACTTTGTTGTTAATTCCACTTTAGATTAAAAAAAAATCATCCTTGTATTAGCTTGAGGCTTTAATAGAACCTTTTTTTTTGTTGTTTATGTTAACAAACTTTGTAACATTTATTTCAAACTGTTCTGTGATGTAGCATCCCGCCACTGACTGACAGAACTGTCCAAGCTTATTCCACATACAAAGTGCTGCTCATCTACTTTGGTCTGGCCAATGCATTCTTTGACAAAGTTTTTGTGGTAGGCTCAAAGTTTTGTTGTATTTTTTTGGTGTATATATGTGCGCATGTTTTAAAGATATTAGCTGAACTACTGGTGTGACTTTTCTTCAGTTTAACCTCTCTTGTTTATATTTTTCTTTAGAATAATTCCATTGAAAATGAATGAGCCAGTAATGACCACCAAGGCCATAATTTTAGTCACAGCTTAATATGGCTAACTGTAAAACCTTTTTTATCATTTTTTTAGCTGGAGATTTTAGCCAATATCCAAATGAGGTAACTGCTGATGCACTTAAGACCTAATGATCTATAGGGTGGATGATGCAAAGGTCATCTGTTTCTGTGGTCCATGGTTTACAATGACCAACCGGGCCTTTACTTTTCCCCAACTAATGTCAGGTACCCATTAGAGCTGGGTGGACTCAGAGGCGCCCTAAAGATAGCAAAATTTAAAATCCCAGGATTCAAACCCATGACCCCACTCAGCCACCTCCTACTTTGGGCTTTTGTAAGTGATACAATTTGGCTGAGACCACATTATTTGGATGATAATTGTTGACTATTCTGCAAATTGACTAAAAAATGTTTTAGTTGTAAACACTGGTCACCAATTTTTTGCACATTGACTTAACAATTCCTGTCCAATGCACAGTCCATCTAGTCATGACATCCAGTGGTATGAGTTCAGGAATGGATAGCAATATAAAAGAGTGTATAGTTCTTGAAAAAGACAAATCCTAACTTGCTGAGTTTTTGTGTGGAATACATAAATGAGCTCAGTGATGTTTTTCTGAAGTAGAGTAGCTGGTGACTTTATAAACATTAATTTCACTTAACTAAAACAATTATGACATTTGGCATTTTCACAATACATTTTAAACACAGTTATCTCCTCTTTGTTTACATTTTGATCCTTCAGATTGGTTTACAATCTTTAATTGAATAATATACAGTAACATGATAAAAAAAAAAGGAAATAATGTTATAAAGAAATGTGAGAATGGTAAAAAAAAATTTGGAATGATTTTGAACTAAATAGACAGACTAAACAATTGCAAGGCTGCCATAGTGAAATATCCCTGTTGCCAACTAAATAATTGAAAATTGCATTGGAACAGCATGTTTATTTATAGCATGCTTAGTGCACTCTGATTCAATCTCTTTGGGAGGAGGGGGTATGTGGGAGAAGGTGTTTGTGCTGATTTGGGTGCCCAGCTAACATAACTATGTTGGAGTTGAATCCCACCTTGAATTACTTTGTGATACTATTTTTTAAAAAAGTTTTGAAATTAGATTTTACATTGGGAAAAAGTGGACCAACATTTGTTTACATTTTTTAAATACACAAGCAGCGTTTACGAACTTTTCACACCATAATATATACCCTGACATATTTATAATTATCAGCCATAGATCAGATTTTCCAATATGCTTAAAAATAAAGTTTTCTTTTGATATTGTTGCTTTTAAACTATCCCCTTGCCCTAAGAATTTTTAGTCATAGGGAGATTTTAATCAGAATTGAAAATGAAGTTCTGATTTGTGCATACAATGTGCTTAAATGATGAAATGTCTTTTGTGCCCTCCAGAAAGTACAGCAGGGAGAGAATGTGTTGTGGACCAAAGCTTTGTTTGAGTTTATCAGGCACAATGACAAGCAGATTTTGGATCTTTGTGACCAGGTCCTAAGGGTCTACCAGGAGGAATTGTTGACCTGTGAGTCATTGGCAGAGTTTATTGATGTCATTGGTAAGTGCATTTTGATCTGGTACAGGTGTTAATGAAAGTTGATTGCATTATCTTAGTGTAGACCTGCATTTCTAGAACTGAATAATTATTCTTATGTCAAATGTCAGAATACATTGCTAGTAGCAGAGGGATACAGATTTATGGAAAATGTCAGGGTATATTGCTAGTGGGAGTACGATACAGATTTATGGAAAATGTCAGGGTACATTGCTAGTAGAAATAGGGTATAAATTTATGTATTTGTTATTTTGTAATTTAGAACCTAAAAGTAGTTATGTTTAGACAAAAACTAATGATGACTGTTTTAAGGTATAGAGAAAGTTTGTAAACCTACAAGTCAATATGGCAATATTTGGTCAATGTATCAATAAAAACAGAGTAGAGTATATCTAGTTTGTAACATGACATAGTAGAGTATATCTAGTTTGTAACATAACATAGTAGAGTATATCTTGTTTGTAACATGACATAGTAGAGTATATCTAGTTTGTAACATAACATAGTAGAGTATATCTTGTTTGTAACATAACATAGTAGAGTATATCTTGTTTGTAACATGACATAGTAGAGTATATCTAGTTTGTAACATGACATAGTAGAGTATATCTAGTTTGTAACATGACATAGTAGAGTATATCTAGTTTGTAACATAACAGAGTAGAGTATATCTAGTAATATTCTTTTTTTTATATTATGCAGGTATGTTGGATGAGATAAACGATCCTCCAGAATTTATAAAAACCTGCCTGCAGAGTATACCTTAGAGGAAAAAAAGACAGAAACCCCCCTTTTTAAAAATTTTTTTATTATAATTATTTGCATTTTGACGTTTGATATTATGTTGGATTAATTTTATAGTATTTTATAATTTGAAAGATACAGTCTGAAAAATCTATTTTGACAGGATGTTAGTTCTGAAATATAGTCTTACTAAGACAGTTATCTTCTTGCTTGCTATACATTTCTTAAGTTAAAGTTATTAAGACTAAGTGATTTTTATATTAACAAGTCAGTCATTATTTACTGTTGTACACATTTTTACTTATCAGCTTTTTTTTTTTTATATTAAATTAAATTTCAATAATTGTCAATGTATTTATAACTGATAAATGAAAGAAATGTCAAGATTTGAGCGACAAGACAGACGACGTAAAATTTGATCCATGCTACTAGGCATCATGATTACCTGTAGTAAAAGGACTGTTAGATATGTAACCATGGAGATACATTCCGGGACATTACACTGGCTGTATGTTTTTGTCTTCATGTCTGTCAGGAGGTCATGTTGACACCAAGACATAAGTTTTCTACTTGGTTTCATAACATCCATTTCATTGTTTTTTTGCTCTTTTGACTAGAAGTTTTTGGGCGCTTGCAAAGTCTTTTGAATCACTCACTGCACTCATTTTCTAAGCTTTGTGAAGATCCAATCAAGAAACCGAAGCTTCTGGTGGCTATCTCTAGGCTTGATTAGATGCCTACTTGTGTACAGGTTGCTTGTCTCCACTTTGTCACACGATCGCCATATTTTTATTTAGAACCTTGATTCCATAAAGTGACTGCTCAATTATCCAAAATAAAATTGTCTATTGATGTACCACAGTTGTCTCTGAGGATAGCAAGAGCAGGTAATAATCAGCCATCTTGTAGCTGAGAGTTATAGGCCCTTACAACCAATTAAGACTTGAAGACGGTAATGTAAACACAATTTGCTATAACTATAAATGATGACATATTGCACAGAATTATTATTACACTCATTGAATGTGTCAGTCAATGTTAGACACCAATCTGTGTTATACTTTTGTTTCTCTTCATATTTTGTATCTATTATGTTGCTTCTAGTTTGTTTTTAAAAGTTGTGCATTCAATATTAAAATACTTGAAGCCAACAGTCTTTGAATGTGTAGCTATTTTATATTATCTAGACATTGGACAGGTCTTTATACTGTTTGTTTTGGATAACACTCTTCACATTAGCAGACTTCATCGGCTTTTGGTGATCTTTAAACTTAAAGAATACTTCTCTTGTTAAATCATTCTAATTTATTTATTTATTTATTTTTTTTTACTGTATTAAAAAAAATGAAAGCTGTTCAAAGAAATCCCTATTTTAAAATGTGTAAGTTAGTTCCACTGCAATTAGATCTAGTGGTACACTATTAACACTACAAATATCAATTGCCACTATTAACAAAAATCAACTTTTAGCAGACGTGACTATGTAATACATAGACGTGTGATCTTTAAAATCTAGAAACACATTTTAAGCATTGAAGAAAAAAAATCCCCAATTAACCCTTTTCACCCGGCCTTTGAATATTTCTATTTAAAAATACTTTGCTAAGTACTTGCCATTACACTAGTCACGAAGTCTTTGTGACATGGTCTGGAATGCTATCTCAAATAAACAAGGTGATTGAACGGAGAAATCAAATTTCTGTGTGTGTGGTGAAGGAACTCCATCTACTTTCACTTTCAAGTTATCTCCCCTGCGAGACACTCAAAGTACACCAGGTCACGTGTGTGATAGTCTGTACACTTGATACGAAATTAACTTTCCTTTTCTTTACGTAAGGGGTGGGCGCACTGAATAGCAGTATTTGTGTGAAGCGTGTGTATGGTTATATTTTCAAGGGCCCTGAATTGCATTATTATAGTTATCACTAGTCGACCGGCGGCGTAGCATACGCCACTATTTTGCAGGGCCGGCCATAGGCCACAGCAACCTATCCGACCGCAGTGGGCCCCACACTTTCATAGGACTCGCGCTAATTCTATGTGTAAATTATTAAATAAAACCATTTTATAACTTATTTCTCGCGGCCTCCACATTTACCAAGAGCTCCTGGAAATCTCCTGAAATTGCAAAATATATGAAAAAGTCATGGAAATCACCGGAAATTATTAAAAATCTTTTGAAAACTCATACAAATCTCATGAAGTATATAGACAAAAATTGTCATTTTGGGGTGTCATTCTATATAGAAAACGTCGATCCTACGGGCGATATATAAAAACGGCATTATGCATTAGCCATAATTGTGTAATCTGGTGAAAGAAGCTTCTCGCGCCTCAAACTAATGAAGAATTACTTTAGTTCAACAATTCTCGTAGATAGATTGAAACAGTTTTAAATTGTTGCTGTTGAGCGTGATCTATGTTGGAAACAAAATTTTCATGATACACTATGACTTTGCTACACGCAAGGCTCGTAAAGTTCGTGGGATAACTCTATCCGTAGAAATAAAAGAGTGATCGTTCCTTTACTTCTTCTTCTCGTCCAAACTCTTGAGCAAAGAAGAGAATTATATATATATAGATTATATTTAGTATAGGCATAGAATACCGGTATGATAAAATTTTTTTTTTGCCTTGGAGGACAAATCCTTCCCAGCTATCTTTCGATTTGATGTATGGGAAAGTTTCTTTGAACAAGATTGAGTAGTGAAGTTATCTTGGTAAATGTATTTACGTCTTGCGGAGTTGTGGTCAGTGTTAGCGCCCAATAAAATAGCAGGTTAAACACCGTCCACCAATTTACGATAGAAGAGTTATAAGAAAGTTCTTCCCATGCCAAAACGTTGATTTGTATCGACGGAGCACTGGCAGCAGCATGGATTAACGGCGTTTTCTTGGTATTTCGGTAATGAAAATGCAGATATCTCTGGCACTGATTAGATGTGTTTGTGCGTTGGATTTGTTGATTTGTCCCTGTTATTAAGAGAGACCCAGTGCCTGTATCTAACGTCATTGTCAGCAAATAGGCCTACATTATGTACAGTCTAGACTCTAGACATCGACAAACTACGTGGCCAAGGCTACGATGGCTGATGGGTAGCATTCAGAACTGTGTTCAGGCTAGCAGTCCTTGTCCGTTGCGCGTCCGACAGACTTAAACTTGTTATCATTGACCTGAATGACGTTTCAGGTACACGTAATGCTGTTGGTGTCATCAAGAAGAGTATTTGCTTCTTCCGTAACATTTCATAGCCATTCCTGATAGCGCGCGCTTCTTACATTATACACTAGCGAAAGGTCACGCATGCGCAGGACATAACATTATTACATTCGCTTCATTTATAACATTATCATTTTCTTTAATTGTTCCTAATACACTATATAAGTGATACGCAGAATGAGGACCCACGGGCCGCGGGTACTATATGGCTCGTTCACTATAAATGTCACTAGAGTCAATTTTTCCCAAACGATTTTCGTTCGCTTTCTTTCATTACAATTTTTAATGTTTAATTCCACATTGTATTAATTACAACATTTTAATCCTACCCATGTTATTTACGTTTCATTCTACTCTTTTTAAGTACGTCATAATTTGTTTAATTTCCCCCTTCTTCAATATGAATTACTACAGGCACGATAATGTTAGAAATTATATTTTCTCTCATCTCTCACACATGACTTCAGAAGCTGAAGAATAGGGGATTTTCATACGTAGCGGAAAACCTATCAATAGCAAGTTTTGGGTATATCCGATGTACAAGATAAAGAAACTGTTTGTAGGCTATGTCCCACATACTAATATATAATATATATACCCCGACTGGAAAACAAAGACAAATCTACTACATACGCAAAAATTCCACTTATTGACCTGATTCATATGTCCTTAAGGTCCGAGAACGTCCCGTTCCCTATTATGGACCTCTTGACCAAGGAAAGGCTTATTGACTTATTGACCACGAGATCTCTTAAACTGTCGTGAGTATCCGCATGAAATTTCGTACACAGGTTCCCTTTACCTTCAAGGTGCGCATTAAGAACCAGTTTTGACAGAAGCCTTTCCAATTCTTTTGTCAGCTCAGTGTCTAAATCTAGGTTGCTGACTATTGTTGTTCCCAAGTAGGTCAATTCCTGCACCACTTTTAGGGTATGATTTCCAATATGTATCTTGGGTATTTCTGCGATATCTTGTGCCAGGATTTTTGTCTTGAAGAGGCTAAACTCTTGACAAGCAGCTGCCAGAGCATTCACATGCCTCTGCAATCCTTCTTGTGAATAAGCTATGAGTGCCGCTTCGTCGGTGAACAGCAGTTCCCTAATCAAGATACGCCGCCTCTTCGTTTTGGCTTTAATGCGTGCCAGACTAAAAAGCTTTCCATCGGATCTACTGTGGATATATACTCCATCTTTCAGGGATTTAAAAGCGCTGGTGAGTACAACTGAAAAGAAGATGCCGAATAGTGTTGGAGCCAGAACACATCCTTGTTTTATTCCGCTCTTGATGGAGAATGAACTGTACAGTGCCCTACATATTTTCATGTTAAGCTAACACTTGTTTCGTGTAGTTTGTTTGGGCAGCCGATTCTCTCTAATACCGCAAACATACCCTTTCTGTTGACAAGGTCAAAAGCCTTGGTCTAATCAATAATTGCTATAAAGAGGGACTGCCTTTGTTCTCTGCTCTTCTCCTGTAACTGCTGCAAGGAGAAAATCATTATCTGTTGTGGATCTACCGGTCCTAAAGCCGCACTGCAACTCTGGATAAACTCGTTCTGCCAAGATCAGCAGCCGCTTCAGCATTACTCTAGCATAAGCCTTTCCAACAATGCTAAGAAGTGAAATACCTACGTATTTTTAAAGCAATTTTTTTTCTTTTTTCTAAATGTACTTATTATTCAATATGCCTTACACCATTTCCACTTACTTTTAGACACGGTCTAAAAAAAAAAATAAAAAAAAAATACATAGCGGGAACATGGACACATTCAATATGTGTGTTTGGGTGGCGTTATAAAGCGGGTCTTTCTAATTGTCTCGAGTCGAGAATGTGACCTATTTTGACCAGTTTCTAGAAGCCCAGGTCAAGTCAGTGCTGACCAAAGTAAACAAGTTAATTTTAGTCATCCAATCAGAGTAAGTGGTTTACGGAAAAAAATAGCATACGTCAGCTTCTAGAAGGTCACAGTTAATAAAATAATTAGGGAAGAAGTTTCTGTGATTCTGGAAAGTACGATTGAAAAAAATATAAATTAGGGGAAAGTGTTAGTCGGAGTCCTCGCATAGTAAAGGTTTTGTAGATTAATAGGTCCTCGCACTGTAACGGTCTTTGCTTAGTAACGGTCTTGTGTTTGTTTGAGTTTAAATATTTGCGGGTCCATTAATTGAAGTTACATTAGTTGAAGTTGTTGTTGTATCTTTAAGTTTTATTTTATGAAGAATCAAGTGAATACACTTTCCAAGTCAAAAGTCTAAGTGGGAGAAATTACTATGCGCAGGTAAAAAAAATGGGGAGTTCCGGGAGCGAAAAAGAAAGAGGGGGGATAGAGTGAGAGAGAGACAGAGACAGAGACATGGTAAGAGAGAAAGGGCCTTGAAATTTCAGTGTAACAGATTCACTAATTCACTATAGATAAGTGATCTAGATTCTTGCTTGGTGACATGAATAAGTAAATGTACTCATCTATATGTGACTCTATAGGTGCGGTGGTTGAGTGATAAAGCGCTTGGCTTCCGAACCGATGGGTCCCGGGTTCAAATCCTGGTGAAGACTGGGATTTTTAATATTGGAATTTTTAGATCGACTATGAGCTTATCCATTAGTTGGGGAAAAGTATAAGCGGTTTGTTTTTGTGCTGGTCACATGACACCTCTGTTAACCGTGGGCCACAGAAACATATGTTTCAAACCTTTACATTTTCTGCCCCTTAGATCGTTTATATGTGAATATAACCATATATTTCACGGAGGATTGTATTAGAAGTTAAACCTAATAATCTATTCCCAGAAAAACCCAGAAAAATAAAAACAAAGAAAAAAAGCTTGTTCGGCAGTGATCATGGCTTTGAATCAAATAATGGGAGCACATCTCAGAAAAAAAAAAAAAGATAAATATCTAATAGAACAAAATCTACCACCGCATTAGTTGGTAACGTTTATGAGTCATAGGGCCGATTACTTGTGAGTGCCACATGCTAGATGGTACAAACGATGATACATACGACAAACAATATATGCATCAAACACTGAACCATAATTTACACACAAAAAAAAAACAACTTATATAATACTCAGAAAGTCATAAGATTAAGCCGCCAGACATATTCCACATACTTGGAACAAATTCATACCTGCTCTTTCAACCTTAGTGTCATTTGAGTTATAGCATGGGATGGGTTGCCTGAATCAGCCAGAAAAACTAAAGACAGATTTTAAGTCACTGATCAACATGCATGCATGGATGCGCTTAGGACGTAATTATCTTCTCTTATAAAAATACGTCTGTAATGTATATGATAAGATTTAATCAACTCTTCTATATCTTAATGTAACAATACTTTTCTTTACACTAGTTTGCAGGATTGATTGATTCGTTTGTCTCCGTGTATCAATAAATTTTGTGTCAGATTTTGAGCTCTTTAGATACAATATCAAAAAGGGTGAAGAAGATGACGCATGTCAAATTGTTGAATTTCCGACTTACGGATATTTGGGAATCATAGAGCAGTTGTCCTGATTTTTTTATTACCTCTGCAATGAATGTTCATGTCTATGTTCAGAATGTTTATATTAAGAATCCATCTGCTGTGTATTTCAAAAATAAAATTTGTTTTCCTTGTGACAAAGACAAATACGATTGTTGACATGAAACTGTAGGCCTATGACTGGTACCACGAACAGGGTAAACTCCTGCAACTGATACTGACAGAGAGAATAGATTTTGAAATTGATTGATAATACGAGAAAAGAGATCTACCACTGTATTGGTTCTTCTGTACTATTGGTTTCCTCGGCTGTTTATGTCTTTCTGTTGCTAAAAATAAACTCGACCTTAAACTTTAACCTTCTATTTTTAAACGGGAAAAAAATGACTTCATAAAAGGGTGAGAGATTAAATAAACATTTTTTTTTTCTTTTATCGTTTACTCTTGTCTTTTAGATTCAGTTGTACTCATGATCCAGATGTATTGTCAACGAAAGGGGGGGGGGGGTGGAATGTTTTCAGCGATTCCGTCATTAGTTTTCTGTTGCTATAGTAACCGAGGAGGAAAAAAACCACATCATTGATGGGCGATGAGAGAATGATTGAAAAAAAAAGTCAGGTGTCTTCGTTATGTTCTCAGTGTGTGTGTATGTTTGTGTGTGTGTGTGTGTTAGGTGAGCAGTATCGATCCTGCTCATGCCAGGCTGAGGAAGAAGACACACACGTTTATCGTCCCTCCAAAACTCCCCCTCCCCCCTCTCGTCCACCGACTCCTTTCTGCAACTCTCGCCACGACGCCCCCTTTCCCATTTTTTCCCCCAATCTCACGTGCCCCCATGTCCCCTACGCCATTGTGTGACAAGTCATGATAGCTCTGGGGTGGTACATGGAGCGCCCCGGTGGAGCCTGTCATCTGGAGTCCAGGACTTTCAGGAAATTGGTCTGCCTAGCTTCTGTTGGTTTTAAGTGACGTGTTAGAGTCAGTCCAGCCTTAACTTTGACTACAGGTATGTCAGCTGTGATTTGATGTACTGAATAAACTCTAGTTTACATTCTCTGTATCTTGGTGTTGTGAATTAGCTCTAGTTTATATTTCTCTGTGTCTTGGTGTTGTGAATTAGCTCTAGTTTATATTTCTCTGTGTCTTAGTGTAAGGAATAAATAGTATTTTATATTATCGATGTCTTGAAGTGGCGAATTGAAAGGATTATGTATATTCTGTATGTCTTGGTCTTACAAATTAACAGTATTTTATACCCTCGCTGTCTTGAAGAAGAGAATCGACTTAAGTCTTGAATTAAATTGACTGTATTTTATATGGATAATGTATTGACGATTTAAATGAATTGTAATTTATATTGTTTATGTTGAGATGCTATAAATTAAAGTAGTTCCTATAGTCTATGTCGAGACTTATGTAAATGTTTCTAGCCATGTTGACAATTATAACCTACTGGCGCCTACTGCCTTTGAAGCTTGACTCGTAATGACATTTTCAATTAGTTGTATTGCATCTTGCATGTGAGTCTTGTGACGTAACAATTAGGTCTAAAAGTAAAGTACCCCTTTAAGACCTTACTATCTTTAGGGCAGATGATGTAAAGGTCATCTGTTTTTATGGCCTACGGTTAACGAAGGATCACGTGGCCAGCACAACGACCAACCGCCTTAATTTATCCAACTAATGTCATGTTCCCTCTAGAGTTAAGTGGACTCAGGGGCGTCCTAAGAATCCCGAAGTTTAAAATCCCAGTCTTCACCGAGACTCGAAATCGTAACCCCTCGGTTTGGAAACCAAGAGCATTACCTCTCGGCCACCAAACCCCAAACGATGTAAGTCTTCTTAATTTAATATTCATGACCTGACGGCGTCAATTTGAATGACTCTATTTCAGTCTGTCTGCAGTTTGATGTAATGAGAATCAAAGCGCTCGTGTCCAGTTATCGTCTGCACTTTGTTTTTAGAGCAGACACAATAGATGAACGTGCAGACGATGTAACTAAAGAAGTATCTGTATCTAATGCGTGCAGTTCAAAGTCAACACTGTCTGTGATTCTAGGCTATTGTTTGCTCCAGGTTTATAGTTTAAGATTTTAGTTTTATTTAAATACGATTCCTCTATTCAGCTCACAAACTCTTTGTAAAAACTAGCTCCTGTATTGACACGGATACCAAAAAACGGGTCTAACGATTTTGCTAGAAATTGGTTGAATGTCTTTTTGGGAAAAGAGAATTGGCCACACTGGAAAACTCTAATTTGACCGTTATAATTGTTCAAAATCTAATCTTCTCAAATTTAAATTTTGTTTAAACAATCTTTATCTTGAACAGACACGACTTGTAGGCGCTAATCATTAAAGAGTTTCAAAAAATAAATAGACATTCAGCCTTCAGGAACATTTTGCGCACCGTCTGCTAAGTCTGGATCTAGAGGTCTGTCAGTAGAATGCTATAGACTCTGAGTGGATTTATACATTCACATATCCAAAATTTTTGTTTGCGGGTAGGGGGATTTGGGGAGGGCAAAAGAGGAATTGTCTTTTAAACAAATAAAAATATGAAAAAATATTTGTTTTAAATGGACTATTCCTCCTTTGGGAAGCTGATGTTTCGTAGGAGCGAATATTTTATTCTTAATAACGAATGAATGATACATTAAAAAAAAAACATTTTCTAGCCCGGCCCAATTCTCCCTCTATGAATTTACAAGCTGAATAGAGGAATTAAAAAAAACACAATTTTTTTATATAACTTGGTTTAGGAATATCTTTACAACATTAAGTCTAGTTTATATCCTGCATCTTAAAAAAGTTTGGACCTAGATTCTTACACTAAGTTGTAAATCTTGAACTATAAAATCTTAATTTATTTTTGTAACAGAATTTTAATAGCATTCATATTTATAACTCTAATTCTATTTTCTACTTCGCTCTCACGTTTCCCCCCCCCCGCCCCTCCCCTCCCCTGACACATACGGACTTCATATGATCGCGAGCTCTCAATCATAATTAGTGTTTTGATGACAAGCGATTGAACAAAATCGATATACGGAATGTAGAAGCAATCAGGCTACATTTGGGCTACACATTTCCCCAATCTTTCGCGACATATATATGACGTAGAGTCAAATGGTTGCAAAGCTGATTCTTTGCTCACTGTTAGGTTTTCGACTATCGGTTGGCTACATGTAATATATATTGTATACAATCATACATCCCCTGTATCTACTGTTTCATATAGGCATATATAAATAAATAAATATATATATATATGTCACAGATGCCATTATAGATTTATTTGTATATTTCACATTTAAAAGCTTGTGTGTAAATAGAAATATAAACCCTTGACTGAGCCTCAGGAATTACCCCACAAATCTAGACCCTTGACAGCACCTCAGGTTTTACCCGAGACGTAATTACGATGTTGCAAATCTATTGGTTGATTTGAAAATAAATGAAGACATTTTTTAAAAAGAGTTAGCGCCAGAGAATTGACGAGAGTAGAAAGAACGGGAGTCGATGAAAGAATTTCCTAGTATACAGTCGCGTTTTCTAAGAGCTCTGATTTAAAGCCTTTGTAATATTATTTGTGCTTGTTGATCTGTAACTTGTACATAAGCTGTACTTACGTTTTATATTTAAATAAAGTTCCAAAGTTGTGTTTTAACAAAGAATCTTTTATTGTGAATCCTAGATCGTCATTTATTCAACTATTTTAATTCAAGTAAAATCCCCGGCACCACAACACACGTTGTGACAATATAGTTATATACTGTGGATATTATAATAGTGTTGTCACCTGAGCCTGTTGATATTGGGAATGGTTATAGACAAAAAGAACTTAAAAAGTGTTGCCCTTTGAAGCTGTGAATATTTGAATGCTATTACACATAAAAGCTGTGGATATTTGAATTGAATTACCCTTTGAGGCTGTGGATATTTTATTGGTGTTGTCCTTTGAAGCTCTGGATATTTGATTGGTGTCGCTCTACAAAGCTGTGTATATCTGAATTTGTTTCTTTTAAACTCTTCGTGTGCACATCTTTAAACTATTATTTAAGCTTAATTACTTTATTGAATAACATAAAGATTTGGTATAGATTTTTATTGAATAGTTGACTTCATCACGCTTTTATGAAGTGACATTTTGTTGTCACGTGATGGCATTTAGCAATGGCCTTCTAAGCTTTCATTTTTACCTTCATTAAAACTATCGTAAAGTTATTGATCTCTTGAGGAACATTTTAAAAAGATTTTTTTTTTGGAAATTCTCTCCCTTTTCATTTATTTCTTCACTCACTTTCTTCTGTTTCTAGACGTATGTGTTTGTATATGTGTGTGTGTGCATTTGTAAGTTGTGCTGTGCTGATTATTTTAAAATTTTAAAGACATTTTCCCTCTTAATCTGAAATTAAATAACTTTAAAATAAAAACTAAAATAAAAACTGTTCAGATGTTGCTAGCTATAACCAAAAAATAAAATTAGAATTGGTTGTTTATGTGTGCTGCCAGTAAGCCATTTAGTCTTTAGATCTCAAGGACAGAACAAAACAAATATTATGAATTGAGAAGACCCCTTTAAGAGTTCAGCCATCACAGCTTGTGGGGGGGAGTAGGGGTGGGCTGGAAGTTCCCCCCATTAGAGTCTTGGGCAGAACCTCAACAGGCCATCGATTCCGGCATCTTAAGCTGTAGGACTAGAGTCTGAGGGCAGAGAAATAGTTCTACGTTATAGTGGCAAATGTCAGTTGGTTTTTTTTTTTGGTTCATCTAGGGGTAAACATAAGTTCATTACTCTCCGAGTTTCTCCCCACCTGAACCGTGTTTATAAACTTCCTGCCGGGGGTTGTAATTTGGCCGTGGCTCGTCTGCCCGGACAGTTTATTAGTTAGGCCTAATACGTAGGTAATTATACAACAAAAATACTGACTATACTGAGATCAGTTAATAACAAGAGTGTAAAATGCAACAATTTAATGAGTAAATAATGTAATGTAATAATGACATGACAGATGAATACTTGTTTGGTAAATAGTATTTTACAAGGTCAAGTACAAACAAGCAGCTTATTCAAAAAATAACAAAGCACACCTTAATCTCAGTGTCACCATTCGATCAGGGCCCGCGGAGCCCACAACCCAAAGCCATGAATGCAAGAACCAAACCAAACAATCAGGTTTGACTACAACAGAGTCCCAAGCCTGCGTCCCTGAACAAAAAAAAAACCGCATTCCTTGAGACCGCCATTCACAAATTATATCAATAACGATTTTAGATTTACAACATTCAGAAGACATTAAAATTAACTAACTTACCCAACACTGGGGAAGACAACCACAACAGAAAGCTCCATCTAAAGGCAAAGCAAACAGAGCAATGACACCAATATAGCGCGTCCTTAGAAACTAACGCCCAAACCATTATGGTGCACACAAGAGAAACATCGAGCAAAGAAGCAACTCTAGATGCGCACGACAACAAAATATCGATAATAGGTGTTCAACTGGTCGGCTCCTGTCTCAGTGTCTGACAGATAACCCACCATCCATGGAAAAGCTGAACTGCTCACCAACTTTAGGTCCAAGTCTCAGTGCCTGACAGATAACCCACCATCCATGGAAAAGCTGAACTGCTCACCAACTTTAGGTCCAAGTCTCAGTGCCTGACAGATAACCCACCATCCATGGAAAAGCTGAACTGCTCACCAACTTTAGGTCCAAGTCTCAGTGCCTGACAGATAACCCACCATCCATGGAAAAGCTGAACTGCTCACCAACTTTAGGTCCAAGTCTCAGTGCCTGACAGATAACCCACCATCCATGGAAAAGCTGAACTGCTCACCAACTTTAAGTCCAAGTCTCAGTGCCTGACAGATAACCCACCATCCAAGGAAAAGCTGAACTGCTCACCAACTTTAGGTCCAAGTCTCAGTGCCACGTCGTACAGACAACGAGCCCACAGACTGTGACGTTGCGAATCAGCGTTAAGGCCTTCTATCACGACTGGTCTCGCTCTAAAAAAACAGAACGAACCACTACTCTGGTGGAAATGGAAGTCCGCAAACAAAATTAAAATATCGCAGCCCTTTCCTCGTTTAGACCACGTGACTTCGTCACTAGCACTCATAAAGGGACATAGAAACAAACAGAACATTTCCACTTTTTTTTTCTCCAATCTACATGCAGGGGCAGTAAATCAGTAAAACAAGATAAAAACAAAACAACTAGCGCTTGCGCAGTAGATAGCAACAACGGGCTTACACATTGTTACAGTTTTTGACCTTTAATACATTGTCTTCGAAGGACAAGGAAAATTTCAGCATTGTACGTGGTTACGTTGACCCGGCTGTGATCGACACAGAAATCTAGGATTATTATTATTATTTTTTTACAGTAACTTTGTAATTTCTTTTAAACACGTTCCAACAATACTTCTAAGAAATGAAGAAAAGTTTGAGCCAAAACTTCCAGCGACAGGGGAATGACGGCGAGAGGCTTTGAACCCTGGACAACCGTGACGTGACAATCCTGAGAGTAAACCACATGACTAGACAGGCATTCACAAGCATTCTTTTCAAACATACGTGTTGCTTCCTTTAGTCCTTAAATAATTTGAAAATAAGGTGCCTGAGTATCGAACGAGATCTAGTACTGAGAAATAAATATTTAAAACACTTTATAAATGTTTCAACTCTGGTTTACATAAAATACATAATTTTTTTTAAATAATTTTTTTAGGCAATTGAATTAATGTTCCATAAATTATTTTAACGTTATGGTATATCCGTCACCCATCAACTGTAACATTTATTTAGTCTGAGGCTTTACGTGACCTTCTAGTGGTGTCCGACAATTCAACAAACGTTTGGTAGAGACTCCACAGAGAGTGGTGTGAGTCTCAAGCAAACAAGGAGTCGGTCCTGGTCGTTCTGTTCGGACAGATCAACATCCCTCTTCTCTATTGTGACCTGAGCTGGACGCTAATCATGCTGGGTAAGAGTGTGGTAGTTATAATAGTCACGACCTTAAGCAAATCATGGCAGCATAAATTGATGGAGAGAGAGAGAGAGAGAGAGAGAGAGAGAGAGAGAGAGAGAGAGAGAGAGAGAGTGCTAGTGTAAATGTTGGATAGAACATTTAAAATTGATACACACTTTCTTTGGGGGATTGGGGGGGGGGGTGTTTTTTTTTTTTTTTTCTAAGAAATTAGTAATTTCTTCCTGGTCTTCCGTGTCAGCAGAACTCTTGTACTTTGTAAACTTTAATTGAATCTTGTTTATGTATATTTATGACTCATTACTGAAGGGATGTTATGGAGTGGGTGTGTTTCTATTGTGACGATGGGAAGAAGTTAGCGATTGGATCTGAATGATGCAACATAGGTGACATTATCGTCAGCTGTCTTAGTTAGGACAGACGACATCAGAACCTGAGACTGACAGAGCTGTGTTATTGGAGCGAGTTAGATTTTGTTGAGAATACTGTTATGCCATCCAGGCTAGTGCTAGAAGGTGCGCACTGTGATAGACTAGACCTAAAAGGATGTCAACATTAGAAAGAAGAACGATTTCCGCCCAAGTCTAGAGAGCCAATATGGAGAGACTGTGCTAAGAGAAGATGTTGTTTTGTGTAACTGGGATGTCTTGTAAATAAACACCTATATCTCGTAGAGTTGCCTCCCCTAAGTTATTACAATACCATTTTATATTTAAAGTCAACCACATTGATTTCATTTTATCTGAAGTTGTATTTGTTTATATTGTAATAAAAGTTTAATATAATATTGTTCACAAAATAAGTTATTCAGAATATTTCAAGTTTAACAAGTTAGGATACATTACTACAGCGGCTTAGTTGTCTACCAGCTGCTTGGTGCTACAAGTCAACGACCGTCAACAAGAAGAAGACCAGACTGAAGATTGGAGAAGGTTTCTAGGTGATAACTTGGTCAATAGCGAACATTCCAGCCCTGAAACCAGCCTGTTCTGGAGCTAGATTCAGCTAGAAGACGGGCACTCTCATATGATATTAGATACTTCTGTGGACTTTTATAGGACCATTGCATTGCAGTGTAGACATTTGCCTCGTTAAATTGATAGGATCCAATAATAAACGTATACAAATAATGTTTGTTTTATTTTAGGTCTCAGTAAGAAAGCAAAAAAGGCAAACAGAAAAAAAAATATTCAAGGAAACTCTAAAACCAGAATTAGCAAAAAGATGCGGAAATATCCCACTTTCTGTTTAAATGAAGATCATATTGAGATACTTCTCTTGTGACAAGAGTATGTTGTTTATGTAAACGTGTACAGTGTACACACTGTCGGCCAAGACAAATGAGGAACATGTGTGAATTTAATGTTGAATTAAATTTTCAAGCTAACAATAGATAACTATGAAAACTTTTATTTAATAAGCGATTCGCTGGCAGAGTGGTTAGTGTGTTGGTTTGAGGAGACTGAGGAGAATTCGAATTCAGGTCGTTCACCTTTTTTTTTATAGATGCATTTAAAAAAGCGATCACCCAGATACCCCCTTCTTTCTCTCCCCACCCCTTTCCAACTGGTCTAGACAAGTGATAGGATCAAAATGTACTGAGAAAGCTAAAAGCGTGAAACTAGTAACTACACTAAACAAAAAGACTTATTGTTGGTCTAGATCTATTAAAAATTTAAATACATGACTGATACAAACTATTTGATACAACTAAACTCTATATAAGCATTATTTTTTATAAACTCCCTCTTCCACTAAATAAAATATAATATAGAAGCCTCATTTACTCTAGTCTCCCTTTTAAATAACGCCAATGCGACCCCCACACATTTAAAAACTAATTTAAAATTAAAAACAAAGTGAAGACGACCTATTCCTAACGCAGTCTTATTTACAAACAAATACATACGAGAGAGAGAGAGAACTTCTGCTGTAAATATGAAGTGTAGTATTCTCCCCTTGCTGCCCTGACTCCAGCCCCAGCTAGATAGAAACAGCATCTACTGTAGACAAATAGATGTTTGGTGTCCACCTCTAATTGGGTTTTAGAATGTAGAGAATCTGGTCCAGCGCTGGACAAAGTGACCTTGGGCCATAGTTAGTCGATGGTCTTGACCTAAGCCTTTAGTAATTCCTGGGGCGTAGCTTAATAGAGGAAGTACCTAATTAGAAAAAAAAACTTACAAAAAAATCTAAAATCTTTTTTTCCCCCATCTTGAACCAATCAATTCATTGACCAGTCTTAGAATTCAGTGTTTGTTGAAATCATCAATAATGTAACATCGCTTTGAAATTCAACTAATTAAGATGCAAATCATGCAATAGACATGGTATGATACAGTGCGCTTCGAACTGTTGACTCAAGGGTACCAGGGGTTTGACCCTTGCTTGTCTAGCGGTGGATGGGGGCGTAGATTTAATTACTTTCTTTCCATTTGACACGTAGGAAGCGTACTCAGTATTTATCTATAGGTCAACATGTTCAGCAAGGGCACCCCATACCCATTCCCACCTTTTTTTTTAAATATTCATTTGTACTCATATCCTAAATAAGGAGACACTGGTCTAGGACACTAAACTTTGATTTAAGAGACACTGGTCCAGGACACTAACCTTTGATTTACTAGACACTGGTCTAGGACACTAAACTTTGATTTAATAGACACTGGTCTAGGACACTAACCTTTGATTTAAGAGACACTGGTCTAGGACACTAAACTCTGATTTAAGAGACACTGGTCTAGGACACTAAACTCTGATTTAATATACACTGGTCAAAGACACTAAACTTTGATTTAAGAGACACTGGTCTAGGACACTAACCTCTGATTTAATAAACACTGGTCTAAGACACTAAACTTTGATTTAAGAGACACTGGTCTAGGACACTAAACTCTGATTTAAGAGACACTGGTCTAGGACACTAAACTTTCTTTTAAGAGACACTGGTCTAGGACACTAACCTCTGATTTAAGAGACACTGGTCTAGGACACTAAACTCTGATTTAAGAGACACTGGTCTAGGACACTAAACTCTGATTTAAGAGACACTGGTCTAGGACACTAACCTTTGATGTGTCTTTCATCTTGTATGTATTCTTGATTATGCCCAATAGAATCTTTGACTGTGCTGTGTTTGTTGCTAAGCAACAGAAACTTAATCACAGGAGCGTAAGACGAGCAGACGACTGCTATGTCTATTCAGACGAAAGAAAAATCTATAACGATATTAATAATAAAACATTTTCAAATAAAACATATATAAGAGTTTATCTTAGAACCGATAAGTATAGTCCCTATTTATACGGAGTCTTTTTTTTTTTTTTGGGCGGAATGCCGCGGGATTATCTTTGTTACATGACTTGACTGACACATACAGAACTAAGTAATCGAACAACACTACGAAATAAATAATCAAACATCGCTGAACACTGTCTCCCTTACTAGGCAGTAGGTAGCGGACATGAGATTCTTTTAGAAGTACAATCTCAACGTGAGTGGATTATTTTATTCGGCGCAATGTCTTTCCAAATCTTCTCCTTGGGACATACGCAGCTCATTAATATTATTTATCTTTTTTTTTTTTTTTTTTTTTTGCAATAAGAATCACAAAGAAAGAAACAACTAAAAGATGGCTGCTTGACTTTGTAGTACGTGTTGTCGTCATAACGGTCAGGAGTTCGAATCCTGCCTTATCATCCCCTCCCCCCCCTGCAGGAGGTTAGAGCTAGGGCGTAATAATTTTCATTTTGTCCGAAACAAGTCAAATTAGTTAATTACATACAATTTAATTAGGAGATGAATGGGATTTAACGGGAGACTACTGTACGATAAAAGTTAATCAAACGATCAGTTTAGACACGGTTGTTGTAAAAAATATTCATGTCTCAAATCGTCTCGCCTCCACCACACTGCTCCTCCCTTGTTACTATTCGACAGATAGTTCAGCCGTGTTAGGTTTGAGTGAATTATTAAACACACCAATTAAACAACAGCTAATAATTACACTTTCGTGGCATTCAGGAGCCCATCAGCCGATGAGCAGCCTCTTTACCCTAGAGAACGGCATTCATTTATATATAATATATCATCGTAAACACAGAGTCAACTTAGCCGTTACACAGCTGGCCTCGAAGCCGTTGCAAGTGAAGCACTGTGTTAAAGTAAGTGAAATGATTTTACTTTACTGTCAGTTTTAGTTAGGCTAGTCAATTTTTTTTCTCTCTGTTTTATTCTAACATTCTCGTTTTACCTTAAAACATATAAATCTAGATCTTGACCTACAGATTCTTTTTAGGTGAGTAATTTTCTTAGTCATACACATCATTACTAGATCTACGTTGCATGAGTAAGCCACTAAAGGGAGATAACATTTGCATACATACGCGTAGTACTCTTAAATTCTACCGTAGTTGACACTAGTGTGACTAGAGTAATGCTTGTATAACTTTTTATATTCGTAAGTCTCAAAGTTGGTCGCGGTCCGTCCCCTCCTCTTCTTGATTATGTTTATTGTTGATTGAGAAACACAAAGAAAGAATATGGTTGGTGAAATTATACATGATATTATTATACTTAGTCTCAGCGGCATCTTCGACATAGAGGTCACGGAGGTCACGTCTGAGCAGCCACCCAAAATACTGCACTCCTCCTTAATCCTTGGACTCAAAGACTAGCCTTATTTATATATACACATATCTGATATCAAAATATAATCACTAATAATCAGTATCAATATAAAATCAGATTTCATAATGAAAGTACTGTTCCATACTCATCCTGCAAGATCAAAATATCATGTCAGGAAGTAGTGGGTTAAAACAAAATCATTGGAGTCGAACCGATAAAACTTCAAAATCAATTTCAGCGTATTTTTGTATGAATTTACTTTGACATCTAGTCTAGAGATCGTTAATCTTTTGTCTGACTTAATCTATGAGGCTGTAAATCATTTGTCTGACTTAATCTATGAGGCTGTAAATCATTTGTCTGACTTAATCTATGAGACTGTAAATCATTTGTCTGACTTAATCTATGAGACTGTAAATCATTTGTCTGACTTAATCTATGAGACTGTAAATCACTTGTCTGACTTAATTTATGAGACTGTAAATCCTTTGTCTGATTTAATCTATGAGGATGTAAATCTTTTGTCTTTCTGATTTAATCTATGAGACTGAACATATTTCGCCTGACTTAATTTATGAGACGGTAAATCTTTTGTCTGATTTAATCTTTGGGACTGAAAATCTTGAGTTTGACTTAATCTATGGGATTGTAAATCTTTTGTCTGATTTAATATATGGGACTATAAATCTTTTGTCTGACTTAATTTATGAGACACTGTACATCTTTCATCTAACTATCTATGAGACTGTAAATCTTTTGTCTGAATTAACCTATTAGACTGAGAATCCTATGAGAAGGTAAATCTTTTGTGTGAGTTAAATTTATCTATGAATGTCCAGCACAATATAGTATGCATTGATAAACATAGCTAATAATAATCTTTTCTTTCAAAGAAAGGTTCGTAAAATTTGCATAATAAATAATAATATTCTTAAAGAAATGCATTCTATAATTATAATAGTGCACTAGTCTTACAAAGATGAAGTTAACATTACTTTCAGATTGTATCAATGGGCACAAGTGCCGGGGGTCAAAGTGCAATCACTGGACATGTTCTAATATAAATTCTGGCTTCACTATCTATTGAAACTAGACTGGTATGGAAATGAATGAAAAAAAAATCTATATAAAGAATTGTGTGTGTGTCTTCATCGACTGATATAATACATATACCTACGGCCGATGACAGGGGGTGTAAATATTTAATGATTAGATGGAAATCGATTCAAAATCCTGTAGACTCTTATGATTTAATTTGTAGTTTTTATATAATTACATTGATGTAGAAATCGTCTGGATATTTTAAACAATTTAGATTTATTTCGTCGACATAAGAGGAGTTCAAGCTTTGATTCACATTTTGTGTTTCTACAATGAATACTCGTACCGGACAGGATCAGTTGTCTCCCCTGTCTGGAGGGAAAATGTTATATATTAATAAACACGAATATTATATTATTATAAAAACAAAATTAAAAATAATAATATTGTGTCTTCATAACAAAATTAAAAAATAATAATATTGTGTCTTCATAACAAAATTAAAAAATAATAATATTGTGTCTTCATAACAAAATTAAAAAATAATAATATTGTGTCTTCATAACAAAATTAAAAAATAATAATATTGTGTCTTCATAACAAAATGTAAAAATAATAATATTGTGTCTTCATAACAAAATGTAAAAATAATAATATTGTGTCTTCATAACAAAATGTAAAAATAATAATATTGTGTCTTCATAACAAAATGTAAAAATAATAATATTGTGTCTTCATAACAAAATTAAAAAATAATAATAATTTGTCTTCAGGCTATACACAAAGTTGCTATAAAAATATTTTTGAGCCTTTACACAACAAAAACAACAAAAAAAACAACAACAACAACAACAAAACAATAACAACAATGGTTGGGTTCAAATCCTGATGAAGATGTATTTTTAATTTCGGGATGTTTAGAACTTCTCTGAGTTCTGAGTTGTGCTTGCCACATGACTCACTCGTTAATCTTGGGCCACAGAAACAGATGACCTTTACATCACTAGTCCTAAGGATTGCATGGGTGTGAAAGGGGAACTTTACTTATATTTCTACATTTATTTCTACCTTTATTTTTACCTTTATTTCTACCTATATTTCTACCTAACTATATTTTTACCTCCCTATATGTTCTACCTGACTATATTACTACCGAAAGTTTTACTATATTTCTACCTGCCTATATTTCTACCTGACGACTTGTATCAGGATGTTATCGAATATAGAATAAATACAGGTATGGAATATAAGACAATTTCTCCTCTATCAATTAGCTTGAATGTTTCACCATCATGACAGGACACTATGGTGTTACACGAGCATACTGAGGAAAACTGTTTTAATTTATATTCAACTTGTATACATGTCACATATATTGTTGTTTAGTCTAGTCGGGAATCTTCTTACCTTATCTTATATAATACAGACGTTACTTCAAAAAAGAAGATGATTACGTCCTACGCGTCATGCATTTAGTCATGCATATTAACCAATGACTTAAAACTCTGCCAAGTCATTGGTTTTCCTGGCTAGCTCAGGCAACCCATTCCATGCTCTAATAGGACTAGGGAAGAAGGAGTATTTGTACAAATTTGTCCTAGCATATGGAACAAGGTATGGGCCTTTATCTTTGTGTCTTTCTGAGTATTTTATTAAATTTTGTTTTTGTATTTGAAGATTATGGTTCAGTGTTTTATGTATAATTGCTACTTTACTTTTGAGTCTTCTGTCCTGAAGGCTTTCTATATTTAGTGATTTTACTAAAGGTGTTACTCTAGTCAAATGTGAATATTCGTTTGTTTTGAATCTCACTACTCTATTTTGTGTCTGTTCCAGTTTCTTAATGTTTTCTTGAGTTGAGGGGTCCCAAACGGAGGATGCATATTCTATCATTGGCCTAACCAAGGTTAAATAACATTTTAGTTTATGTTCTTATTTGATTTATAGAAATTTCTTTTAATAAATCCTAATGCTTTGTTTGATTTTTTAATAGTTTCATCAATATGTGGATTCCATGACAGTTTTTCATTTATTATAACACCTAGGTATTTTGCGTTTTTAGTCTGTGTTACTGGTTTGCCATGAATAAGATGAGTGGAATTAATTTTGTTTTAGTTTTTTTGTTACTCTTAACAACTGACATTTTTCTGGGTGGAAAGACATGCTCCAATTTGATTCCCTTTTCTGTAATTCTTCTATTTCTCTTTGTAAAATATCTGTGTCTTGTGTTGTTTTTATTGTTCTATATATTATGCACGGAGTACACTTATTTATTGTTGGGAATTATGGGTAAAAAGCCTCGCTTTGATGGTGGACAACATGGTCAAAAGTCAGTAGTTATCATGGTCTTGGAAGAGAATGGACGTATGAATTATTCTTGCTAAAAGTCATTACTGGTATCTAACATATTATCTATTTGATATATTCTATAGGATTTTATAAGTAAGTTTGTGAAATATGATACGTGATTCCTTATGGCTGGACTGGCCAGTGAGTTGTTATTTTATATTCAATAAATATGATGTCTGTTACAATTGAGTTTATTTATGAATCTACATGTTTGTTGCTGTAGTATCTGTAGTAACCATAGGCAACAGTAATGCATGTGAAGTGAAGTCGTCATCTAGTGCAAAATAGACACTATAAAGTTAAATAAATATAAAATAACACATAACATAACTTTACAATACATACTAAATAAACTCTTTCACTCTTAAAACAATAGCAAACATTTTTTTTTTTACTTTTGTAGTTCACTTGTGACCATTTAATTGCGTAGTTTGGAGAGGGTCAGACGTCCATCTGTTCCTTGGTCCAACCATCAAACGAAGTAATAGCAAGGCGGCAGACGACAACAAAACAAAATGTATTTTTTACACCCATAAAATGAATCGCTCCGCTAATAAAATACGTTTCTCATTGCACAAGAAATTTCGCCATGTCACAAGTTAGATTTGTAACATCGCTGTTGGTGTTGTCGATTTGACTAAACGCGTTTTCATTTGCAAAATTTCTTTTAGGTTGGATTGTCTTTTCTATTCTTTGATAATTATTATGGCCAACATAGTAATTAAAATAAGACTGATGCACTCCCTGGTCATGGCCACATTCTTATATGCATCTTGAACGCTGACTGCTTATCTCGAGAAGAAGATCCTAGTAATGCTACAGAAAGATCTTAGATGTCACTTACAAAGACCTCATCACGAATGAAGAGATAATAAACAGTATTAATTGGACCCTACAATGACTGTCAAAAACAAAAAATAAACGTAAACTCAAACTCTATGGCCACATCACAAGGTGCTCAGGGCTCCCAAAGACCTTCCTTCATGGAACAGTATTAGGAAGAAGAAGAAGAAGAGGAAGTCAGAGAAAGCGATGGGAAAACATCAAAGAATGGGCGGGCCTGTCAATGAATGAAATTCTTTCCAAGGCAAAAGACGGAGAGGAATGGAGAAAGACGGTTGAAAGATCCTGTATTGTCCCCCAACGGTCCAACAGATTAAAGATAAGTACTTATACTATAAAAAACACTTCACCGAACAATCTCTTCATCTTCTGTGTCTGCAGAAGTCTCCAACAGGAGAGTTACCAATAGGTCCTCCCGTTTGGAAACAAAACAGACAACTAGATCTATAGCGTTCAGAATTCGAATCGATAGCACTTTATACAACTAAAAACTCAGTGAAAGGAAGACCAGCGTCCGTTTGCTGTTTGCTAACTCTTTAGACATTCACTTCACTTCCCATTCACTTCACTCTAGTCTTCAAGACATTTTTACCACGCTGCATTTAGCAAGAGAGGTTACTTCAAGGGATGCAACTCCAGGATGGAACGCAAACATGACAACATAAACCAGTACGAGAATCGCTTTCGGAATAGTGATGTGAACATATTTTCTTTAGCTCTAAGAATAGACGCCACTGATGTGTACTCTCTGTCCCCAGACTTGCCCAAGTCCGTTTCGACAGATCTCGGAAGCCACAAGTTCTCGACCTGTATGGTGAGTCACATAGTGACATAATGCATTATGTACAACAGAAGAGTATCTGTCCAGGACTTCTGCAAGGGAGAATTTGAGCCTTCGGAGATATATGTTATTTGTATGCTACGGCATCAAAAATAACATGTTTTGAGGTATAATACATGGCTCCTTTTGTCTCGAAAGGCAATGGATGCGCCCAAATGAGTCACTGGTTTTGGCTTAATCTTGAGACGGGGCAGAATCTGGTGTGGCTAAGTCCAGCACCTGGCCTGCTCGTGTGGCTTAGATATTAAGCCCGGCGAAACTGCTCTTACTAACAGGTGAAGGGGTGAAGGCGGATACTTGGCGCCACAAAACCGGGAGCTTCGGGCAGATGGAGCTCGTCAGCCTAGTAAGGCAGTTCATCTAGGAGAGGGGTACTCTGACTTCAAACCCCCGCTGCCTTGCGGTACTGAGGCTTCAGGAGACAACCTCGAGGAGAAATCAGGAGTGAAGCCCCTTAGGCGTTGGGAGTATCAGCTGCGAAATTCCCTCCGGCAGCTTCTGCAACCGAGTTGGTGCCAAATGTAATGCGATGCGTTCCTTTGGATCACATTAGCAAGGTCGAGAGAGGGATCATGACGCATGGGCCACCCATGACCCCTTTATCCAAGGCCCAGGAATGCGCCCCGGATAGGAAACTCTGGTGCTGCTGCAAAGCGGCTAAAACAACACGGGAGACAACAGTTACGGGTTATAAGTCCAACTTGATTGGCGTAATGTATGGACGCCACGGGTTGTCTCTGACGGTGGGAGAGGTCTTCGCGCCTCACTGATCAGCTACCGCCCGCCTCAACCTGGGCAGCCCCCAGTCAGTTAGGTGCTGATCCGCCACAGCCTGCCTGCTCTAATGGGTGCTTAGAGCTTAGTTTAAAACGACAAGTAGGCTGGAAACTTGCACCAAGCAACAAAAGAAGAAAAATTAAACTGAAAAAGAAAATCCCTGTCATGCGACTGGCCACTTGGAATGTCAGGACAATGTGTCCTGGTCTCACTGATGATCTAAGGCAGATCGACGATGCAAGGAAGACGGCAGTTACATGTAAAGAGCTAAAAGGGCATGGCATGTGAGGTATAATAACTGTTTAGATTTATGTATCATCGTTGGTGAACATACATTTGCTTATAAGTCTCTCAGAGACTTGAAGAATATTTCTTGAGATTTAACTAAATGTATTCCTCACTGGCACTGATCTCAGTCCACTAATAAAGCGCACAGTGTGACAGACTTCAAGAACTGACAACTCAGCTGATATGCTTTGTTCACAGACGTCCCTTCAAGTCTTGTTGATCTAAAGACTATTCCCCTGTGTCCGAAGCCGGGCAGTTCATTGGCTTGTCCATCCCACGGCCACACTGAGTGGGCCGTTGAAGATGAAATGGAAGTTGACACGTCAGTTGTTTCTTATTGTCTGCCACAGTTACGGATCCTGGCATCTAGTGTTGACCCTGCGCATGCGCTAATCCGTTTACCCTGTTAATGATTTCCTGTCCGTGCTGACCGCCTACCCGCTCGGCTTTTATCACGTGACAAGATGACCTTGGTACACTTACAGCAGAGATGTTGTTTACGAGACAAGCTATTTACACCTCTGTATAAAGTAATCCAATTCTAACATAAATAATTAATCTCTACCACTCTCATATTTTCTCTAAACGCTTCCTTCCCTTTTCAATCATTTTTTTAATACCCAGACAAAACATAAAAAGTCAATTTTTTTTTTTCACTATTAGAGGCTTCCTTAGCAGTGCGCGGGGGCCCTGAGTGAGTGCTAAATAAGGGACACGAATATTTGGACGATGGGCTGACGGTAACAAAAGATTCTCATATCGCTGGGCCTCCAGAAGACACTAAGGCGCGGGGCCTGGACACGTTGCCCCACTCGCGACCCTCTAAGGCCGCCTCTGAGTTGCAATGATCAGTAGCCAGATGTATTAGCTATTTCTTGCTATTTTTTTCTTTACATTTTATCAAACTTTATATCTAAATTAATGAGGATCATTGACCTTCATCTGTCCCTTAGTTATTTGGACTGTTGGGGCATCACACATGATCTGTTGATCACCTCTCTCTCTTCCTCTGTGTCATTTGCCAGGCTTCATCGACAGCTAATCCATTCTTTTGTCACTTCCCTGTTACTGTTCCAGGCAGAAAAGTCTTAGCCAGCCCTTTGGCTCTTGTATTATTGGTCGTACAGTTTTTGCTTGCGTTTTCTTGAAGATATCTCATAAGGTCATGGGGCTCGATTGCCATTGTGAAGCTGTTTTGGATTTCCTTATTTGTGAGGCGGTCTTGGTAGGTGATACCTAGAATCATTCTGTAGCATCTTGATTCCGTGAATAGGATCCCATTCTCTAATTCTGCAGTTAGAGCTCACGATTCCTAAGCTTAGAAGAAAGTCGCGCATGATTTTGTGAAAACATGATTGTACCAAAGAAGAAAATTTAAACATTCAGTAATAATAGGCCCTGGATGACCAACATTAAAAATTAACATTCTGTCGTCATCGAGAAGTACATAGAAGTCTATTTATAAAGCGCTGGTTATGAGTGTGTATGTGTTTTTGGTATGTGCATCTATATTGTGCATCTATATTGTTATTGTACAGTAGTTACGTTGAGGTTGTCAATTGTAGTCAAACCAAATTTCCATTTGATTGGATCAATAAAAGTTATCTTATCTTATCTTATCTTATTTTGTATAAAGTACCACTGTCTTTTGGGAGGAGCGTTGCCTGAGCGTTAAATTTTAAGCGCTTAGCTACCGAACCGGGGGTCCTGGGTTCGAATCCTGGTAAAGACTGGGATTTTTATTTCAGGTTCTGAATTGTAATGTGTTTAAAACGATATATTGTCAACTATTTTATTTTGTAATTCGAGATATCCTGAAGAAAATATTGGACGTAAGAATTAAACGTAAGACTTGGACGTTAGTCTTGGACGTTAGTCTTGGACGTTAGTTTTGGACGTTAGTCTTGGACGTTAGTCTTGAAACTATTCCTCCAATTCTCAGGATAAACTCGTCACTGTCCTACAGAGAAATGAAACAAGAAAAGAGAATCTTGTCTAGACACGAACGAAAGGAAATTTGGTCAGTAATTTGTTATTTCCCCTTGTTTCTCTTTCTCTTTTTTATTTAAAAGTTGGTTTCTGTCCTTCTTTTGATTTTATTCATTGTCTTTCTCTTTCATCCAGGCGAGAGACTAGCGCCTTCTTGTGGCCAATAAATTCTGTTTCGCAGATTTGGAGTTCTGGAAGTATTCTATTCGTTCTGTCGTACAGATTTATTTTATCAGACGTGGGGAAACGTGAATAATTTCGTTGCTAGAGTGTCAAAAGATTTCATTTCTGTGTTTGTGAAGGACATTTCCATCTCTGAGATTTGTTGCAAGCAAAGTGATCAAATAGTCTTAGAAGAAGGTTTATTTATTGAAATGTTCAGTCATTACTGACGAAGGAAAAAACCTTATGATAAGTTATGATGGACTTTGTTGATAGGTTGACTTAAAGAGGATAAAGCAACAATAGTGAAAAAAACACACTTTTAGCGGAAGTTATCACAAAACAACAAAAGCTTATGGGAAGAGTTTTTTTTTACTTTAAGAAATATGTCAAGTATTAAATAAAAGTAAAAGTAAAGCTTCCCTTTCAGACCTTACGATCTATAGGGCAGATGGTGTTTAGGAAACTTTAGGTCATATGTTTCTTTGGCTAACTGTTATCGAGCAGGTGTTTAACTGTTATCGAGCAGGTGTTTAACTGTTATCGAGCAGGTGTTTAACTGTTATCGAGCAGGTGTTTAACTGTTATCGAGCAGGTGTTTAACTGTTATCGAGCAGGTGTTTAACTGTTATCGAGCAGGTGTTTAACTGTTATCGAGCAGGTGTTTAACTGTTATCGAGCAGGTGTTTAACTGTTATCGAGCAGGTGTTTAACTGTTATCGAGCAGGTGCTTGGTTTTAATGTTTGTTTGTCTGACATATTACCAATGCTCTTTCAAAATTTAAGATTATTATATCCTAGCCCAAACCTCCTTCGTGATGGCAGGAGATGGCGGTAGGCAGGGCTCGAACCCGGGGCCATCAAGATGATAGTCCAGAGCGCATACCACACGACCAGTCAGACTTCCTGGTTCAGTCTTATGATATATAGGTATCTAGACAATCTTGTATATTGCTAATAATTATCTACACCAGTGATGCCTGACCATTCTCACCCTCGGGGACAAATACATTTTCAACACATGGGACGCATCACAAAACATTGAGTTCGTGATCAACGATGAAACTCTGCGATTTCGTAGGGCCCGGATATAGCCATGTCGCGGATAGGATGTGGTCCGCGAGACTTAGTTTGTGCATCACTGATTTATGCATTTCTTATCTATACATTTCTAGTTATTTATCATAATAAGGCTTGTCTTCGAGGTAGGTAAAGGGACAATCCATTGATACCTGATACTGATACCTGATACTGATACCTGATACTGATACCTGATACTGATACCTGATACTGATACCTGATACTGATACCTGATACTGATACCTGATACTGATACCTGTACTTCAGCAGTCTTCAGTCTGACAACGATTACAAAGGAGTAGAAGCACATATACACACACAGCAAGACAAAGTGAATTTAAAAAACAACTAGGCTAAAAATGAGTGGATATAAAATTATCAGTAAATCTTTACTATTACCAGCACTAGCTATCATTTTCTCAAATAGTAGACCTTCTTTACGAGAACTATGTTTGTGAATCAGTACAAAAATAAATCTGCTTGTCTCCCTTGTCCTCCGTGCGTTGATAAGCGAGAAGTCATTACAAGAAAACAAAATGTACAAATCTTGAGAAGCTCTGGGCATCTGGTTTTACTGGAACATTTTCGCTTAAATATAGGAACATAACTGTCCAGGAAAAAGATTGTCTAAAAGTTCATGTCATCCTTCTGTCCTGCCAATGAAGTAATGCTACATTAACTGGTCAAACTATTAAATTGGACATCGATCTCACGAATACCATTTTCCTTAATGTACTCTACGCAGGAGAACGATTCATATTTAAGAGACTTCTTCGGGTAAATATGAAGTAAGGAATGCTATACTTTTTTCGTACTACGCCATTGCAGTAAACAACGAAGCACAAGCTGGGTACTTTAAAATTTACGCCGAGGCTTGCCGGACAGAGGACTCGACCTCAAAAAGGAGGACATGTATTTTTGAAGGACGTTTGGTAGACCTAGTATTTTTATGAATATTCATGTCATAATTATACTTAAATGGCCCTCTGCAGACTCTGGCCATAAGTAACAAGCGCTCTTAAAATAATAGTAAAAGAAAGAAAAAGAAAATGGGATATAATAATACAACCAAATTCAAATCAATAACTTCAGTCAGGGGAAATAACACTTGAAGGTAATTACCTTCACTGGTTATAGGTCGTGATTGTGAAAGCTGTATACGTCACGATTGTTTCTCTTCCATTTTTTTTTTTTATCTAATTCACAACAGAAGAGTAAGGGGAAAGAATAATAATTGGATGGCTTCCCTTGTTTAGATACAGTTTTCGTTTTGATAAGGGGTTATCGGTATTGGTGTATCTTCGTGTAATCTCACTTATAGATGGAAATATTTTCTCCTGGTTAGTTTTTGTCTTGTCCTCTGTTGATAACCATATTGTAGACCAGTGTCGAATATTCTGTTGAATATTTTTATTACTTGAGGTAAAGCCCGGCTTTAGTCGGTGAGTCTTCATATGTCTTCCGTTTTACAGGCCGTGCCAACATATAACTTGTATTCTTCTGATCCTTCGCATAATAAGGCTTGTCTTCGAGTCCGAAAATTAATGAGGAATACAGTATTTCCTGTGCTGCCCGAGCTGTTACATATGTTACATATATGGCTCTTTTCAACGCCCTAAATAGCTATTAAGCATTTTGAAGACTTTTTTTTTTTAAATCTTTGTCCCACAAAAAAAAATATTAACATAATAATATTACTTCTATGAAGATGTATAGTAAGTATTTTCTTCTTCTTGAAACTGTCAGGTAGAGTTGAGCCTTCGTCTCTTGGAACTCTAAGCCAGCAAAAGTGAACAAGAGCTCCCTTTCACGGTCTGAATGAGAACAGTGTACACTGTTCTGTCTGGCGGGGTGTCAGACTCGCGGTCAGAGACCGCGTGCACCGGGACCCCTGGCATTTTCCTTTTCTATACCAGGCTAACCGTGCAGGACACGCCATATTTTATACATGTACATTTGTATATTCTGAGCGTCGCTCATTCTTCAACATCAACTAGAGGGATGTAACCCACTTGTGCTAAAATAATCGAAGACAACTTCGTATAATCTGATAAAACATATTAAAACAAGAAAATTAAAAAAAAAAACAAAGCTTATCCTCTCTTATCTTATAAATTACAGATGTTACTTCAAAAAAGAAGATGATTTTATCCCACGCGTCATGCCTTTAGTCACGCATGTTAACCAATGACTTAAATGCTGCCAAGTTATTTGTTTTCCAGGCTGACTCAGGCAACCCGATCTACACTTTCATACGACTAGGGAAGAAGGAGCATTTTGTCCTAGCATAGGAAACAAGGGATGTACCTTTTTGTGTCTTTCTGGGTATTTTATTAGGTTTTATTTCGTATTTGATGCTTATGGTTCATTGTATCATGTATCTTCTATCCTGAAAGCTTTCTAAATTTAGTGATTTCACTAAAAGTGTTACTCTAGTCAATTAGTTAGTCGTGCTATTGAATTTGTTTCTCAAGCCAACACTGTAACCACTCAGCTAGTTAAGAGCTTTTGAAGATGGAAGATTGTATAGTTATCGTTTGTTTCTATAGTCTTGTCCTATTTTTCATGTTGTGTTCACTAAGCCTCAGACGACGACCTATAAAGGGAACTAATTCAACTTATACCACCACTTCAGTCAATTTCGAGTTCTTTCCCTTTTTGTTCGAGATACCAAACAAAATAATTAATTATTAATAGTTATTAACTAATTGTTGTTGTTTTGTTTTTTCTTGCGTTGTCAGGTACAAGAAATAATTGTTCAAAATTTCAGCTCGATCCGAGACTGGATGTGGGAGAAATAACGTGTACAAACTTTTTACCTGAATGACAGACAGATAGAAAGAGTGAGTTGATATAAGCTTTGTAATCAAACCAAAAACATGATATTGTTACGATCTTCTCAATCAGGCCTTCTGTAAACACTGCTAAACACAACATCACATCTAAAACTTCAACTTGACAACAAGAGCTTCATAAACAACGTGGCGGTTTAATAACAAATTACATCGACAGCCAATTCAACACTTTATTTGCTTCACTAACTTCAAATGCTTTAACACAATAGCAGGGGCGTAACTAGGGATTTGGGGGCCCGGGGGGATTGACCTCTTTGGGGGCCCCTTGCATTTTGACATTCGACATATGACATGGAATAATGTA
Source organism: Biomphalaria glabrata (assembly GCF_947242115.1). Taxonomy (NCBI): domain Eukaryota; kingdom Metazoa; phylum Mollusca; class Gastropoda; family Planorbidae; genus Biomphalaria; species Biomphalaria glabrata. The sequence continues at coordinate 57,301,282 of NC_074712.1, read as the reverse complement.
CGCAAAAATATATAAGCCCCAAATCAAATTGGTTCAGTATATCAGTAAACTTAACAAAAAGTAATCAAGACTCTTTTAATGAATAAAAGCTTTGTTTATTAGTTAAATAATGCACAAGTGACAAATCTCAATTGATATCGCTTCACGTCGTGCATTCTGTGCAGCAAAGACATCTATAACATCAACTACATCGATACTTTCTAGTATTTGTGACTTCACTGACATTAAAGCCATGATAAGCCTTTCTTGTGTCATTGTGCTCCTGAGATAGCTTTTGATGAACTTGAGCTTTGAGAATGATCTCTCACATGACGTAATGGAAGTGGCCTGAGTTAGCAGTATTCGGAGGAGGTTGCAAAGTTTGAGCACACGTAATTACCATATGAAGCCTGTTTCCTCAATATGTCTATTGATGATTGTATTACTGCTTTGTTGATGAAAAGTGCTCGTGCATCAATGACATCATACAAACAGGAAAAGTAGCACAGTTTGTCATAAGCGGGTCTTCATCTAACAGGTGTCTTGGTTCAAGAAGAAACCCAAAGGTATCCATTTTCTTTCCAGCCTTTGAAAATGCCCTTCATCTCCATATGAAATCTGTCCAGCACGTTGCAGTTCTATTGACAGTCCTACATTAGAACTCAACTTCCCATCAAGTATTTTCTTTCTTCTATAGCTTTTATATAGCGTTACTTTCATGCTTATAGCATGCTCAGAGCGCTTTGGTCCAATCTAGGAGTTGGTTTTCCGTTCTGCCTTTAGGCGCTCAGTAAACGCAACTCTGCCCGAGTCGGGTGTCGAACCTCGAGTCCCCTTCTAGGTAGCCAAGACAAGCCAAGTTCAAGCGCACTTAGCCTCTCGACCACACTTCCCACAGGGATTACAGGGAATCCATAGTATTCACTACCTTCTTTTGCTTTTTTGATGGATTGGGTTTTTGTCAGTTTTTCATCATTTTGCAGAAAGAATGAAAGGGTACTAATTTCTTTAGCAGCTTTCCATATATGCAGTCCAGACTTTTGTAGTTTCTTCCGAACTATATTAATTGGGAGCAAGAGCTTTGACCAGAATTCAAGATAGGCAAAAAATTCTTAATTTTCCACTGCATGAAGAAGATTCTGTTCTAATATTATATGGTACTACGTCATTGTTGGTTGTTTATGTTTTGTGCGCAAACAAAAGGATTCAGAGCATGCAAAAGTGGGAAAGATCCATATCTCGTTATGCTCGAGTATAGAAATATTCCGATTAGTGGACTGCCGTATTCACCATCACAACTGGTGACGAGTAGAAGACTCAGGGAATCATTCAAACTGATCCCAAACTATTTAAACCATCGGTAGCTGAAAATGCAGAGACATTACTCAACGAACGACAGATGAAAAGCAAAGTGAAATACAATGCAAAAGCAAGACTACCTAAAGATTATTCTGTCGGAGAGTTCGTCTAGGTCAAACATGGCAGAAAGCAGTTGTCATAAAAAAAAACATTCAGCACCCAGATCTTACATCATAAAGACAAACGATGGAAAAACATACAGAAGAAATCAACGCTTTTTTAATAAGAGTTTCGATGAAGACATCTCTGGGTACTATGATACCGATGGAGACAATGAACTGTAAACTGTTGGAACAAACGAAACAGACAGTTATAGACCAACGTCTAGAGAACTTGTTGTGCCAGTCAAGACAACCAGAAGTGGACGAATTGTCCTAGTAGACAGGGCCGGCCTTATGCCACTGCAGCCTATGCGGTCGCAGTGGGCCCCGCGCTTTCATAGGACACGCGCTAATTCTAAGTGTACATTATTAAATTAAACCATTATAACGTATATAAAATAACAGGGTTTTCGTGACCTCCTGATTTTCCAGGGCCTCCAGGAAATCTCATGAAAAGGCAAAATATACGATAAAGTCCTGAACTTTTTTTGAATTTATTCAAATCTCCTGAAGAATAGATGAAATTGAAATTTTGGGGTGCCAATAAATAAAAAGTGGCATTTCGAGCTTTCATTTGATAAAAATGTATTGCAAAGACGAAAGTAGGCCTATTTTCTAATTAAAAAAAAATAATATTGACATTATGCTCATCCCTACCCAGACTAGACCCCGCGCGATCAGTTTTGCATAGGGCCCCCAAATGGTAGATATCACTCTTAAGAACTTTAAAAGGAAGGGTGTGATAATAACTTCGAAAGGAAGGATGTGCTAATATTATATGATATTACGTTATTGTTTGTTGTTTATGTTTTGTGCGAAAGCAAAAGGATTAGATGGAAATAAAAATAGAGTTTCCATTGGATTGAGGAAAGATGAATAGAGGGGTAATAACTCGAGTGTGAAGTTTAATTCTGAAATTAAAGACGCCAAACCCTAATAATGGACCATTCTTGCATTATTAAGAATAACTTTTGGATCTGTTATACTCGATTCTGTAAATTTTGCTTCAAGGTTAATTAGTGTAGCCATAAAATACTCGCCATTTAGATCTATTATTAGTAAAGGTAACAAGATACCTGGAATTCGCTGTATATCATGCATATATTCGTGGCAACAAAGTTTAAAATGTAAAACTAACTTTAAAAAAAAACTTTGATCTCTGTGGGAAAAAATATTTTTAAAATGTCAACAAAGTCAACGTACTGATAGACCTAGATCTAGGTTTAGTCTTTGTGATAAATTTTTAATCCATAAATGTTGAAAAAAAAAGACACCCGTTGACACTATTTGTCAATCAAATATATTAATGTATGTATTTACAAATAAATTTCGGACACCCATTTGGGGGCCCCCCCTAGGTGGGGGCCCGGGGGGATTTTAAATTTCTCCCCCCCCCTTAGTTACGCCACTGCACAATAGAACTGCATACTAACACTACAAGTCTTTCTTTAACTCGTACAGCTACATTTTTGAGGACTCATAAGGTACATCACAGTCCTTCTGCTTTTCTGTCCTGGACTCAACTGTCCTTTTTAACATACTGTCTCTCGACCATGAAGGCTCTTGATCACATGACCACAACACAGGTCATACTTGCGGTTATTAGCAGTACTGGCCCTTGTCTATCGACAGCCGTTGACCCGTTGACCTGTGTGATTGACCTGAGTCGTGTGTATCAGTAGGCCGCACACACATTAACCCTTTCAGTCCGCCACTGGAGTTACAATATAATGATAATAAAAATAAACACTTATCAACGTAAAAGTAATGTACAATAAGCTCGCACATCTCCCTGTCTTTGAAACACTAAGCAAGTCATTCCCATATCATTCTGTACACACTTGTCAACTTACTGGATCAAAAGCTTTTTTACAAAGCTTATATCAACTCACTCCGTCTTTCTGTCTGTCTGGTACAAAGCTTATATAAACTCACTCCGTCTGTCTGTCTGTCTGGTACAAAGCTTATATAAACTCACTCCGTCTGTCTGTCTGTCTGGTACAAAGCTTATATCAACTCACTCCGTCTGTCTGTCTGGTACAAAGCTTATATCAACTCACTCCGTCTGTCTGTCTGTCTGGTACAAAGCTTATATCAACTCACTCCGTCTGTCTGTCTGTCTGGTACAAAGCTTATATCAACTCACTTTGTCTGTCTGGTACAAAGCTTATATCAACTCACTCCGTCTGTCTGGTACAAAGCTTATATCAACTCACTCCGTCTGTCTGGTACACATATTGTTCACGTTAGTTCTTCTACTTCCCATTCTCGGATCAAGTTGAAACTTTTGCACAAATTATTCGTTGTCCCTAACAAAACATGAATCATTCACAAATTTTACCACTTAATAGTTGTAATTATTAATTGTTGTTTGATATAGAAAAAGATAAATAAGTAAAACAGTATTGAGATACATGGCTGTAAATGTGCAATTCATTCCCTTATACAATTTGTTTTTCAAGTTTTTTTGTTTTTTTTTGTATTTTGCTTTTTTTTTTTCAAGTTTTTTGATGTTTCAATTTCAATTTGACACCAAATTAAGTCAGAACTTTTTCCATGTTACTTCATGCTCCCCCCCCTTTCCATTCTCACTCCCCGCTGGACCCACATTAGATGTGATTTCCCTCTTTCAAAACAAAAAAACTTTGCCTTTAGCTGTTAAAAGCCCCGAGAGTATAAGCGCGCTGTTCAAATCTAATAGGCTGTGCGTTAGTGAGGGAGAAAGTGGCTAAAATAAGCTTTTAGTCCTGTCCTTGAGGGCCCCCCCCGTCCCCACCCCTTTGTGCATACCAAGTGTGTGTGTGTGTGTGTGAAAGGGCTAAAGACATTCCTCCAAAGAAAAAAACGTGATTTTTGTTAAACTCAACATTATTACATTTACAAGTACAAACACAGAGACAGAGAGAAAGACTTTCACACTCCACACACCACACACCACACTCCACAGACCATACACACCACACACAAACATACATAAGTACAGGCCAATGTTTAGAAGTTTTCTGTGTGTAATCAAATTTCTTAAGGGATGTAAAACTACGTTTGGGTAAGTCTCAATGACGTAATATGACCATATAAGAATAGATCTCATTAACTCTTTCTCTCCGTCATTATTTTTCCACGTTTCGAAGGAATTCTTCATTTGGCTTATTTATTACTATTTCACTACCCTGTTATGATTAAGCTTCAATAGCTTTGTTGTTTGTTATCAGAAAATGTTGTATTTGGTATAGGATTAAAGGGAAATGCATGTTCTTTTTATGTAACACAAAGTCAAGTTTATGAAATTAAGAATTAATTTAAATTAATGGGGTAGGATTATGTGTATCACCGTCGATTAGGAGAGAATGAGTCAATAAAGATTTCACCGATTTATAAATGGTTAACAAAATATGCATATCCAGGAAAAACAGAGCAAATTTTATTGTCAAGCTAAACCGCTTTTATGTAGTAATGGTGTGTAGATATGTCCCATTTGTTAACTTCGGAATTGAAGATTACAATCAAGAGAGCAGGACGTTTTATTTCGCATTTGTTCAGGTTTCAACAGAGCGTTCTTATTCTCTCTCTCTTGCTGTGCTGAGCGCGAGGCACCCTGGTTAACCGAGAGAGAGATTGAGTACGAAAGGGGCGAAAGTAAGTGTGTGTGTGTTTAAACGACGGAGGGAGAAAGAGAGACAAATAGTTTGAAGAGAGAGAGAGAGAGAGAGAGAAAGACTATCATACCACTTTGTCTATGTATGCCTTATATACAAAAAAACATTATCATCTGGTACTGACTTCATTTCAATGCTGGTACAGCGTGGTGCAATAACACCAGCCACAATCTCATAGGACATTGTAATATAAATATAGACTGGCCATCAATTTTTATTTTCTTATTTAATATGTTTTCAAGAATGTAACTTGATAATGAAAAACATTAACGATAGTCGCAAACGATTCCCAGAATTCTCTCTTCACCCAACATAAAACCTCTCTCTAGTTTTCAGAATGTAAATCCTACACAAATCCTCTACATTCTAATTGTACATCAAACATGAAGCTATACATTCTTTACAAAAAAAAAAGTTCTTTGCAATCGATAATCTATTTTTTAACGACGTCCGGGTGAATTTCATTTCAAGAATATAGCTGACATCTCAACACTGCTGCGGTTAGATCTAGATCTTAGACAAAATCTTGTATAGGAAAAGGTTAGAAATGCGCTACCACACGCGAATCAAACACTAAATAAATAACAAACATCAATTCAATTTTTTATGCTAGGCTACGTGTACACAGTGGGACATCTTTGGCGCAGCTGTTTTAGCGCGGTGGTCTTTGGCTCAACATGTACTAGCCACAATAAATCTGATCATTTTAATTCAACATCGGGGTGTCAAATGGGAATCTGATTTTGTAATATTATTTTTGTTACATGTTTCGGAATTTCTAAACGAGAGATTATTGTATCCTAGTCCAGAGCGCCCACAGACGGAAAGGGATGGCAGCGGGCAGGGCTTGAACCCGTGACAATCAAGATGACAGCCCTGAGCAAATACAACACCAGCAGGCAATCATCCAATCATCCATAGTTTGCAATATACATTAATGAACTAGTCAAAATACATTTATTTTTCGGGGTTACGTGTGGGAGAATATAGTATATATTATATAGCAGACTGAAACAAAGGTTTATTATGTTTAAATACTTGCATCAAAACGTATCTCGGGTTTTCAAATTTGGAACTCCCCCCCCCCTTCCCCCACCCAAGCAACGCCACTGATATGAGTAGATAAATTATAGCAGAAGTTAAAATCTAATAATGTAAAGAAAGAAAAGATAAGCGAGATAAATGATACTAGAAACCTTTGAGATGATTGTAAGGGGTTTAGAGATAAGCCATAATTAAAATCACACTTTTCAAAGATACATACTTATCATATAGTGAAATCTAGGAAAATAGAAAGACATTTTGTTAGACAAATGTTTTTAAAAGGAGGAAGTCATACAAACGATAAAGAGAGAAACTAAGATCGTGGAAAGAGAGGAGAAAGAGAGAGAGAGAGAGAGGTTAAAAAAAAAAGAGGCGTTGAGAAAAAGCTCTAATGAGGTGGACCGCCAAACTGGACAATGTCTATTTGCTGGGAATTGAAGTACCAGCCACGAGGACAACAATCATACAAAATAATTGACACTTTTCTGAAGGAAGAAATAATTTCCACTTGTTAGGAGTTGTCAGCCCTTGTCGCATTGTCAAATCTCTGGACCATCTTTTTCATGTGTACAGAAATAGATAAATATCTTGCGTTAGTTCACGAACTGTGACCCGCCAACAGATAGACTCAAATGTTAGTTATTTCAACAAGATTTCAATGTTCAGATTTTGTTGTGTTTTAGTGTTGCGATTCTGCGCGATTTCAATTTCATGGTATAAAAAGAATGATTTGTTGAATGGATGTCATTGACTAATGAGGAGGATGGATGTCATTGACTAATGAGGAGGATGGATGTCATTGACTAATGAGGAGGATGGATGTCATTGGCTAATGAGGAGGATGGATGTCATTGACTAATGAGGAGGATGGATGTCATTGACTAATGAGGAGGATGGATGTCATTGGCTAATGAGGAGGATGGATGTCATTGACTAATGAGGAGGATGGATGTCATTGGCTAATGAGGAGGATGGATGTCATTGACTAATGAGGAGGATGGATGTCATGACTAATGAGGAGGATAGATGTCATTGGCTAATGAGGAGGATGGATGTCATTGACTAATGAGGAGGATGGATGTCATTGACTAATGAGGAGGATGGATGTCATTGACTAATGAGGAGGATGGATGTCATTGACTAATGAGGAGGATGGATGTCATTGACTAATGAGGAGGATGGATGTCATTGACTAATGAGGAGGATGGATGTCATTGACTAATGAGGAGGATGGATGTCATTGACTAATGAGGAGGATGGATGTCATTGACTAATGAGGAGGATGGATGTCATTGACTAATGAGGAGGATGGATGTCATTGACTAATGAGGAGGATGGATGTCATTAACTAATGAGGAGGATGGATGTCATTGGCTAATGAGGAGGATGGATGTCATTGACTAATGAGGAGGATGGATGTCATTGGCTAATGAGGAGGATGGATGTCATTGGCTAATGAGGAGGATGGATGTCATTGGCTAATGAGGAGGATGGATGTCATTGACTAATGAGGAGGATGGATGTCATTGATTAATGAGGAGGATGAATGTCATTGACTAATGAGGAGGATGGATGTCATTGACTAATGAGGAGGATGGATGTCATTGACTAATAGAGATAGATTAGAGACTTAAGGATTTTTATTTGATATGGGCGTCTCGAGTTTAAATCCAAGCGAAGACTGGAACTTCCAACTTTGGGATATTTACGACGTCACTGAGTCTTAGCAAAAAAAAATAAATTAAGTACCTGACCTACTTAGGGAAAGTAAAGGTAATTGTGCAGTCCACGTGTAACCCTCGTTAACTTCTGCAACAGAAAACAGATGGGCCACAGTAGATCTCAAGTTCTCAAAGAGGTATCTTAATGCATTTATTGATGAACGGAGTGGACGCGACGCGCCTACTCCAGTTTGCGAACAAGTACCATTTTTATTTGGAAACTCTTTAGACTTGGTCAGTATCATTCACAATCATACACAATCATACACAATCATACCTACAGTCTCCCTTCTCCTGACAGCGATTAGTATTTTCTTTTAGAAAAAGTAACTTAATTCTAAGAAAAATCCAAATTCTGTAACTTTCCATAACGGAGCAGCCCTTAAGATTTGTATATTACAAAAGTTTATACCGTCTGGAGAGCAAGTCAACTGAGGCGAGACTAGAACGTAAGCAAAACTGAGCCGTGTGATTTATAAACAAATGAACACTAACATTTGACTAGAGTAACACCAATAGTAACAAAAGTAAAATATTACAAATCATTTTAAAAAACAAAAAAGCTTATATGAGAGAAGGAACTCCACATTACAACTCTATTACAATGTTCAACAATGTTGAAGAATTCATTTCCCTTGTTCGATATAAAACACAATTAATTGAAGTTGGTATTTCCTTTTAGTCACTCATGTTTTGTTAGATACAATAATTAACTGTTAAAAGTATTAACTTGATTGGAGAATACGTGTGCGAGAAATAGCATTAACAATTATTTAAGGGGACTAAACCCTACCAATTTAGCAATATATGTGAATACTGAAGGATTAATTTCCATTTTTTTAGTATCAAACAAAATAATTAATTACCAGTAATAAAATGACTTTTTGGTAAATTTTTATTTGTTAGTTCATGTCTTGTCTATGTCAATAACTAATTGTGCAAATTTTTAATTTGATTTCAAAAAGGGATTTGGGAGAAATAAAGTGTACACACTTTTTATCAGACAGAGAGACAGAGTATGTTGATATAAACTTTGTTATCACTAAATTTAGAGACACTACAGGACAGAAGACTAAAAAGTAAAAATAATACATAAAACACTAAAGCATAACCTATAAATATAAAAACAAAACCTAATTAAATACTCAGAAAGACACAAAGATAAAGGCTCATTTAGTGTTACATATGCTAAGACATATTTTCGTAAGGGCTTCTAATTACCTACTGCTATTAGATCATGTAACAGTAAAACCAATGACTTAGCAAAGTAATACGTCTCATAATAGCGCATGGATACCCGACTTAATTATCTTCTCTTTTGAAGTATCATCTGTAATTTATAAGATAAGATATTTATTTTAAAGTAAACCAATGTTTTTTTTAATTTTTATTTCAGATGTGCAACCATCATCCAGGTTCGAGTGACTTCATTTAACATTCACCATGACTTCATAGTGAAAACAAAGCTGGGCCAAGTCTGATAAGTGACACATCCCCGCCCCCCCCCTATTTTTTGTTATATTCCAACGCTACCACCATCGAATGTCACTGCCCCCCTCTGGCCCTCATGGGGAGTAGCGCCAGCACCCTCACCCCTCCGTCCTCGCCACCAGGGCGCGTCTGGCAGGCCAGCGCCATCACAACGCATGCGCTGAGCGAGGACGGTGCTAGACTTTTGGCGGAATCCTCACTAGGCACGAGTCTGCGGCTACCATCAAACAACCAAAGCAGAACCGGTACTGTGTACACATCTCTGGACACCCGCGGCTCTCAACAAACTCTCACTGGTACAGGTAAGTCTACACCTGAACATGTCACTGTCATGTGTGTCATATATATGTCATCCGCTATTTTCAACTGATAGCTCTTTAAAAAGAATTTATACTCTATTCTTTGTATCCATTTATAGTAATGCTTGCACAAAGTTTTTTTTCTTTATAAACATAGACATAAACCTGTTTTGAGATGCATTCATTTATTTAGTGTATTGTTCTTTGGCTATGTCGTATCTTGTGTCATATGGAGAGTATATGTAGGCCAAAATGTTTCTGATCATAACAAATGAACTAAAACGGCTATGTCAAGTAACACCTATCATAATCATCAAGTTTCATTTCCCTTCTATGCTGACGAAGCTCAGCTTTAATATTTGCTTATAAACTGCATAATTCTTTACTGTTATCTTATCTTATAAAATACAGACGTTACTTCAAAAAAGAAGATGATTACGTCTTACGCGTAAATGCATCTAGTCATGCATATTAACCAATCACTTAAATTCTGCTGTACTTGCTGATATAACTCTCTCTCTCTCTCTCTCCCTCTCTCTCTCTCTCTCTCTCTATCTATCTATCTATCTAACACGCACACACACTCACATACTTTCTATTTTTTCTTTTTCCAAACTGTAAAATTATTTCAAGTTCTTCAAATGCAAAAAAATTCCTTTTACTTATAAAACTCTCTGCCATGTCTAGAGTCTAGATATCTTGTCAAGTGAAATTCATTATTTAGCAAGCTGGTAGCTGGGTTAAATAAACTCAAAATAATGCAAAGCAAAACAAAAGGAAATGGCCCTTGAGGTCAGTGATCAATATCAATTAAATATTGATACAATCCATTTAGCTCGACGTTACTTAAGCCGCCTTTAGATCTGAAAATAAAATTTGTTGGAGTTTTTCACATCAGTTTCAATTGAAATCCATGGTCGTCTGCTCACCAGATTCATGCAGACAGTCACGTGATATGCGAGAAATTTCTTTTTATTTCACGCGCCATAGCTTTTGCGCAGTCGTTGCGTCAGTTTTCAGTGAGTTATAGCAATAATTAATAGCCAGGTGTATAAATAATAATAATAATAATAATAACGAAACTCGACCCTGGCTTCGCTAGAGAATGAATACTCATTCTTTTATAATAATAATAATAATAAGCATATCCTACAACTTAATGTTGTTGACAAAGGCCGAAAATATGGAAATGTGGATGAGTCGATTGAACACATAATGGCAGGATGTTCAGCCCTATCAGAATCTGCCTACATAGGTCGCCATAACCAAGTTGCAAAGCTAATACACCAACACTTGGCTTTGACTCACTATTTGATCGGTAAGGATACTCCATATTACAAATACTCGCCACAAGTGCTCTCGAGTCTTCTGATCATCCGCTGTACTGACTTACTTACTTGACTTAATCCTGTGTACTCCCAGGGGAGCATAGGGCCGCAACCACACCTCTCCACCCAACTCGGTTCTGAGCAGCTTTCTTCCTGCTCCCATGTCATTCCAGTACCCTCAGATTCACTGATGAATGACCTCTTCCAGGTTTGCTTGGGTCTGCCCACTTTCCTCTTTCCTTATGGGTTCCAGTCAAGTGCCTGACTTGCAACATTGTAGCTGGTTTTCGCAGGGTGTGTCCTATCCAGCTCCATTTTCGTTTTGTGATGTCTTGGGCTATGGGCTTTTGTCTAGTTCTCTCCCACAAATCAATAGTAGTTATCTTTTCTGGCCACCTAATTCCTAATATCCGGCGTAGGAATCTGTTAACAAAGGTCTGGAGCTTTTCCATATTTGTTTTAGTGACTCTCCAAGTTTCTGAACCGTATAGAAGGAAAGGACTTAACGTTTGTATTATAGATTCGTATCTTGTTATGTACAGATAGCGCCAGATTGTTTGAAGAGTTGAAAAGGCAAACCTAACTTTGTTGATCCGAATTAGTATATCATCATCAGCTCTGCCGTCTTTACCAACTCTACTTCCCAGATAAGTGAAGTGGTCCGTATCAAGGATGTTCTCTCCCTGTAGCATGATTGGGTTCTCTTGTCTGTTTTGTTGGTTAGAAGTCCAGTCTTTTTCGCTATTTCTGAGAGTCTGGTGTACTGGGATAGGCCTAATGTGACCGACAAAACGGTAGATTGTAACCGCCCTGATCTGCTGTTCATTGATTAAAAAAAAGCTACCATTATTGACATCGCCGTACCACTGTCACATAATTTAAGAAAAACTGAAATGGAAAAACAAAGAAAATATGGGAACCTAGGCTTGCAGATTAAGCGTTTATGGAAGTTATCTAAAATAACATATACCCCATTGTTATATCAACCGAGGGTCGGAAGGGAACATCCTCGTTGCCTGTCAGAGGGCGGTACTGCTGCAGACCTGCCACATCACCAGAAAATTCCTCAGTGGAAACTGTTAAAAGATCTACAGTGAATTTTGTTTCTCTTTAACGAAACTCGACCCTGGCAGTGCCAGAGAATGAGTACTCGTTCGGTTTCTAACATAATAATAATAATCTTTTTATTTATCCACAAAGAAATTTGTCATACAATTTGTGCATTACACCAAACAATACATTATAATTTGTAGAAAACAAAAATATAGATTCACGCCAGTTTCACTCAGAAGTTACACGTGAAATGTTCATATCAGATAGTTGAATTGTATTTAATGATTTGATGGTCAGGGAACACAAGAGTTTGTCTTTGCTATCAGTGCCTTGTATCTTATACCATTGAATCATATCTACAGCGTACATTCATTCACACAATTTTCACATTCCTTTGTCTACTGGAATGTTGGGGTACCACACATGATTGTTAACCATCTCTCTCCATTCCTCTCTGTCTTTTCACCATCACCTATCCCTTTCTTGCACTGTTGGGGCATCACACATGATCTGGTAACCATCTCTATTCATTCCTCTCTCTCTTTACACTATCACTGGCACCTGTGTCTGTTCAACTGTTGGGGGTACCACACATGATCTGGTAACCATCTCTATTCATTCCTCTCTGTCTTTACACTATCACCTGCACCTGTGTCTGTTCAACTGTTGGGGGTACCACACATGATCTGTCGACCCACTCTCTTCTTTCTTGTTTTTTTCTTTCTAGTAGTCTCATTAACACGCACGTACATCCCTTGATATCTTCCCATCGCTTATTCTGTCTGTCTCTTCTTATCCCCCCTGCTACTGTTCCCAGCGAAAAAAACACTGTAGTCTTTAATTTCCTTCAATATATTGTACGGACTTTGACAGTAAGAAAACACGTGAATGATCAGCAGGTCACAGTTCAGTTCGTCTGACATTACTTATCGTCTGCTAGAGCCTTTGAATAAATTATTGATCCGCAGGCGTTAAGGGATGAAGCCGTCATCCATCATAACACACCATTTCCAACATGACTTAAAGACTTTGTACATTTAGAGTTTAGACCATGTTGAAAGGAAAAATGGCGTCTAGCGTTGTCTTGGTGTCAGTATGAGTAGCTTTGGAACATTTGATTTATTACCTGGGTTTGAATAGCTGGCCGATACTGTATCAGAGAGATACCTGGGTTTGAATAGCTGGCCGATACTGTATCAGAGAGATACCTGGGTTTGAATAGGTGGCCGATACTGTATCAGAGAGATACCTGGGTTTGAATAGGTGGCCGATACTGTATCAGAGATTATACCTGGGTTTGAATAGCTGGCCGATACTGTATCAGAGATTATACCTGGGTTTGAATAGCTGGCCGATACTGTATCAGAGATGATCGTAGAACAGATACAAAAGTTGGGGTGCCGTAGTCTTGAGAAAAAGTTTAAAATGCTATCTAGCTTGTCGAGAAACAGTTTAAGATGCTAGTTAGCGAATTGAGAAACAGATTTAGATGCTAGCTAGCGTCTTGGAAACCAGATTATGAAGCTATCGCGTTGAGAACCAGATTAAGATGCTAGCTAGCGTATTGAGAAACAGATTAAGATGCTAGCTAGCGTCTTGAAAACCAGATTAAGAAGCTATCGCGCTGAGAACCAGATTAAGATGCTAGTTAGCGTGTTGAGAAACAGATTAAGATGCTAGCTAGCGTCTTGAAAACCAGATTAAGAAGCTATCGCGCTGAGAACCAGATTAAGATGCTAGTTAGCGTGTTGAGAACCAGATTAAGATGCTAGTTAGCGTGTTGAGAAACAGATTAAGATGCTAGTTAGCGTTGTAGTCACTCGAAGAAATTCTTTGTGTGTTGTTTCTTTTCCCTTTTATGGGTTTCTATTTAATGTCTTTTCTGCTAAAAAAAAGATCACTACAGCATCCTTATTGACTTTAAATGAATGAGAAGATCGCAAGAACTTGTTGCCTAACACCATTCTTTGTTCCTGAATCTGTCTGTGATAAACATCCAATGACGTCTGTCAATACCCTCCCCACACCCATCTCTCTTAATAATTCACTTTGTCACTTCCTCTATCTATCTATCTATCTATCTATCTATCTATCTATCTATCTATCTATCTATCTATCTATCTATCTCTATCTATCTATCTATCTATCTATCTATCTATCTATCTATCTATCTATCTATCAATCCAGTTTTCTTGTGCATTCATTCCTAAATTCAATTCGACCGTCAACAGAAATTCTGCGTTCTCTTTCCCATCCGACTAGTCAAAGTATAAAACTCTGGTATTTTGGTTCAGTAGGAGACGTTTCTTGGGTTAACACCTAATGCACATTTACCTGTTGGTTATTGCCAAAGATTTCAGTTTTATGATAGAAATTGTGTATACACTGTTAATCCATAAGTTTGTCACGAATAACATCTGCATAGTTTTCCTAAGAGTTGAAGTTAAGACTCTTTGAACTCTAGTCCTACGGAAGTTTACCTCCATGTGACTGTATGAACAAACTTCTGTCTGAGAAAGATCCAAGCAGAAGTACATTTTCACAACCCTATTACCGATGGCTCGTAACCCAAAAGGCTCAGATTAGAAGCGAGGCCAAAGGCTGAGCACACAGTGAAAACTCTCCCATATTCATTCTCTGTACCACATCATTCAGCAAGTGTCCATCCATAAAAACGGCTAATTGAGACATGACGTGTGAATAGTGACATGTTAGTTGAGGCTTTCTTCCATCCCCACCAGTGCAATAAACTCGGCCCTTAAATACCCAACGGGCGTTCTGTTCGCTTTCCATTGGCCTAATCGCCTGTTCTAAAGACCGTTTCCACTCGAGCGCCACGTTGAAGCCTTGCCCGGGGTCTCGATGACCTAAAGAGTAAGACGTTAACAGAAGTTGTTTTTTTTTGTGACATCCCTAGGATTGAACTCAATCATTTGCTGTGCACATTAAATAATTATTAGGATTGAACTCAATCATTTGCTGTGCACATAACAAAGTGACGTAAGCACTTCTTCTGTTAACATGGCGAGATCGTATTTCAAATTAGAACAGGTTCTTGTATACATCTAGAATATTTGGTCAGCAAAGTTTACAGTTTTTTTTTAATGTTGAACTTCTAGGAGATAATTGAAGATCTGATACAAGCTTTGCTATTTTCTTTGCTCCTGGAAATAAAAACAACAAAATTTCAACTTAGCCTCTGTCTGTGTTTGTGTGTGTGTGTATGTGTGCATATTGATGAGTACTAAATGTCTCAAGTGAAGTACACATTTGAAAAGCTCCAGAGGTCAAGTACTTGTGCTGCAGTAAGAGACTTAGAGCTGCCTTCTTATGCATGTATCTATTTAAACTTAAATCAATTATAGCTTTTATATAGCGCTACTTTCAAGCATGCTCAGAGCGCTATGGTCCAATCTCATTTGTGGACCGGTGAGGGGAGGGGGTATCTGAGTCGGGTGTCGAACCTCGAGACCACTTCATAGGCAGCCAAGCCATGCCAAGCCATGTTCATGCGTACGTAGCCTCTCGGCCACGCTTACAGATGAAATTAGCAGCATTCGTGTGCTATTACTGTTAGCGATACATGATAGAAATCAATTGATTGGATGATCGATGACAACGAAATAGTAAGGGGCAGCTAATTGTTACAGTAAAAGAAACAACTTCTGTAACTCGCTTAGGATAAAAGACTTGTAGATATCAGCTCTGGTTACTTCCATTAACTGTTTCCTTAACAGGCATGTTAGCATACGATTTTGGAACAGTCTAAAAAAATACGCATTAGCTACTTAGATTACTTAGAGGTATAGTTTCTTATGGAAACACAGACGTAATTGCCTTGATCAGATTAAGGTTTTCATTGGTCTACTGAGCGTAATCATACATTTAAAACCATTAGTTTTCTAAATAAATCCCTAGAAAAACCCAGTGAAGGTAAATAGAGAAAGGGGAATCGATTACAATAAATTCATAAAAAAAAAAAAAAAGTAAAATTCTGTGTTTAGAGTCTATTATTTCATTCAACATTTACTTTTATTTGAGATGTTTCTACATAAACATTGAGACGTTCTATGCAAATTTTGAATACGTTCGATAACTCTAGATTGCTGAATCGGAGATCCTTGAGATTTTAATAATAGAGATTTAAAAAAATAAATAAATGTATTTATGACGTGCTTGAACTTTCCGTAATCAGTCGGGTTACCTAGGAGACTATCTAGAACACATCATCCAGTTTTATCCGAAATGACGAACTATCAACACAATATACGTATATATGCAATGTCTTCGATTCTGAAAATTTAAGGATGAGGGCAGTATTTAACATGACCACGCAAGCCATTTATTATTACAGTTTGTTCTCTCCCTATCAGAAAATGTCTAATCCACTCATGCAATGGACCATCAATGCCAAAATATTTAATTTTTTTAATCAAACTATGGTGGTGAACTTTGTCAAAAGCCTTGGAAAAATCTAGTAAGATAGCATCCATTTGCTCACTATTATGTAAACCATTATATACAAGAGAAGCAAGTCGATTCATCTCTTTTTCTCTGTCTTGTTTTTTTTATTAAGCTTCTATCAACTCACTCTGTCTGGTACAATATTTCTCCCACACCCATTCTCGGATCAAGTTAAAACTTGACACAATTATTCGTTGTGTCCTTACGAAACGTATCTGAATCAATATACCAATTGATTAGTTTTGTATCGAAAAAGGAAATGCTACTTATCTTATCTTATCTTATCTTATATAATACAGACGTTACTTCAAAAAAGAAGAGAGAGATGGCTAGATGTGGATTTATTTCCCTAATTATAGTACGATGTGTACTTATTTCACTAATTATGGAACATGTTGAATTGTTTTCTCATTTTCAGTTCTTGGATCAAGGTGAAAGTTCGCAAACGTTTTCATAGTCGATGACATTTATGAGATTATAAAAATGAATGAACCAACTAGTTAATCAATTAATCGTAATTCATAATTTTGTTTTTTTTTTATAGAGAAAAGGAGATTATTGCTACAGGATTGAGATATATGACATTGATTTTGTGGTTCTTCCCCTTAAATAATTTCTCTTTATTATTATTATTATTCCATATTTTGCTTGTTCTCCTCTGTCCCTTCTCTGTAGACTTGGAACACAACTCTCTTTTCACGAGACACTTTTGTTTTGTGTTCAAGTTTTATATTCCCCTTCCCCTGCTCCGCTCTTCCATCTTTGAAGTCTTTGATTTTTCCTCTTTTTTTTTGTCCTGAGGCGAAGCTTTCAATGAAACTGACGTCTCTTGGTAACGTTTGAAATAATCAAATGTCTGCGCCACAACTCAATCTACAACTTGTTCAACAAATACAATCAACATGTTTAGGTCTGCAGCTACATCTCTTTTATCTGTTAGTCAGATTCTTCCGTGTGAATTGTCAGACAGAGCTTTGTCGTAAAGGTCATTGGCATACAATTATTGTCGTAATGGTCATTGACGTTATAAATCATCGCTGCAAAAGTTATAGGCGTACCGGACATTGTCGTAAAAGTCATTAGCGTACAAATCATTGTCCTAAAGGTCATAGGCATACAAATCATTGTATTAAAGGTTATTGGCCCACAGATCATTGTCGTAAAAGTCATTGACATACAGATCATTGTCGTTAAGGTCCGTGACATTATAAATCATCGTTGTAAAAGTTATAGACATACCGAACATTGTCGTAAAGGCGTACAAATCATTGTCGTAGAGATCAAAGTTACACAGATCATTGTCGTAAAGGTTATTGGCATTCAGATAATTGTCGTAAAGATCATAGGCCATAGGCATACAGATCATTGTCGTAAAGCTTATTAGAATACATATCATTGTCGTAATCGTCCTTGTTGTAGAGATCATTGTTGTAAAGGCCATTTTCGCGAAGGTGATCGCTGTAAAGATCACTGTCACAAAGGTTATTGTCAAAGTTCATTGTCATTCATTTCCTTGTATTGAGGACAAGAGAAAATACAATTGAGAGACGTCAGTGAACACAAAGCATTAATCTCTTTGTTGTTTGGACTTTGGATTTGGAATAATTTTAGCTGACTTACCGTACTAGGCTTAGAGTTACAATACGTGGTCATAAAGAGAAAGGTTTGTAGTTTGTTTGCAATACTCTTAGTTGACTTAAACCATTTCAGTTGAAGTGTAATAATGTAGACCTACTATTAATGTGCATCACTTAATTTGTTGATGGCATACTTCGCTGGTAACGTTCGTGTCCGTCTTGCTACAATCTTCACTCTGCCAAATATGGGGATTTTTTGTTCATTCCACCTCATTACAACTTTCTATGCACAAGACAATCTGAGTATAAAAGACGGAGCTAGTTCCCTCTGGATATTCCAGTTGACACGAGTTGATTGGATGGCTAAGAAAGTTCCCAGAATGACCTCGGAAAGTTTTATTATCCAATTGTCTGTGTCCTGTCCACTGGTCGTAGTGTATCGACCAGAAACAGTTCTACCGGTGGGTTTGGAAGGTGATGGTGCTTATCTGTTCTAGACATTTACACACTGGGTAGTAACCTGTGCTACTTTAAAGTTTTTCTGTGTTTTTTAGGGCATGAAAATCTTGTTTAGAAAATGTACTTTGATGAATAAATGTATAAAACAGATTTATTTATTAGCTTAAACTTAATTGACCAGCAGCTATCTAGAAAAGAGATCAGTTAAATGCAAGAGATCAATGTCTTTGCTTGTATTAGATCTATAAATATGGAGTTGAAGCTAGGTGCTGAAACAAATGTGATACATACATATATTAGACATAAATGGATAGCAGCACCAGGGACCAAGTTTTTAAGAGAGAAAGTAGTGAATTAAAATGCTACGAAAATAAGGGAATGCGCCGAACCATCTGACCCAATGCATCACTAATGATATACACCTAGTTAATAAGAACTGTTGGTAAAAAAGATCTTTTTTTTTTTTGCATTTGAATATAAATTATGATTTAAATTAAATAACGTATTGACGATGTAAATAGATCGAATATCTAATTGTTACGTAATTACGCGCTTATTAAAACTGAGACCAATCGCTATAGATAGCCACGTCAATGTCTAAACTGCCCACAGGTTGTGACGTTGCGGTCAGTGTTCAGGCCTTCTATAACGAATGGCCTGGTTGAAGTTTTGTCCTGCCATTATTTTAGAATCCATCAAAAGTGTGTAGTTGAGCTAAAATTAGTACGTAAACGTCCATGTGCACTAAAAATAGAGCAAAACTCACCGATCCTTAGGATTCTGTTTTAATTCCTCTTATTACTTTGCAACATTTGCGTGGGTGGTGGACACTGGATGGACACGGATCTCTGAGAAAAAAACAACAATAACAGCTAATTGGCCACATAATAAAAATTCTTGGTTGAATCATCTAAAAGTGAAATTTTATCTAAATCATGAGCACACCTCATGTATTCAGCAAAGAAAAAACAAATAGTCTTTCATGAAGATTTTTTGCGCGCCGTCTTATGTAGAAATCACAAGTTGGACTATTAACATTAGTTTGTAACAATATACTTCTGTACTTATACCATTTTTCAATACACAACGTGTATACTATATCACCAAAAGTAGAGTCTTCTCTAGTCCACACTCTATATCTTTAACTAGTTCCAGTATTCTAGTCTAGACTAGTGTCTTTCAATTATTTCCTCAAGTCTGGATCTTCATCACTTTATTAGAATCTTCTTTACTGAGTAGATTTATACTTGGGCGATATCCTGATTTTTTTTGTTCCGTGTGTGTGTGTGGGGGGGGGGGGATAAAGACTTGGTAAAGATTTTTCCATTTATTTTCTCAATGAATTATACATTAGCTCAGGGGCGTAGCTAAAATTTTTCCATCGTTTGGTGGCCCGGGGGGCTTGACCTCTTTGAGGGCCCCTGCCTTTTGCGTAATATTTAATTCTTACTGTAAAAAATACTCATTTGGGGACCCCCATCAAGTGGGGGCCAGGGATAACTTTCAAATTCTCCCCCCCCCCTGCTCATCCCCCCACCTTTGCTACGCCACTGCATTAGCTATTGAGAGCGAAGTAATCGCTCTTACAAAAAGATATCAGCTTCATAAAGGGGTCATTGTTTTTTTTTAAATACACCGTTTGTTTTACGTTCCTTGTTTTTTTAAATTTAAACAGAAAGTATGACTCAGTACTGTACGCGTTCAATTGTACCTTTCAGATTTAGAACCCGAAGTAGATTTATTTATTCCATTCAATTCATATTGTGTTTTTACATTGAAATCTATCACCCATCCCAGTGGAGAGGTGTGCTAAAGCAGGTCAGGGCCCTCTATGTATATATATATATACATACATAGAGGGCCCTGATATATATATATGCCTGTTTATTTTACTAATATTTTAATGAGACATGGATACTATACAGAAAACAACTAAGACTTCTTGAGCGCTTTCACCAAAAATGCTTGATCTCCATCATGGACATACGGTGGCAAGACTGCACTACAAACAGCGATGTCCTTGCGAACGCCGGTATGGACAGTATAGAGCAGTGGTCTTCAACCTTTTTTGGCCTACCGCCCCCTTTTCGAATTTTTTCTTTAAAAAAAATCCGCCAGCGCCCCCCTTTAAGAAAAACAGTTATAAAGAAACGTGAGAAGGCAAATTTGAACAAAATATCATCTATCTATTAATTGTTATGCTGTCAATAACACTTATCCCGCTTGGGAGACGACCGCATGCCAAAGACGATTGTTGTGAAGTCCTTGGCCTATGACTGACGAGCTTTGAGGAGGACTGAGTTACAGAGGTGCCCCCTCCCTGGTGAACGCTATAAAGATTTATTCATTTCGCTCTCACTGGCATAGAGGAAAGTACCTGGCAGCATTCTCTGGCAGCAGATAGCCTCTGAGAGAAACAGTTCGAGAGCTCTTACAAAAACTGCGGGACTAATATTTGATACTCAAAGAAAAGCCATTATTGAAGACAGGCGCAAAAGACGGAGAGAAAACTTAAATAGAACACCAGCATACAAAGGCTTTGTCTGCGTAAAATTTGGGAAACTATGTAGGTCGCAGTTTGGGTTTGCGTAGTTATGTGAAACTCTGGACTCAGCCGTAATTTTCGGAATTAAAGGCAAAAAAACAGCCAATATTATCATTATGCAAAAACTTATGTCAAATAATTTGCAGTGATTACACACAAAAATTAATTGTAAAGACTTTCTTTCAAATCCTAAGAATAGTCTCCGTTTAAATTTTTGACTATTAAGGCCTACTGTTTTTAGGTTTAATTGTAAATTTAGTTTTATTTTATTTTTTAATATAACTATTATTGTTGCTGAATTCACTACAAAATGAAATTAAGCTAACCTTGTGCTTCTTGCAGTCTGACAATATTAGAAATTTCAAGCTTTAAGTTAGCCAAAGCAAGGCGAAGGTCTTCGATAGTCGCTACATCCTGTCTATTTCTTTGCTTATTCATTAACTTTGTTACGTACTAAATCTAGGTTAACCATGTAGGTTTACTGAAAAGCTAAAACATATTTCCTATTTCGACCACAGTTTTGGAATTTTACTGAAACATTTAAATGCAGCCGCATCTCTGTTGTGCCTCCAGGGGCGTAGCTAGGAATTTCCATTGTTTGGAGGGCCAGGGGGCTTGACATCTTTGGGGGACGCTGCATTTTGCGT
Source organism: Biomphalaria glabrata (assembly GCF_947242115.1). NCBI lineage: Eukaryota > Metazoa > Mollusca > Gastropoda > Planorbidae > Biomphalaria > Biomphalaria glabrata. The sequence continues at coordinate 57,279,559 of NC_074712.1, read as the reverse complement.
AATATTTAATTTAATTAATTAAAAAAGCACTAGTTTGCCCCCCCCCTTAAATGGGGGCCCGGTGGATTTTCAAATTTCCCCCCTCCTCCCATCCTAGCTACGCCACTGTGTGCCTCCTATGTTTACATTCTTTTTACTGAAGACATAGTTTTGTAAATCTATTTTTTCCTGCAACTCAATTTGAACGTCAGTAACAGATATTTAATAATTGTCATTTATATATATATATATTTAATTTTAGAAGCAAATCTTAATTTCTTCTAAGAGCATTGTTATGTGAATTGCATAGATATCGGTGTCCTTGGGCAGTAATTCATTTGTCAACAAACAAGTTAATGTGAGAGTGTAAAACTCTTTAAAATAGATTTAATTCCTCGATAAAAGAGAAAATGATATAATCAATGACAGTCAATTTCTTTCCTAGCAGTCGGAGGTTCGTTTCATTCACTTGTGTTAGATGCCTAGCATGGAAAACTTTTTTTAGCCTGCTTTAAGTTATCGCCAAACGTTGAATCTTCCTGTTTCTCAAAAAAAAAATTATTTAAGAGCTTAAAAAACGAGCCATAACAATTAACAAACCCCTTTCGAAATCCAGCGAACTTTAGTTTACAACAAGAGTCTAATTCCTTTTTCATCATTTGTTTCATAAAACTATTGAAAGATGCGCTTATTTTCGGCATGGGTTTGTATTTTATTTACAGTTTATAATTAAATTCAAATAAAAATGAAATTGCGGGCTTAACTTTTCTTGTGTATCATAACTCACAATGTGAATAGTAAATAGATTTGTTCTTTATTCTATATTACCTATGAAGTCATTGTAGCGATCAACCACTGATGGTTTCTTATATGTCCCCATAAGCTACATAACTAGACAATTTTGAAATAATATTTCATCTCTAACAGAAAAAAAAGTATTTTTGTGTTGCATGTTTTAAAATAAATTTAGTTTTAATCAATTTTTCAACAATATCATAAGAATTTTCAAAAAGCTATGCATTTTTCTAAGAGGCCACTAAAGCATATCTTGCTTTGCCGTTTGTTTTTTGTTTTTATTTTTTTAATTGTAGATTTTTATAATTGTTCGTGAATATTCTTAAATTATTTCTGGATATCGCTATATGTTCGTGAAGCCGACTTGGTTTCATAACCTCATCTGAAAATGCGATCAAAGTAGAACATACTTTTTTTCTAGTGGAAATTCACTAAATCTCAAGGAAATATTACATGACATACCAGTGAGATTTCGCAACAACATTTTTTCAATGTTTTTGTTTTTAAAAAGTTAAATTATTCTATTAAATGTTACCTGTATTGTTTTTAGTTTTTTTTTTTTTGCAATTAACATTTACATATCAATATATGAACATCTGTAGATAAAATAAACTAAAACTTAAACGTTTATACGCGCGAGATCCAAGGACAATAAATACTCTCGGATCACAGCAAAAGAGTAAGAATTTAAAAATAGAAAATGGGATTCCCGAACTCAATTTCTAACGCTGTTTCTGTTCTTAAATTAGAAGCAAGTTATTTATAATTTGTCTATGTTTAGTTTCCCAGCTTTAATGTTGAAGAATTTTTTAATTTCTTTTGTTTCAGAGCACCTTAAATTTCTTCTTTCCACCTTTATGCCCAGTGCCCCCTTACCGCCCCATTTTGTGCTCAGCGCCCCCCTACCGCCCCTTTGGCTCTCAGCGCCCCCCAAAATCTCGAAAACGCCCCCTAGGGGGCGATATCGCCCCCGTTGAAGACCACTGGTATAGAGGGACTTCTTGTGGTCTGACAGTTACGCTGGGCAGGGCACGTATCACATATGGGAGACGAACGTATGCCAAAGGCAGTATTTTTTGGTAACAGAGGCGCCCCACCAAAACGCTTCAAAGACCAGCTTAGGCGTCAACTTTCCTTAGCTGACATAGAAGAGAGCACCTGGTTGCATGCGGCCTCAGAACGAGACAGCTGGAGGTCATTCACAAAGACCGCGGGATACACATTTGAGACCAAAAGAAAATCCGCTGCCGAGGACAGACGCAGACGGCGAAAAGAAAATCTAAATCGACCACCTGGTTATGCTTGCCCTGGATGTGGCAAAAATGTAGGTCACAGCTGGGGCTGCGCAGCCACGGGAAATACTGCATTCCTCACTAATCTTCGGACTCGAAGACAAGCCATACTATATTATTATTTTACTAATCAAGTTCAATATACTAAATCTAAACTGAATTAATTAATTGTTTTGCAACACTTGATCCGTACCACCGCTCGAATGCTGATATCACTAGATTAACATCTATCATGTCGTGACAACCAAACATTCACCAGCGGTTGACATCAATCTTTTTTTTCTATTTTCGATATAACAATTTAGAAACAAAAATATTATTAAATAATTCTCATATAATTGCCATGACTTAGAATTGGATGTTTGTCTATTATAAAAGTACTTTGTAGTAATAAAATAGCTCTTACAGTTTCTAATTTAACTAACATTCGTCCAGCAATGACTGACGTTAGAGGCAATTATATCCCGTGTAATTAGAAGACAGGAAATAGCCCTCTGGTGGGTTTATGGTCAACTGGCAGGTCGCCACCCAGAAGACGATATTCAATGACCAAACAAAACTAATTAGAAGGTCAGTAGGGCCATGAAAAAAACAACAACTCTTTTTTGAGGGGTTGGGAGGTATATGTTTGTAAAAACTAAATTATGTTTACAGTAATTGTGAAGTTATTGAAGACAAGGTCAATACACAATAAATGTGTGAATTTATAGCTCGACACACAATAAATGTGAAGTCATTTGGTCGATACGCAATAAATATAAAAGTTATTTTGTTAATAGAAAAAAAAGTGAAGTTATTTAAGACAAGGTCAATACACAAAAAATGTGAACTTTATTGGTCGATACACAATAAATGTGAAGTGTTTTGGTCAATACACAATAAATGTAAAAGTTATTTTGTTGATAGAAAAAAAGTGGTTATTTGGTCAATACACAATAAATGTCAAGTTATTTGATCAATACACAATAAATGTGGAGTTTATTAGTCGATACACAATGAATGTGAAGTTACTTGGTCAATGTACTGTAAATGTAATGTTATTTAAATAATCTAACCATTAAGCTAGTATATTGCATGCAAAGACTCTAAAGCTAGTAAAATGATTCATTTACGAGCTTCAGCTGATTTAGCTTCATTTTACTTTTTCTTGGAATAGTTCCAAATCAATATCTTTCAATAGTTCAACACGCTGTGAATACAAAATGGAGGGAAAAAGACATTGGTACACTAGCTCCTGACTTCTGCTAGCCAAGGAAAAGATTCGTTTTAACCCTGATTAAAAAATTAAAGATGGCGCCTCTTTCGTAGCTAAGGTGATAGCGTGATCTCTTCATCTGATAGCTTGTGGTAGCGTGTGGACCTTTTTTTTTGTCGTTACCATGGGGATGGTTTAGGGTTCGATTATGACCGAATTTTGAGAGTAATCGATCGTCTGCACTCTCGCCAGTCGTGACGATTTTTAATATCAACATGAGCAAATTAGATTTTGTTTTTAGCCTTATAAAAGAAAAAAAATGTGGAGAGTTTTGTTTTTGTGGCGTGTGACCAAGAGAACTTTTTTTTTTGTCTACAAATTAAATTATGGTCTTTTTGTAATTTTTCAAACTTCAGCACATTTATAAATGTGTCTCTTTGCAGTCTACAATGATAAAGAGTTTTTGTAACTCAAATGTGTTTGTACTCTCGTAAACCTATCTGGACGTTTTCATACAATGATTGACAAACTATGACTCGCTTGCTGAATGTGGATCTTGTGCATATATTTAATATTTGATTTCCAGGTTTTTTGGGGTGGTGGGGTGGTGTCTAAAATTTCGACTTGCGTGTCACGGACGTATTCAATAAGAGCATTTTGATTTCCTGTTCTGTGGAGAGGTCAGAGAGCTCAGGGACCGGATATTGCCCGCCCGCGAACTAAAAGTTGGGCATCAGCGGTGTAGTATACACAGCCCTGCTATTTCTGAAGTACTTTTTCGTTCTTAAAATCATTGAACGTATACATCTTAACTGCAAAACTAGATTTCACCTTTTTGTTTTGTTTTACTAATGAAAGAACTTAATAATCAGAGGATGTTGATCACGCAACTGAAGTAAAGTGACATTAAACGTAGCGTTTACTGAAACCCAATACCTCGATTGCTACAAATGAAAGTAGCCAGATTCTCAATCTGTACAGTTTGACATGTGCTCGATACATTTTAGTAAGCCGTTTATTGAGATACACATTTTAGTGACACACAACTGTACAGTGTTCCAGTTGAACTGGTTGTCATGGTTATTTCCTTGCTACAGAGCTCGATAGTTATAGCCTCTTTATTAGACATGACTTTTACAAGACGTTTGTTAAAAAGTGAAGATAATTACGACCTTGGCCAGAGGTCATGCAGGACGGTTAGGGAAGACAGCGGCAGGGTTCGAACCCGCGACCATTGTCGGAGCGATTGCCACAAGACCAGGCATTTAAAGTGTAGAGCGTAGTTGTCAGTAAGAAAAATGTTATTGGCCGATAAAGAAAAACAAATGTGTTTTGCAACCAAAATAAATAGCACATTTAAATGGAAACAAAAAATGAAAAAGTAGAGCAGTTGCATTTACATAAATTAAAAATCTAAAACTGAGCTGTTTTCGTTTTAACATTTAATTTTTAAAAATCCATTTTGAATCTCAATTTTATGTTGTTTTTTTTCGATTGTTGAGAACTTTATTTTTCCTCAAGTCAATCTCATCACTCCCACTGAACCCCACCGTTCTTTCTTCAGACAGTCCCATCATTCATCTTCCTCTCAATCATATCATTCATCTTCCTCTCAATTCCATCATTCATCTTTCTCTCAATCCCATCATTTATTTGTCAGTCTATCCCATCATTTATTTGTCAGTCAATCCCATCATTCATCTTCCCTTCAATCCCATCATTCATCTTCCCTTCAATCACATCGTTCATCTTCCTCTCAATCATATCATTCATCTTCCTCTCAATTCCATCATTCATCTTTCTCTCAATCCCATCATTTATTTGTCAGTCTATCCCATCATTCATTTGTCAGTCTATCCCATCATTTATTTGTCAGTCAATCCCATCATTCATTTGTCAGTCAATCCCATCATTTATTTGTCAGTCAATCCCATCATTCATTTGTCAGTCTATCCCATCATTTATTTGTCAGTCAATCCCATCATTCATTTGTCAGTCAATCCCATCATTCATCTTCCCTTCAATCCCATCATTCATCTTCCCTTCAATCCCATCATTCATCTTCCCTTCAATCCCATCATTCATCTTCCCTTCAATCCCATCATTCATCTTCCCTTCAATCCCATCATTCATCTTCCCTTCTATCCCATCATTTATTTGTCAGTCAATCCCATCATTCATCTTCCCTTCAATCCCATCATTCATTTGTCAGTCAATCCCATCATTCATCTTCCCTTCTATCCCATCATTTATTTGTCAGTCAATCCCATCATTCATCTTCCCTTCAATCCCATCATTTATTTGTCAGTCAATCCCATCATTCATCTTCCCTTCAATCCCATCATTCATTTGTCAATCAATCCCAACATCCTTCCTTCTTTTGCTTCCTGTTAGAAACTAAAACATCTGAACATGAACAAACATAACACCAAAAACATCAACATTCTTCACCTCAATTTCACCCCACATTGTTCCCATTTCATTTGTCTACGTACTTTCTGGTATCACATCAATGGCGCCAGGTTATATTCGTTAACCGTTGCTTTAGTTTCCGTTTCTATTAGCGACATGTATACTGATATAATATGCATATTATTGAGCTAAATGTACATGAGATCTCTAAAATCTAAAAGTACATGAGATCCCTAAAAGTTAAAAGTACATGAGATCCCTAAAAGTTAAAAGTACATGAGATCCCTAAAAGCTAAAAGCACATGAGATCCCCTGAATTCGTTCTCCCGCAACTCTCTTTGACCCTAGTTTCTAAAATGATGTGTTTCGCTGGGAACAGGACCCACAAAAACACTAACAGACACAGAAAAATGCTTGTGAGTGATTATCAATTAGTGCTTCACACGTTGTCGTCACAGCTGATGGTCTCCCCTTACAACTAATTATCTTCTGAATGGATTTTGAAATCCCTTCCATTACGAGCTTAAAGGAGAGCCGAAATAAGCCAAAAATCAGCCAATGTAAAAACTGGCCAAGTGAAATCAGCTATGCTACAGTTAATATTATTACAAAGTCCGAGCAAAATCGAATGTTTTAACAAAGAGCTGGGCTCAAAGGATTCTTTAAAATAAAGGTTCTCAGTTTGTTGAGACTTTGAAAATGTGATGTTTAGGCCATGGTTCAACTTTAACTATCCATATACCTTCGTCCGTTGAACCGTTGGGGCTCAACATATGATCTGTCGACCATCTTCATCCATTCCTCTGTTGTTTGATTAAAATCTCGGCTCCATGTATTTCTGGGCCGTCTCCTCTTTCTCTTTTGGGGAGTTCCAGATGATGGCCTGTCTTGTAATGTTGCATACCGGCTAGCAGGAAGATTCTTTTGTTCGGCTTTCCAGATTAATGAAGAAATGTTAAAAGAACAAAGAAGCAGTACTTTCAAAAACTCCCCTAAATTAATTTTTACGATTGCAAGAAATTGAGGGACTTTTTACAAAGTTTTTAGCAGCTCTGTCTGTCTGTCTGGTAAAACGTTTGTACACGTTATTTCTCCCACACCCAATCTCGGATCAAACTGAAATTTTGCACAAGTATTTCTTTTACCTAACAACACAAGAATCAAAAAAATTAACTAATTAGTTAATTAACTATTGGTAATAAAATATTTTTTTGGTATCTCAAGTAAGGGAACGAAATTGTACATACTGAAGTGGTGGTATAAGTTGAATAAGTCCCCTTTATAGGTCATCGTCTGAGGCTTAGTGAACACAAACATGAAATAGAAACAAGAGATAACTATACAATCTACCATACTCATACGCATTCGCTAGCAGAGTGGTTACCGTGTTGGCTTGAGAAGCCCGAGAAAATATTTCCAATCACACAGATTTATTGTTAGTCTAGATCTATTACAATTTTAATTACATGACTGATTCAAACTAATTGATACACTTAATATAAGCTTTGTTGTTTTTTTTTTTTTTTACAAAATCGTTTTTTTATTTTGTTTGTTAACTATGAACTCGGACTAGCTCTAGGTGGTATTTAGATCTTGACTAATCTACAGCGAAAACCTAGAAATCTGGACACAGATCTAGAGAGCATCGTCTCTCCATCTCTGCCCGTGGATCCGTCTGGGGCATAGGCCAGCAACCAGCTTTCTCTAGGCGTCTCGGTTCTGGCAGACTCCGTTGTCACGTCTTGGCTATCTGCCTGGGATCTGCAACCGATTTCAGTGGGGTCCTTTCTTTCTCTTTTCTTGGAGTGGGGGGGGGGGAATGGGGATTCCATTAGAATTTACATATTTTCCACTTCTTAAGACTTGGAATTTGAAATGCCGTGCATATATTATGCTAATTTTTTTTTCCACGAATGCAAGAAACATCATCAGCTTATCTTCTTATCTTCTATAATACAGACGTTACTTCAAAAAAGAAGATGATTATAAGCTTGTTTGTACATGAAGTATTTACTTTTACAGAAACATCTACATTCATTTTAATGATGAGTGAGATCTGTCCATCTGCATACAACAAAGGTCTGTGCTTAATATATTAGATCATCGTTGGATTCATTCCGGCCATGCAAACTAAACCCGTGTTTTTTTCTAACTAAACTCTGTCTACTCCAGAAAGTAAAAAAAATAAAATGTGATCAAACATTGAAAACCTTCATGACCTACAGACAGAGAAGCAAACATTCAGACAGTAACTCTTCGTGTAAGTCGATATTGAGCTATTTCTAGAATTTATGGATAAATATCTATTTGTTTATGTAGTGAATTTCAGTTCATTTTTTTTTAATGATGATAAGCTCAACTTCTATTTTTTTAATTGTTCCAATAACTGAGATGCACAAGCTGATTAGACGTGGCTTGTTACTTGATGTCTCTGTGTGCTTATCTAGAGGTCCAGGGCTCGAATCCTGAATGGGACAATCAGATTTTTGTAGACCCTTGAAATGGGTCTCCAGTCTTCGCTGTGGAAAGTAAAGGCAGTTGATCGTTGAGCTGGCCACACAAAGATATTGTAAACCACTAGCCAAGAATGGAGAGACTTTTACTGTTCGTTCGTGTGATACGCGCATCGAAATATCGTCCCGATGGTCCCAAGTTTGAACCTCAGCCCGCGGAGGATTCCAACTACCCGTCGCCTTAACGTGGCGCCTTTGTGAAAACATCTAGTAGTGGTAGGGATGGAACAAACAGCCGGCACCCCAGTCCAAAAAGTCCGCTACGCCGTTCCACAAAGGGGGCCGTCATCAGTGTCCCGTTAGCTGGAGTGGCGGTCCCTGCACGAACAGTGACGGTTACAGTATAGAAATATGAGACAAGCTTCCCATGGTAAGTGCTGCTCCCGGCCTCTTATAGCGAGTGGACCCAGGAACGGGGGTGGTGCGCCTTGTACGTGGTACGATCCTGTTTCCACCCAGTCACCATTATGGCTGCTACTACTGGGAGCCCTCAGACAGGACAGGGCTGAAGAGCCCCGTGTCCAGGGCTGGTTGTTGGATGAAAGCCTTTCCAACAATCAACGGGATAATGGTGCAATAAGTGCCAATTCCCTACTGGACTTCATCGAAGGAACCCAGCCCGCTGCCGCCCTCTCCTGATAGGCAAGAATTCTGGTCTAGGATTTGATAGATCTTTGTGCCTGAAGGAAAGTCCGACCATTTTTAGAACAAACAAAAAAATTATAACTAACAAGAACAACAATAAATACCAAAACGCAGGAACCTGCAGCACAAAAAGGAAATACGACATTCACCCTACGATTTCATTAAAAATCATTTAGATTAAAAAAAAAAGGGCAACTAGCCGTAATAAAGGAGCTACGATACAACCAACAACTGCTACGCATTCATCAAATTAGAGCACAATTATTTATTTATTTTTAGGTTGGTAATAGTAAAGTTTAGCGTCCTCGACTATGCTTAGTTTCTTGTGAAAATCTCTACTAGGGAAAATGAAAGTAACATTCAAACTGGCAACTACGCGCTGTTAATTATTCAACAGGACATTTCAGAATACATTAGTCGTCACCTAACAAAGTATCAACTGGCACAAACAATCCGGGAGAGAAATGCGGTGGACGCCCATAGCTACAAAACATGAACGGGCGGTACTTCAAATAATTATATTAAAAACGTTATAATTGTGTTGATATTCATTATTACAACGTAATGCGACCACAAGCCTCGCCCTTAACCTTTGACAGATGTCCAAATATCCGATAAAATAATAATGTCATGACTTATAAGGTTGAATAAGAAATCCTCTTGCTTATGCATCAAATCGTTGTCTCTCATTCTGATTATATACACCAGATTCTCTTAAAAAAAACAGAACAACTATTTTTAATAGAAATTGATTTTTTTTCAACTGATTTTAAAAGAAATGGAGTAGAATTTTTGGTTTTTAATGTAGACTAGAGACAAAGGGGCGAGTGTGTACTTAGAGGCAGTCTGAGTTGGGAACCTCTCTTGCCCAACACATTACACGTTGCTGTTTCCATCATTTGTTCCCAGATCAAATTCGTTGAAGCTTATTAAGGCTCAACTGGTTTAGTTCATTTCATCCTGACTTCTTTGACTTATAGTGTCTATAGTCTACCATTAGGATCCAGACAGAAGATGGATGCCAAACAATCTTGTAAAATGTTTGACATGTTTCGGATGTTCCTTCAGAGTTGAAGATAATTACTTCCTAGGCCAAACCTCCCGCAGGACGACGACGGGGGGATGGGAAACGGGCAGGGTTTGAACCCGGGACCATCGGTAAGTCTGAACGACAGTCCAGCGTGCAAACCGCACGACCAGGCAGCAGTCTGGATGCTAAAAGTAAGGTCGAATCACTAGAATCTCTTTCTCAATGTAGTTTCTGTTTGTTAACATTTTATTAAAGCTTAGTAACTACCTCGAACATTGCCAGCGCCTCGTACACAACCTCAGATTTCTCACGAGAAACAGTTGTTATGCGTTCTTTTATTTGTAAATTCCTAAAATATTTGACATGTTTTGGATGTTCAGATTTGAAGATAATTGACTTCTTAGTCCAAGCCTCCCGCAAGACGTTGGAGGATGGCAGCAGGCAGGGTAGGAACCCGGGACCATCGATACAATCGAACGACAGTCTAGCGCGCATACAGCACAGCCAGGCAGCCATATTAGCTTGCAAACTCTTCATAGGTTCAACGTGGGTGGACACAGACTGGACACTGAGTGGACGGGTACTTCGAAAGCTGGTCTAACGACAGCTCATGGATACCTTTGGGGAAAAATTTGTCACACTGTGAAAACATTGGTTTGACCGTTATAATTTTACAAAATGTAACCATTTTAAAATTAACTTTGGCTTACGTTTTTGTTTACATATTATTTTGAACACGACTTCAGCGGAAAATACCTCACTCAACTCAGATGTATCTTTGTATTCATTAAAGAGTTGAATCAATAAATAGAGTAACGTGCCCATTGTACTGTTTTATCTGGACTGTTATTAGAAGAACTTTAGTATGCAAGAGTCACTGGATAGACTAATTTCAATGAGGAGATACATTTTGAGAACGACGGACCAATATGTGTTTCTTAAAGGAGGAATAGATTAGAAAAACAATTGTTACTTCTTAATTATGTAAAAAAAAAGTTTAACAATTTAGCGTGTAAAAATAAAAAACTAAATTTAAAAAAAATACACACATCAGGCCATTGCCTGATCAAAGTTCCAATACATTAAAAATAAATAATAAAATACATTTAATAGTAATAGATTTTTTGGCATTCAGAAATACTTCCAATTCATTTAAAGTAATAGTTCCGCACTGTAATAGTTCCGCACTGTAATAGTTCCAATGCATCTAAAAGTAATAGTTCCATGCATGGGCGTAGCCAGGGGGGGGTTCTTGGGGTTCAAACCCCCCCCCGAAATGAAATCCCCCCCCCCTGGGGGGGGGACGGAATTAAGTGACTGATTTTTGCTTTCATTTTATTTATTTTAGGTGAGATTTTAATACTAAATCATCACTTACCACAGCACAGCCGAGGCAGTTTTGAGTTAAAAACCCTCTACCAGGGGGTTTTGAGTTTAAATCCCCCTACCAGGGGGTTTTGAGATTTAAAAAAAAACACCTATCAGGGGGTTTTGAGATACAAATCCCTCTACCAGGGGGCTTTGAGTTTAAAACCCCCTACATGGGGTTTTGAATTTTAAACCCCCTACCAGAGGTTTTTGCAGTTAAATCCCCCTCTTCTATAAAACAAAACAAAAAAAAATGCAAACAACAATCCCCAAATTCCAACAGCACAGTTGAGGAAGATTTTGATTTTAAAACCCCATCCAAAATTTACGATAACCCCATCTTCAATATAAAAAAAAGCAAATTACACACTCAAAATTCTATGAGCGTAGCCAAAGGGGTTTTGAGTTTAACCCCCCTCACCCTTCCAGTTGGGGTTTGAAGCTAAAAAGTACCTCTTCAATATAAAAAAAAAAGCAAATTACACACTATAAAATCTATGAGCGTAGCCAAAGGGGGTTTTGAGTTTAAATCCCCCTCCTCCAGATGGCTTTTTCTTTAAAGTTAAAAACCCCTCCAGATGGTTTTGAGTTTAAAATTCCCCTACAGAGCGTTTAGAGTTGAAAACCTCTCTCTTCAATATTATTTTAAAGCAAACTACAGTCACCAAATTCTATGATCGTAGCTAAATGGGGTTTTGAATTAAAAACAAAACAAAAAAAAACTCCAGAAATTTCTTAGTTTAAAACCCCTCAACAGATGATTTGACGAAAAAACTTTCCTTATCGATATAAAATCTAAAGCGAAATACAGGCATGTAATTCCAAGAGCGTAGTCAAGAAAGGTTACAAATTTCTACCAGTGGCTTTGGCTCCATTAATTAAGTGTGAATAGTCTTCTGCCGAAATTGAAAATCATTAAATGTGTCTCAACAAAGATGGCTAAGACAGATTTTAGGAGTCAGTCATAGAGATCGGGTCTAAATCAAAGAAATCATATGACAAACTGGGAGTCGAATCCTTAGTAAGGTTGTGACAGAGCGTCGCATGAGGTTTTGCGGGACATGTTTTCCGACAAAATGAATTACGCAATATAAGAGTTGCGGAAACAGCTTGCCGGAAAATGCGTCGAACGGCGCGAGAGGGTCTAAGTCAGTAAGAATAGCACATTAGGTTTTAATAGCAAGATAATGCACTGTAGATACCTCAGAATATGCATTTAGTTGGCTTTCAATACCAGAAATAGTGCTCGGCGGCGGGGCTTCGCCCCGCGCTGGGGGAGCGCTGCGAACTCCCCCAGACCCCCTTGCTAGCAAGGGCGGGGAGTCTACAATAAACAATAAACGTCTTCCGAAAGGATCAGAATGTAATAAAGATTAATTATGTACACACACACACATATATATATATATATATAATTCTTTTTCGCGGGGTGGGGGGGAGTTCGGGGGGGGGGGCAAAACCCTCCCCGAAAAAAAATCCTGGCTACGCCCATGGTTCCATGTAGTACTTGTAGTTCCAATACATGATTAATACATGATTGTGATGGATACAAATACAAATAATTGTGATACTGTAATACATATACAAATAATACTAACAGTCTAATACATATAAAATATATATAGAATACTTATATAATACATAAAACATATAAAATACATATAAATGCCGAGAATGAGATTGTGTTTGTTAAAAATGTCAAACTGAAGAGCGATTCTAATGGGACTTCAAAAGTTCAAATGTCAAGACATTAAAAAAACAAACAAACCATGAAACAAACAAAAAACCATTACGGTGAAAGACAAAATTTCATTTCTTCTGAGCTGGAGAGCTGGGCACTGACTATAAATATTTCATGGCCCTTTGATAGCGTTTGGCGTGCTGATCGGTTGAAGTGAAGATACAGAAATATTCACTAACCTCAGGCTATTCATTTTATATTCAACCTTTTTCTTTACTAGGAACTTTTTTTTGTCTTTTAAGGATTTGATTATCTCGTGCATTTAGCCAAGTATGAAATTGCTGCTAGTTATGTTGTTTTTTAACATCTCTGTTGATGAAACTCTTAACTCACTTTGCTCATGCTAGTTGGCAGCTAATCCAGATTGTTTTTGGGGCACTTAACGAAACACTTCTTAGAGCAAATAGATGTCTTTTTACTTTCGATCTTTGCTACAAACTAGCTGCTTGTCTGTACACAAGTTCTGTTTAAATGACCACGTTATTCTAGGAAGACCTCATTGTAGGAAGACCTCATTGTAATCTTTTTTATCTCTGGGTAAATTGACTTTGAAATATAAGCAGAAATATTTTTTCTTTGTTTTACATGTTTTGAATGTTTTGAATGTTCCTTCAGATTTGAAGATAATCTACAGCCTGGTGCAAAACTCCCGCTGGATTAGGGGGGAGGGCAGCGGACAGGGTATGAGGCAATCTAGGTGAACGACTGTCCATAGCGCATACCATACGACTATGCAAGAGAAAATTTTAAATTGGGCTTTTAAGATGGCCATATGTGATGACATTGATACTATAATAACGAGTTATCTCTGTCAAGATTGTTTTCTTGCACTTCGTATGCTATCAATTTTCTAAACAAATCTCTTTCTCTCTCTTTTTCTCTTTCTCTCACTCTCTCTCTTTTTCTCTTTCTATCTCTATCTCTTTCTCCCTCTCTCTATCTCTCTTTATCTCTCTCTATGTCTCTCTTTGTCTCTCTCTCTCTTTATCTCTCTGTCTCTCTTTGTCTCTCTCTTTCTATCTCTATGTCTCTTTCTCTATCCCCCTATCTCTCTCTCTCATGTCAATTGAATGTTTGAATTAAAGCCAACTTTTTTATGTAAACTTCACCTGAAATGTTTAAGTAAGACTGTTTCTAGGTGTGTACTTTTTGCTCCCTTTGTCATGTCTTATGTGTAATGCACAATGTTACTATTGTAAGGCTGCCTGGTGGTGTGCTATCTCTCTTGACAGTCAGCTCGATGATCCTGGGTTCGAACCCTGCCGGCAGCCGTTCCTCACCGTCATGCGGGAGGTTTGGGTTAGGAAGTCCTCATCAAATGTCCCTTGACCTTTGTCGTAGGTGTGCTGTCACAGTTCGCGTAACCAAATCCTTCCACTTTTCCCGGTCAGCAGCAGGATATCAAGAGAGAATCCGATCCATTGTTTTACATTGTCCATCCAGCTTTTCTTTGGACGACCTTTTCTTCATGCTCCCACCACTGTACCTTGAGGAATGCACTGAGTCATGTCATACAATATGACCAAACCAGCTCAGTTTTAATCTCTTCACAGTATTGAGGAGTTCCTTCTTTTTGCCAGCCAGAACATGACTTGAAAACGTACAAACTTATTTTTTTTTCTTTTTCTGGTAACATTTCCTCTCAAAGGCTTCAATTCTTCTTTCAGCCTCAGCGCTAAAGACAGCAACATTCAAAACATGGAACACAATAGGACAACGAAATAAAAAAGAATAATATTATATTATTATTTTTTTGCATCATTTAGCAATATACAAAGATATGCTGTCTCAAAGAAATAAATACAAAATAAATTGTTACATCAACTTTTCGAAAGATATTGAATAGATTCCTGCCAAGGTTCTAGATCAATCAGAGGCGAAGAAAACTGCAGGGCTTCGAGCAAACACTCGGACTTCGATTTTTTTTTTGGGGCTTCAATGCAATGTTAACATCGTCTGAGTTGTAGCTTAATGTTAGGGGCTATTGGACTTCCGGTCTTCTTTAGACAGACATTAGTTTAGTCCCCCTGGATTTATTTCCATTTGGTGATATTTAATAAGACCTAGGATAAAATCTGGGTGGCTTATTTTTATAAAATCTGCACCGTTCATCTCACATCACACTCTTCAGAGACAGAAACAAATAATTAATTAGAGAGAATCTGCTTTTTGTTAACGACGTGATTTTTAAACACCCCGTTTACGTTCTTTTTTTAATTATACAAGACAACAAGAGGGAGAAAACAACAAAGAAGAGAAAGTGTTATGGGGAAATATAATGACGATGTAATGGAACCTAAGGAAAAAACGTAACAAAATGAAGAGAGGAAGATTAAGAGAATTTGGAGTAAGTAGACAAAAAAGACAGACAATGTCAAGGACGCCATATGGAAAGGTCAATGTTGCCAAGTAAATCAATAAAAAATGAATCCATGCTACAAGTGAAAGAGAATAGAGTGTTAATTCTACAGTTCTTTGTATTTGTTTAAAGATAAGATAAGGTAAGATAATTTGTATTGGTCCAATCAAATGGAAATTCAGTTTGACTACAAGTGACCACCTCAGCGTAGCTACTGTAACAATAACAGTATAGATGCAAATACAAACAACATTCACACACGAAACACATACACACTCACGACCATCGCTTTATGAATTTGACTTCTATGTACTTCTAGATGACGACAGATGATCTTGTAACACTCTGACCGAAAGTGGGATAAAGGAGTTTTTAAATCTTTCTATTTTAGTCCTAATGATGTAACAGTGGTTTAATGGGTGCAGGTTGTCTTTAAGAATAGTGTTGTTGAAGAGATGTACCTGTGTTAGAGGACTTTTTTAAAATGGAAGATGCCTTTTCAAAACAACAACAACAAAAAAAAAAGACTTTCCCAATCATACGTATTCTATACACCGAATGCACCAAATAGATTGCTATGTATGGCTTTGTCTCAAAGCATGAAACTCTTGCAATCTTATATTGATGTGTACGTTCTGGAAAGAAGATTATTACGCTTCAGCTTAAATCGAATGCTTGATGGCTGGGGAAAAAAAAAGTGACTTCCATCATTTGAGAGTTCGAGAAGGCTGTCTCAAGTACTCAGAAAGAATTTATTTTTGTAATAGTATGTTCATTGTAAGGGGGCGAAAAGGCTAAGTGGTTAAGCGCTTCCAAAACTGAGGTCCTGGGTTCAAATTTTCGGTAAAGACTGGGATTTTGAACTTAGGTATTTTTAGGGCGCCCCTGAGTCAACCCAACTCTAATGGGTACATGACTTTATTCTGGGGAAAGTAAAGGTGGTTGGTCGTTGAACTGGCCACATGACACCCTGCTCATTATCCGTTGACCAGAGAAACAGATGACCTTAACATCATCTGCCCTGTAGATTGTATGGTCTGAAAACGGGAACTTTACATGTAACTTTACTGTGTCAGCGGTATGGTACTTTAGCCGTTATGTTAGTCCACTTTACTTCAGTGACCTATGGATGTCCCCTGGTACTTTGTCTTCGCCGTCCTGCCGTCCATCAACATGTCGATGTGCCAGTGTCCCAGCTAATAAATATTTGATGTCATTGACAGTGTCACAAGGAGTTACGTCTTTCAAGTTGGTGTGAAGAGATTTTTAACACACACACACTGATGAAAACACACACACAGGCACTTTGTTTACTTTCCACACTGGATCCACTGTATTTCTTTTCAACTTGTAATCATCTTCTTTTTTAAAGTAACGTCTGTAATATATGGGAATATGTAATATATAAGAATATGTAATATATAAGAATATGTAATATATAAGAATATGTAATATATAAGAATATGTAATATATAAGAATATGTAATATATAAGAATATGTAATATATACGAATATGTAATATACGAGAACTAGTCTCTTCCTTTCTCTTCCCCCCTACCTTCTCTCTCTGTGTCTCTTTCTCACTCTCTCTATTTTTTTCTATTTCTCGCTCCTTTCTTTCTCTTTTCTCTAACGTATTCTCTATCTCATTACTTTTTTTTGTTTTTATATTTCTCGATCTCTCTTTTTATTTCCCCATTAATTCTCTTTGAATCGCCTTATTTTTTGGTCTGTTACATTTTTTCTTACTTTCTTTTTTATATCCGTTCTATTTTTTTTACTCACACTCGCATTTTTCTCTAGGCCTTACTCCACATGGTATTTTGTATCTTTAAAGACATTGAAATTTGTATGTTACTAAGTTATGGTGTTAGGTTGTTAATGTGCATAATCATCGAGTTCAGTAACGACTATTTGGTTCTTAACTTACTTTTATTACCGATTTTTCAACTATGGCGGTACGCCTTTAAACAGCCTGCTTTTCTGGTGTAACCGGTGTAAATAATAAATAAAAATGTTGATAAACTATGTTGTTTTCTTTAAAAAGGTATATGATAATTTGTGAGCACTTTTTAGCACTGCAGAATCGCATTTAATAAGCTCTGTCGTTTGTAGCATATTTTTATTTTAAAGTTGGCAACAGTGAAGTTTACTTTCACATCCTTGACATTGTTTAGTTTATCGTGAAAGTCTCCAATAGAATGCGCATGACTTCTCCTTTTAGAAATTAATGTCTAATGTTTAATGTCTAAAAGAGCAAAAGTCTCTCTTTGTTTAGCCCTAAATTAAATTCAACTTATTGGCATACTAACTGCACGTCACTTCCTTAATTTATTGCGTCATCAGTTTCTGTGGACTAAACATTTCGGTTCTTAAAATATCTTTGAATAAACTTTCTTACTCTATGGCCATGGCACATGTTCTTTTTAACACAATTACACACAACAAAATAGTGGCATAATTGTTTCGCAAAGAGGCATTACATAATATACAGTAGTTTAAATGAGCTTGCAAACATAATCATAGACTTTAGTGCAAGCTATTCATACGGTAATGTGACATATGGGAGCCTCTGTTTTGAAATTTAAAAAAAAAAAATATTATGCTAATAAGCGGATATTGCGATTATGTGGAACATAGTTAAGAGTGTTCTCTCTAAACAGAGAAATGATTACTTACAGAAATGCGTGGTTCATCCTTATTCTTAGATCAATACATAGTCAATATAGTATAGACCTATGGCCGTCACTTTTGAGAAAACCAATATAATCATCCTGAAACTCAAATATAGAGAGAGATGTTAGTGGGCTTAATGTAGTGGGCAACATGTAGAGGTCATTCTATTGTAGGCAACCTTTAGTTGTAAACGTGTAATGGGTGAGCTGTAGTGGGCAACATGTACTGGTAAACGTGTAGAGATCTACCTGAAGTGGGGATCTTGTAGTGGGCAACTTTTATTGAGAAACTTGAAGTGGGAAACCTGAAGTGAGCAACTTGTCGTGGGTAATATGGAGTAGGCAAACTGAAGTGGGCAAAAGTATTTGAAAGCAGGTCTTAGAACGTGCTGCAGCTTGGGAAGCGTGGTCGAGAGGCTAAGTACTTGCCTACCTATGAAGGGGGCTCGAGGTTCGACTCCCGACTCGAGCAGAGTTGTGTTTACTGAGCGCCTTAAGGCAGCACGGAAAACCTTCTCCCAGATGACTAAGACTAAGACTGCTTTAATGATCCTTACGGAAATTTGTTGTGATTACCCAATCCCCCCCCCCACTCCCCACTGCGCCCTGAGCATGCTATAAACATGAAAGTAGCGATATATAAAAGCTATAATTATTATTTTCTGTTACGCCTCTTTTCCTCTCTTATGCTAAGTCTGTTTACTTTTTTTTTTGAATTTTTGCACTCAGCTTTACGACAAAGTGTTTTTATCTTTAGTATTCTCTCTGAGTGTGCCGTAGTACAGATGTCTGATGGTAATTGTAAAGGTACGCTTTAAACTGGGATCAATAATGTGTTACAGCAAACACTGTCCGTTCATTCTTTACGCCAGTGTTTCTCAAACTGTGTTCCTCGGAACCCTAGTGTTTCGAGAGGCGTGAATAGGTGTTCCACCAACTACTGGAATAATGAACTAGTAGGCCACCACTTGAATTAACCTCTCTAACAATAAGCAACGTGTTCGCTAAATACTCAGTAAGTGTGAAGTAAGCTGATGAGGAATTTAGAGGACTATGTATAATCTAAGAATATCTCTTTAATTCCAGTAGAAGAGATTACATTATCATTAATATCAATAATAGTAATTAAACAGTAAAAATACTTGTTGAAAGCAAAAAATCTTTGATGTTACTGTCAACTTGTACAATTATTCCATGCATCTTAACAAGTACACGTTTTTTTGTAATATTAACGAAAAATGAATTACAAATTAAATAAAAACAACACATAATTTTATTGAGTAGAATAAATTTGCATTGTTTACATACTTATAGTTATTGTAATTATATAGCTATGTGCTGCAAGCTGTTTAAAGTCACCGGCTCCTGATTTTTTACTCAGAGTTGACTTTTCCCCATGTTTAGGAATAACTTCAAGCAACAGAGGTTTCAGTTCATACAGGCTTAGGACTTGGCAAAACGCTATTGGTCTAAACTGCCCACATGTATTGAGGTGCCTTCTATGATGATTGGTCTCCAGTCCAAAACTTACTGGTTTAGGCGTCAGTTACTCCCCTTAACCACCCCTTCTCCTGTTTGTTTGTAAAGTGTTTGACATGTTTCGGATGTCCCTTCAGAGTTGAAGATAATTTACTTCCTAGCCCAAACCTCCCGCAGGACGACGGGGGATGGGAGCGGGCAGGGTTTGAACCTGAAAATCGATAAATCTGAACGACAGTCCAGCGCGTAAACTGCACGACCAGGCAGCCATCCAGCTGTCAGCGATAATTACAGTAATAAAGTATTAAAATTCACATCGATTTGTTGTTTATTTCTTCTGATAAACATACCAGAAATAAAATTTAATTTAAGAACCATGAATATAAAATGGTATTTAAGTAAAATTATTGAATAATTAGACACATTCTTACAGTTAAAACATTTTAAAACAAGCAAAATACATAAAAATGCTTAAAACAAAGCCTATATTAAATGTAGTTGTATCAGTTTGGATCAGTCATGTAATTCAATTTGTAATAGATCTAGACTAACAAAAATAAATATGTGCGATTATAAATATTTTACCCATTGTTTTTGTTTGCACAATTTCATGCTTTTAGCTTTCTCAATTCTCTATGAAAGGGATATCTGGGTGATCGCTTTTTAAATGTATTTATAACAAAAATGTAAGCGACCTGAATTCGAACTCCAGGGCTAAGGCCTCCTAAGTTTCCTCAAGCCAATACGTTCATTATTAATTAACCACAGTGCTAGATAGCTGCTTATGAGAATAGGTTTTATAGTTAGTTAGAAACAATTCTTTCCACAAACAATGAAAAAAAAGGACTAATTCAACTTACACCAGCTTATTAGTCAAGTCAAATTAAAATTTGAGTGAGGGAAGAAAGGGGTATCTTGGTGAATGTTTACATAATTTGTTTTTTAAATGCATTAAAAAATGTTTCAGGGCTCGAGTCCTCAAGGGGACTAATTGAACTCAAACCAACACATCTGTCAAGTACGATTTCTTTCCCTTGTTCAAGATACCAAACAAATTAATTGTGTTGTAAGTCAAAGAAATTTCAGCTTGATCCGAGATTAGGTGTGGGAGAAATAACGTATCCAAACTATGCTATGTAATTAGCCAGTAACTCAAGGTCTTACTTTTTTTCCCACACTTCTATACTTTGTCCGCAAACGGGTATAATATTTGTCACAACAATAATCAACAACATGCTACTTAGATGTCTGAATGTTTCAAGACATTGTCGCAATCTGTCTATCAGACTGCGTACATTACGATGTGGACGAAAGTCGTAAAGCCAAACCACGAAACGTCTCGCGGCCATTTGCATTGATTGCTGACAAGAATCATAGGCATGGAATACTTAACAGAGGTAACAACGAAAGCCATTTCTGTAAGCATCTAAAACGAAAATCTCCGCGAAGGCATGTCAAGATGAAAGCATGCTTTATTTCCCTGAGAAACCCATTCAGGTCTTAACAAAGACAAGGGGAAGTAACCGATGATTTCGATGGTCTCTTCCATATCTATGCAAAACAGAAAGACGTGGCTTTACCTTGTAGATACATGTACGCATGAAGATCCGGAAGCAGTTCTTGTAGAAAATTTATGTTTGTTTGTTTTTTTGTACCGTCATATCAACAAAGCTACTTGCTATTAAAGAGGTTCACAATAGGGGACGCTAAATTTCACTGTTGAAAAATAAACAATAAAAAAAAATAATTAAAAATAATTAAAAAACAACAAAAACAAAGATTATTAAGTTAATTGTATCAATTAGTTTGGATGAGTTATTTGTATATAGATCTAAACCAACAACAATAAAATCTGTTCGATTAGAATTACTTTTTACTAATTGTTTTCGTTTCGCGCCATTTCATGCTGCTTTTTTCCATACGCTGTGATCCTATCACTTGTCTCACTACGCTATAATCCTATCACTTGTCTCACTACGCTATGATCCTATCACTTGTCTCACTACGCTATGATCCTATCACTTGTCTCACTACGCTGTGATCCTATCACTTGTCTCACTACGCTATAATCCTATCACTTGTCTCACTACGTTCTGATCCTATCACTTGTCTCACTACGCTATAATCCTATCACTTGTCTCACTACGTTCTGATCCTACCATTTGTCTCACTACGCTAAGATCCTATCACTTGTCTCACTACGCTATGATCCTATCACTTGTCTCACTACGCTATGATCCTATCACTTGTCTCACTACGCTATGATCCTATCACTTGTCTCACTACGTTCTGATCCTATCACTTGTCTCACTACGTTCTGATCCTATCACTTGTCTCACTACGCTATGATCTTCGTAACAAATCCTCCTTATTACCGCTTATTTGTTGACCATTGGTTTTAAAATAGGATTGAAGTCCTAGAGTGAAAGTCGAATTCTTCCTTAAAGTAGGTACATTGTGTCTGGGTCCCCACATTTAAAAAATAAGTACTTTCTTTTATTGAAATATGGATATTCATTGGCCTCCTTCAGTCGTGAAACGACTATGGTTCATCTCGAACACTTTTTCATATGGCTGTGGAGCCCTATTTTGGAGAGACACTCCCGTCCACATATATTGCAAGCGAGATGAAAGCCTGGGCATTGTCTATGGTCGGAACGATGTCGCCAGCAGTTCCCCCCTCTCCGCGCAGCTGATGAGACCAAAGAAACGGAATATCCGATACAGTTTGGGATATTAATATGGATATTAAACATTGAAAAATAACAAATATGAAATACTATTGCACAGTGAGTTTCTATTTCCACAAATAGGACATACTTTTAGAGCTATTAATATTAAGCTTAAAATGGTAGGTCTCGACCAAAAAAGATCCTGTCAATGCCTTTTACTTCCTACAATTCGTTACTTATATATTAAAAATAAGTTCGCTCTACTTTGTTTCGCGCTATTTTATCAGGAAATTTCGCGCTATTTTGTCGTTCGCTATTTTGTTCGGTAACCTTTATCAAGACTTCATTGATGTTTGTACACCAGATACACCGAAAAGCTAGTCAGTCATAGTTTTCCCGCCATGTTTAAATCTTCAATAACAAGGACATTACCTAATGATGTAATAAACATTACCCAACACTGAGTTTAAAAAAAAAATAAGTCAAACAAACTTAGAAATTTAAAATTCTAGCCGCCATTTCTTGTCTAGCACCAAAATTACAAACATGTAAATAATAATCGTCTGCCTGAAATCTGAGCAGTAGGAAGTTTGTTAGACGCTTACGTTGCTATGACGACCTCGCTGATATCTATATATAATACTTCCTCCCCCCCCCCTCCATACATACAAAGGAAATTTTTAGTTTTTGTTAATTGGGGAGACTATGGAAACAGATTTGTAAAAGAAGCTGGTGGCCAGGGCCGGTCCTACAGATTGCGGGGCCCTATTCGAAACGGATCGCGAGGGGCCCAGTCTGGGTAGGGATAAGGATAATAAGGGAAAATTAAGATTTTGTATTAGTAACTAAATTCGTCTTTGCATTTTATTTATTCTTAACTAAGTACAAAATCACTGTCAAATTAACTTTACGAGCCATCTACAGTAGATAGTAGTTTTCAAACAAAAAGCCGATAAACATTCAGATCTGCCTTTTAGATTTACTATCGACTAGCAAAATATCGCTTTTTGTTTTTTTAAGAGGTCGATATAGATATAGATCTATATATGACTGCCAGTGACTATTAAAGAAAGCTGACAATGCCGTTTAATCGCGAGTAGCATTGGCGTTTTCCATATCGAAAGACACCCCGAAATAACAATTTTGTCTGTTTTTAAGGAGATTCGCATGCTTTTTCAGAAGATTTTAATAATTTCATGAGATTTTCGTGACTTTATCGTAGGACTACATTTTGCAATTTCAGATTTCCAGGAACCCTTTAATAGTAAGTTAAAATGGTTTAATTTAATAATTTACACATAGAATTCGCGCGGGGCCTATAAAAGTGCGGGGCCCTGCTGGTGGCACTCAGCTTGTAAAAGCATAACTTAATAATACCCGTTTTGGTGTTAAGGTCACTAGACAAAGTAAATAGTTCATTAAACATTTTAACTAATGACATTACTTGAGGGTCAGTAGTCCGGTCAATGTGTTTAAAAAGGAGATTTTTGTCACTGGCCTCTAAGACCAAATGATACATAGTCTAGTCCATGTGAGCTTTTGACTGAATGCCATAAGCAGTAAACGTGCACAAAGGGAGATAATTAATTCTTGAGGATGAAAAAAATCTGGGCGCATACAAATAAAATGCTTTCTTAACACCAGAACCAAAAAATCTTACATGCTTAATGTTCTGAAGAAAGGATTCTCAGGCGATTACAATGAGATACTATTTGTTATAATTTTTTATAATTATACGTACATAGGTCATGCTCGTGACGTGTGCAATCAAATCAACATTAAAGAGCTTCTAAAATGAATTCTAAGTAACCTAGATACAGATCGATGCTAATATCTGGAACGGTTCTCGAGGATTAATCTCACACAACTCGCGAAGACCTGGCTCTATATGTAGATCAGAGCAGCAATACAATGACAAGTGAAAAAAACTGGCACACATTTCCTCACAGTTTTTATTAACAGTGTGCCTTGAGGCTTCGGTTTGAGAATCCTTGCCCTAGATTGTATTCGGGAATAGATTAATAAATAAAGGAACTTTCAGTCATCACGTATTCAACGCGTAGTAGTCATTAGTGAGTTCACTCCCTTTCCCCAAGGATAGATTTATTTACGGGCTGGTCTGAGAACTTTCGATTTTAGATTGAACCAATATCCTTTACTTTAGACCATTCTACTTTTTTTTTTTTTTTTAGCCCCTACCACCTCCCCTGCCCATCGTGACCCATAATGCCCATCGGTGTCTCTGGTTTCGTTATAATAATGATTCTATGATAATTCAAATGAACTAGATCATATGATTTTGATGAATCAACCCTAGACCGCTAGTTAAAATAAAATAAGTCGATATTTTTGTTCTTGTAAAGATGTAACATGAAGAATGAACAATTAGTAAGCACTTACTAAATTCTCAAAACTACTTAATGTAAAAAAGAGTGTTTGCATTCGCTAATACATAACTAAATTTTTATTTAAAGTATTTTATCCTAGTTGCTGATTTTAGCCAACCCCCCCCCCCCCCCCCAAAAAAAAAAAAATAAAAAATTGCAAAGTTGTTACACGTAATTTCAGCATTTGATTACATTCCATAAAATGGTTGGGATTAGGGTATCACATTTTTAAATTTCTATTCCTCCCTACTGAGACGTCTGCTCCATATAAGAGACAGACCTGGGAAGATATGCAAATATTCTAAATACTCTGGAGCTGCTGCCAGTATCACATAAGAAACGGAGACAAGCTGCTCCGGTACCAGCCGACACTTGAATTGAAAAGAAATAACAATAAAAAAAATAACAATACAAGAAATAACAATAAAAAAAATAACAATATGTCTTGTACTAGTTATGAAAGGATGAGAATAGACAACAGAGACAGCTTTTGTCTGTTGCTAAGATTCTACTCTGGATTTCGCATTTTGCCGTTTATTAGAGGAAATGAAATCTTAGACAAGGAAAATAACTGTACAATACATTTGTTTGTCTCCCCTTTAGCCGTTCTACATTGTACATAATAATAACCATTTTAAGCTTAGATAAATTTTTTTGGTCTAATAAACAAGTGACTAGTGACCAAAACAATGGCTACCATACAAGAGAAAACTTCCGCAAAGAAGAGCTCCACGTAACCCTTCCTTACTAATGACAACGCAAAGAAATCCCAAAGCTGTTGATATTTATAAAATGGAGACTATTGCCCGTTACCTCTTGCGTGTAGAGTCAGAAAGAAAGTTGCCAGACGTTGTGATGTGGTTAGATCAAGAAAAGATAAGCAAGGAACCCTCTTGGACTCCCCGCCAAATTTCAAACAAAGCAGAAGGCTGGTTTCAGGGGGTCTCATAACAATCCAATGAATACCATTCAATGTTAAGCATTTAACGGGACTCGAACCTAAGACGGTCAAGATTGAAGAAAAAAACAAATAATAAAAATAATATAAATAAATACTATAAATAAACAAATAATAACTATACAAATAAATAATTATAACATTACCAATACACATGCTTATGACTGATATTGGATTCGTCCTCCAAAATGACGTAGCCATAGAGTTGCACCTAGGGAAGTGCAGTTACAATTGTTCTTGATCCCAGGAACCTGTGCCCTCTCGGTGCCCTGCACGTTTGCATAGTTATGGAATTTATTGTCATTTAGTCGTCTATTTATATTCATTTTTGTTCAACCACATTGGGAAACGGAAAAAATAATTAAATGTGATAAAAGGTCAGACTTATGACATGTAACGTTTCGCACTAGTCTGAACTGTCACAGGTTGCGACGTCGCAGGTCAGTGCCAACTATTATCGGTTGGTCTCGGTTGAGCACTAATCTACATTTTAGTGCATCTGCACAATACCTTTTAGTGGATGTTAAGCGCTTTATCTTTCAATAGATCTATCTAATATGAGTTATAGAAATATAATTTTTCTTTAAAACTGCTTCATAAATAAAGTTTGTACCGGTATTGAGTGTTAGTTTGTAACGAATATGTAACAAACGTGTTGAAATGGATACATTTTTTTTATCTTATAATTTACTACTTCAAAATAATAGATCTATTTATAGAACAAAAAATATCACATCTCACTACTTTCATGTTATCTGTCCTTTACCTATTTTAGCACATTTTTTTCAAAAATATACCGCATCATTAAAAACCGAACGGAACAAGGTACACAATCAGCAGTGATTACATATAATCTATTTTTAGCTAAGTATTTATTTCATTATTCTAACTAATTTAATGTATGTGATTAGCTACACGTGTTTTGAATATTACTACAATACAATTCACTAATCGAGTCCAGCACATCATTGACATTCAAACGTGGACTATCTTCGGGATTATGTCTGCGTCGATGAGATGACTACATAACGTATTGCACTAAATGTTTAGTAGACGAAGAGAATCAGATGAATCCACTCTTGCTGTTGCTTTTTTTGATGCTTCTTTTGTTGCTGTCGCTGTTGTTGCGGTTGCTGTTGCTGCTGTCGCTGTTACTGCTGTCGCTGTTGTTGCTGTAGCTATTGTTGCTGTTGCTGTTGACGCTGTTGCTGTTGTTGTTGTCGCTGTTGTTGCAGTGTACATACAGTTTGGATGTAAGAAAATTGGACATTTTAAGTGGCCCAGCAGAGTGGCCCAGCAGAGTGGCTCAGCAGAGTGGCTCGGAGGGGGGAATACATCAACGAATAACGGAGCCAATGGGAAAGAAGAAAAGCAAAAGAAAAAGAAAAGTGAAAACAAATTAAGCAGAGCTTGTTTGGCGATTGGACCACTCCCGGAAATCAATAGAGAGCTGACCAGAACGGTAACGTAAGGCATGCTGGGATAGATAAATCTTAAGTGGAGGGGGAGGGAAGGGCTTTCAAACATGAAGTGAGTGAGAGAAGGAATGATGAGGTATGTGTGGATGGAGAGAAAGAGGAGGATAGAGACGGAGAGCAGGATGGACAGGGATAGAGGGAAGGTGTGAGAGAGAGTGAGAGAACGAGGAGGAGAAAGGGAGAGAGAGAAGATGTATGTGGTGTTTAAAGAATTTACCATCAGATAAACAGTTTTTTTTTATGAGCTACACAAATAGGACTGTATCCCCCCCCCCCCCCCACCCAAAAAAAAAACAGTTGTAATACATGCTAACCCAAAAGAAAAAGTCAATGAAATCGTAACCTATATTTTGTTTACGTTTCTGACTTATGAAGGTATATATACAATGATTGTTCAATGATAAACTTGGTACAGAATAATTGTAGGAATAGGCCTAATAAATTGTAGGAAAAGAGGCCTATTTTAAACAAAGAAAAGATTCGCAGAGAATGATTGGGCAGGAGACATTGAACTGAAAGAGGTTGAGAAGATATAAATGTCAAAATAAGAAACTGTGACCTACAAGTTTTATTTTTATATCTTATTAGAGACAGTAAAGGGTCATTGCACTTGACCTATATAGTATTGTACTGGAACTATATAGTATTCTGGACACAAAAACATGTGAACTTCATATTATTTGGAAGGCAAGCAGAAATGAAATCAAGTCAAAATGTTCCGCCGTCATATTCTATGGTTTATCTCATAGAACCACTATGGTACATCTCATAGAACGACTATGGTTTATCTCATAGAAAGACTATGGTACATCTCATAAAAGGACTATGGTACATCTCATAGAAAGACTATGGTACATCTCATAAAAGGACTATGGTACATCTCATAGAAAGACTATGGTACATCTCATAAAAGGACTATGGTACATCTCATAGAACCACTATGGTACATCTCATAAAAGGACTATGGTACATCTCATAGAACGACTATGGTACATCTCATAGAACCACTATGGTACATCTCATAGAACGACTATGGTACATCTCATAGAAAGACTATGGTACATCTCATAGAAAGACTATGGTACATCTCATAGAACCACTATGGTACATCTCATAAAAGGACTATGGTACATCTCATAGAACGACTATTTTACATCTCCTTAGAACGACTATCGTACATCTCATGGAACACTTTGCGACTGTAGAAACCTATTCTAGAGAGACATTCCCATCCACATAGAGCCCAAGTTAAATGTTGCCTTCTATATGGTGGTAGTCATTTTTCGTTTGGCACACTTTTCTTCCAAAACTAAGGCCAATGTTGTTGTTTTTTCACTGACCACAACTTTCTTTGTTCCCATGTCTCTCTATAGAGTGCGTGCTACGGCTGTGTCTTCCCAATAGTCAACATCGATGTCCACTGTCTTAAGGTCCAGTTTGATTACATCTAGGCGCCAATCGCAGGATGCCCATTGATAATGACTTTGGGAATAAGGTTACCACGAACGTGACAGAGCCAAAACAGCGTGGTGTATATACTAGGGAGACCTGAACGAGAAAGCACCTTAGTATTGCTTTTTCTGTTATTCAATGTAATTTTGAAGGTCCGGCGATCTTGCTTCGCGTATGCGTTCCATATTTAGTTACAGTACAATAGGTTACTTAGAATACATGTGTTGTAGACCTAACTAAATATGCAATAATTGTGATACACAAAAAACTTGTTCAGAAAAACATTTGTAGGTAACATCTTTCAAGAGCACTGTTTGTTCTTTACCGTCGATTTTATATTTATTCTATCTCGTCTTATCACGAGTATATTGATAGCGTGGCATGTTTAAAACACTCCCATTAAAGTAAATACTCTATACCCAGTCTCTGATCAAGTTAAAACTTTGCACAATTATTTCTTTTACCTGAAAACACAAGAATCAATTAAAGAAAATTGACCAATTAATTAAATAACTATTGGTAATTAATAATTTTGTTTGGTATCTCGAACAAGGGAAAGAACTTGTACTTGGCTAATAGGTGACATGTTGAATTAGCCCCCATATACTTTGTATAAACGAAAACCAACGACTTAGCAGAGTTTAAGTCACTGATTAACATGCATGACTAGATTGACGCATGAAATACGTAGGACGTAATTATCTTCTTTTGGAAGTAACGTCTGTAATGTATAAGTTAAAAGAAGAGAAAAAAGTTAGTCTAAAACAGTGTTTTCTAAACTTTTGACCTATGCGTACCCCTTCTAGAATCCTCCCTCCCCCCCCCCCCCAAAAAAAAAGGATTTATTTTAATAACAATAAAAATTTATTTTTATTTTGTAGGCCTACATACACAAAATAATAATTACTCTATCACAATTCACTATTTAATTAGTGAGTTTATCTTTTGCATGTTCAGAGACACATCAAAAGATATTCTTAAAATAATGGGAAACATAGTTTTTACCATAGACATATATATATAGGAAAGGCCCATCAGCGAAATGGCATATAAAGCGAACACCTCCCCGTAATTTTTATCCATTCTTATTTATTTCAAAAGTAACTGCAGAACTATTAAAATGGTATTACAAAGACTCCATTTTTCTACATTTCCCACATATTCACTTTCGTTTTCCCTCATAAAATAAAGCATAGCTGAAGGTCAAAGTTGACATGCATGGAAATTTCATTCTCAAAACGTTTCCGGATAAACGAGAATAGGTCCGAACTTAAGGCGATTTTAAAGCACCAATGGACATCGGCCGAAAAAAAATCGCCTATTATGCTTCTAAATAGATGAGGAAATAGTTAGCTAGAATAGCTAAGGCTATTCATTCCGTTGAAAAAAAAATATTATGGGGTGTTCGCTCAAAATGACCTTTTTAACTGAAACCCTATTCAGCGAAACCCCTATTATAAGTTTTAAAAGCCATTAATAATAATTTAGTTACCGATTTAATCTGTTCTTCTTTTTGTCTTATCTATCATTATTGTTTGTAAACTGAAAAATTAAAATAATAAGCCTATTTTTAACCTTAACCCAATGTCTTCGATTTCGAAGATTAAGGATGAGTGCAGTAGCCTACATGTTTCACATGTCTACGCCCAGTTGTGACCAGCATATTTTCCCGCATTTTCTTTCCGTCTAAAATGTTTGACTCACACCTCTCTTTCCAACAGTCATATGCTGGCAGTTACTTTCCTCTATGCCAGTGAGGGTGAAATGACGCACCATTTGATCTTAACAGCGCTTAGGCCTATACGGTTTATACGGGGGGGGGGGGAGGGGGGGAGGGGGGGGAGGGGGGGGAGGGGTTACCTCTGTTTTGCCGTCCTCCTTTTTTTTAACTGGCTGGTTAACCTCTTGTTACTAATTAATGATATTAATATGTGTATAGATGTTTAAAAGAAGATCAGAATTCATTTTCACTGGGTTCCCCCACCATTCTGAGATTAGGATTTCCAAGAGTTTTCCAGGAGAAAATATTCGATTTCAGGAGCGGAAAAAAACGCTATCTATATAATTAGTAATAAATATAAGAATTACCATATAATATACATGTATAAAATTACAAGATCTCTCCTGAGCCTTTCGTCTCCATGCCCGAAACCCAAGTTGTTGTAGATCTACCTCCCATACATCATCAATCCATCGCATTCGGGATCTGCCTTTGGGTCAATCACCGAGCGCGCGTGTGTGTGTGTGTGTGTGGGGGGGGGGAAGGTCGAGTTGATGTTGATTAAATTAAGTGCACTGAACATGTGTTCTTAAAAAAATAGTCACAGTAACGAGAGTTTATGAAACGGGGAGTAAAATGACGTGGACTAGCCTATAGGGAGGAGGCGAAATAGAATTTTGTAGTTTCTTTCTTTCTCTAAAAGAAAAATATTTGATCTCAAGTTTCGTAGGCTATATAGACATCAGTTCCAAGCAGAGAAAGGAGATGTGGAGCACGAGAAAAGTGAAAACAAATTTAGGCCTAATGTCACAAGGAGGACGATAGTTATAATGTTTTATGGAAGACGTTAGATGATAGAACTATTTGAAGCATAATTTCCTATATTTTAACTTGCTATGTCGCTATTTTTTACGGCCTTTCGCTCATTATGACTCCCGCGAAAATTGCGTTCGCTGATTAGGTCCGACCCCTACCGCAAGTTGACTTGAATTATAAATTTAATAGCTGATTTGGAAAAAAGATTCAAATTTAGTTTTATCGCCCAATAGCTGAGGAGTCCGCAGATGTTTTCATTTTTTTTAATAAGTTTAACCATTGCGGAGTTATAAATTCTAAACTAAAAACTGGCACAAAAGCGTTCGTCATTGGTCCTTTCCCATATATAGACTGGACGATAAAGTAAAAATTATTATGGGAAACATTTGGGAAAAGATAAGTTTGTATGAGTTATACAGCAGTTATGAGCAGTGTAAAATTAAAAGTATTTATAGTTGTTGTTTTTTTTCAGCCATAACCTATATAATTGATAGAACCCCTTCTGTATTATTATATCTCTAATCGTGCCTAATTATAAATAGTTTTAAATACTAGATTTAGATCTAGTCTATATAAATACTATAGTAAAAAAATACTACTTTTACTAGTACTATACTACTATACTATACTATAAACTATAATTGTAATCTGTATAGTCTAGTCTATAGTCTATAGTTAGTATATAAATAGTCTAGGACTAGATTCAAGATTGTCACTAGATCTATAATCTATACTTATACTAGATCTAGTCTATAGTCTGCATGCATAGATGATAGACTGACTAGTTTAATAGTTAGTAGTAAAAAGTATGAAAAGTATTAGACCTAGTTATTACAAATATTAGTCATATTTATTAGATTTAGATCTATCAATATTAAATTAGTCACAGTCACAGTGATACTGAATTATTCTGACTTACTGAAACTAAAAGTTAATGTGTATAATATTCAATTTTTTTTCAACCTTTAGAATTTATCCTATCGTACTACGAACATTAGAGCACGTTCTGCTCATTTTCTTTGACTTTTTTTTTACTAAAAACTAATTCTAACAATTTGAATCGATAAGACGACCGCCATACATTAATAAAGAAGCCATGTCAACAAACATAGATCCACATCACAAACCTATATATATTTGCCTATGTCCATGATTATGAAACAAAGTCAAAATATTGGGAATATGGCAGTTTTGTACTTTTCAAAACTAAAGATCATAATTATATATTGGCTGAAATGTTAGTCCTAGAATTTATAGCTCAAAGTGCCGCCATTTTTTTTTCACATAGATAGAGTACATAAAACATATTTGACTTCCCCCAAATAAAAATAACTTCCTACTTCCATTCTATATTTATTTATGTCTATGGTTTTTACATTCAGAAAGTGGGCGTGCCGACGGAAGTTGTAACATCCCTATCCATTTCCGGATCTTTGTAGAAGTTCGTCTTCAAATGTAAAATAGCCCCGTATTTGAGTTTTTTAAAACTTAAACTAAAGAATAAAAAGAATTTAAAACGTATGATATTTAATTCTCATTTTATAAATTATTATTTTT
Source organism: Biomphalaria glabrata (assembly GCF_947242115.1). Lineage (NCBI taxonomy): Eukaryota > Metazoa > Mollusca > Gastropoda > Planorbidae > Biomphalaria > Biomphalaria glabrata. The sequence goes on along the minus strand of NC_074712.1, from coordinate 57,247,035 downwards.
TTATTTTTAAAATCAGAAGAGTTAACTATGTGCAACGCGTACCCTCTAAAAACTCTTCCCGTACCCCTCGGGGTACGCGTGACCCACTTTTAGAAACACTGGTCTAGAATATAGATCTCTTACAAATGTAATTATAGGACTGATCCAAAACTCATTGTTAGAACTACTATTAATGTAAACTTTGTTTATAATTATTTATTTTTTTAATTCAGTAGTTCATTAAGGTTTTACATCGTCAAAAAACAAAGAAAACAAATTCTATCCTATTTTCCGGCTGTAAACTATTGTTCTCTGTTGTAGACACATGTACGAATACATGTATTGTACATGTCCTCACATGACAAAGATTAAACAGGGATTCTCCCGAAGGCAGCCGTCTCCAGTTTCCATGGAAGCCTGGAAACCAAAGAAATCCCGGGGAACACAATGCTAAATGTTTGTGTTGGTGCGTTGACTAGTTGACAGATCAGCGTGAATCTTCATTGTTCTAATGTTGTTATGTCCAACCCTATATACTTTAAAACTGGGCTAATCAATGCAAACAATGTTCCTGGACATCACTCAGTCATCACGTTTTCTTCGGTGCCATTGTATACAGTTCCAAAGGAACCCTATTAATGTGACCATTTTTCCACATCACCATCGGAGAAATCTGCACAAGTTGGCAGAAAAGCGCCGACTTCCAGATGTTGACCTTTCATCAAACTAAGATTGAAGCCAAACAGCATTGCATTGGATTCATGAGGATTTTAGAGGACTAGATATAAGTAGGTTATGAATACAAGTTTATACAAGAATGTCTGGTCTAATTGTAATTGTTTCACCAATGAAAACCTGGGGCAACTTGTCTACCAATTTCTGAAACATTAAAAGGTCATAGCTAACATGAATTTATTTTCCAAAATGTAGTTGATGATAATAATTGTCTTGAATTTCTAATTATAAAGGTCCGAAATTTGTTGGCATCGTTAGGGTTTGTCTTCAAAATAAAGGGATGTAACTGTGTCACATCGAAAGTCACGAAAATAAATGATTATTTGTCTGCCCCTTTTTAGCTAACGATGTTCGAAAGTGGCGAGTCTGGCCCGGCTGGGACAATAAAGCCATCGCTTTTCATTAACTGGATGTCGTGGGCTAATTGTATACATTATTATTACTTCAACATTTCATTTCTATGATATATGAAGCAAGTCGCATTATACAGTCGTGTAAGAATAGGAACAGAAAACGTTTTTTTTTCTTTAAAGAATTGGCAGGATACAAAAAAAAATGTCCCAATATTTGACTGAATTTTGTCGTTGGGATAGAGAGTCTTTGTGTCATGGAGTAGAAACTTGGATCTCAGTCTTCAGATTATGTTGTGTCTACAAGCCACGGGCGGAGAAACTTCTAGATCAAACTCGAGGAAAACACCTTAGAGCCAGCGGTTCTCAACCCTTTTTACAACCCCCCACTCTGCCGCGACCCCCCCCCCCCATACACACACATACAGCAATAGAAGAATAGACAATAACAATCCTTATTTTTCATGATCTTAGGCGACCCCTGGCAAATCGTCAATCGATCCCAAAGGGGGTCGCGACCCACAAGTTGAGAACCCCTGCCTTAGAACGAGCCTAGCAAGTAACACATTCAGCAGAAGCGGCCTTAGGGGAAGGCGAGTAGGGCAACCGTCTCAAGGCCCCCATTTGTTTTTCTTTCACTTGTACACTTCCATAATATTTACAACCGACATAGAATAAGAATGGCGCAGAAATCTCCAGCGACGGAAGTTATATTTTTAATTACCTCCCTTGGATGTGGTACACTTCATAGTAGTGTTGTGGGCTAGTATCTTGTTCAACTTCACTTTTATCTCATCTGCCACACTAGCCACAGAACATTACAGTTAACGATATTAACTTGAGAAAGACGTTTGCTGTTGCAAATGACACATTTATTCATAACTGGGAAGTCTCTCTATCCTCTTAAACAACGCTATTTATCTATCGTATACTACTAAACAACCTTCTTTTACGCTATCGCCATATCTTGTTCTCTTAAGCGAAAAATTCTTGTGTGTATATATATATATATATATATATATATATATATATATATATATATATATATATATATATATATATATATATATATATCATGGGCGTAGCCAGGGGGGGGGTCTTGGGGTTCAACCCCCCCCCCCGAAATGAAATCCCCGGGGGGGGGGAAAGGCAAATTAAGTGACTGATTTTTGCTTTCATTTTGTTTATTTTAGGTGAGATTTTAATACTAAATCATCACTTACCACAGCACAGCCGAGGCAGTTTTGAGTTAAAAACCCTCTACCAGGGGGTTTTGAGTTTAAATCCCCCTACCAGGGGGTTTTGAGTTTAAAAAACCCCTATCAGGGGGTTTTGAGATAAAAATCCCTCTACCAGGGGGCTTTGAGTTTAAAACCCCTTACCAGAGGTGTTTGCAGTTAAACCCCCCTCTGCTATAAAACAAAACAAAAAAATGCAAACAACAATCACCAAATTCCAACAGCACAGTTGAGGAAGATTTTGATTTTAAAACCCCCTCCAAAATTTACAGTAAACCCCATCTTCAATATAAAAAAAGTAAATTACACACTCAAAATTCTATGAGCGGAGCCAAAGGGGTTTTGAGTTTTACCCCCCCCCCCTCCAGTTGGGGTTTGAAGCTAAAAAGTACCTCTTCAATATAAAAAAAAAAAGCAAATTACACACTATGGAAATCTATGAGCGTAGCCAATGGGGTTTTGAGTTTAAATCCCCCTCCTCCAGATGGCTTTTTCTTTAAAGTTTAAACCCCTTCAGATGGTTTTGAGTTTAAAATTCCCCTACAGAGCGTTTAGAGTTGAAAACCTCTCTCTTCAATATTATTTTAAAAGAAACTACAGTCACCAACTTCTATGATCGTAGCTAAATAGGGTTTTGAATTAAAAACAAAACAAAAAAACTCCAGAGATTTCTTAGTTTAAAACCCCTCAACAGATGATTTGACGAAAAAACTTTCCTTTTCGATATAAAATATAAAGAAAATTACAGGGATGTAATTCCAAGAGCGTAGTCAAGAAAGGTTACCAACTTCTACCAGTGGCTTGGGCTCCATTAATACAGTGTGAATAGTCTCCTGCCGAAATTGAAAATCATTAAATGTGTCTCAACAAAGATTGCTAAGACAGATTTTAGGAGTCAGTCATAGAGATCGGGTCTAAATCAAAGAAATCATATGCCGAACTAGGAGTCGAATCCTTAGTAAGGTTGTGACAGAGCGTAGCATGAGGTTTTACGGGACATGTTCTCCGACAAAATGAATTACGCAAAATAAGAGTTGCGGAAACAGCTTGCCGGAAAATGCGCCGAACGGCGCGAGAGGGTCTAAGTTAGTAAGAATAGCACATTAGGTTTTTGAAATAAAACTTTTTAATAGCAAGATAATGCACTGTAGATACCTCCGAATATGCATTTTGTTGGCTTTCAATACCAGAAATAGTGCTCAGCGGCGGGGCTTCGCCCCGCGCTGGGGGAGCGCTGCGAACTCCCCCAGACCCCCATGCTAGCGAGGGCGGGGAGTCTACAATAAACAATAAATGTGTTCCGAAAGGGTCAGAATGTAATGAAGATTAATTATGTACACACACACACACACACACACACACATGTATATATATATATATATATATATGGCTCCTTTTGTCTCGAAAGACAATGGATGCGCCCAAGTTAGTCACTGGTTTTGGCTTAATCTTGAGACGGGGCAGAATCTGGTGTGGCTAATCAAGCCAATTCTAGAACGGCAGACTTTGCCACAATTCGTACATGTGTATGCCTCTGATTTAGGGCTAGCAGACAGGGCAGCTTTCTTTTTTTCCCTCTTGATTAAAGCCGCTTCAATTCTTTTGTTCTCAGCAAGGGTTGTCCCAGCACGCACAGTCTGTCTCCATGCACTCCGGTCTTTGGCTATGTTTTCCCACATACTTTCACTGATGCCTGAGGCTCTCATGTCTCTCTTGCAGACATCTCTATATGTTAGTCTTGGGCGGCCCTTGGGTCTGACTCCTTCCACAAGCTCAGCATATAAGATATCTTTCGGGATTCTACCATCTGGCATTCGGGTGACATGTCCGAGCCAGCGTAATCTTCTTTGTGTCAGGAGAGCATACATGCTGTTCATATTGGCCAATCTCAAAACTTCCTGATTGGAGACATGGTCCCTCCAAGAGATGCCCATTATGCGTCTCAGGCAGCGCAAGTGTATATATATATATATATTATATATATAATATTTTTCCGCGGGGGGGGGCCCGACCCCCCCCCCCCCAAAACCCTCCCCGAAAAAAAACCTGGCTACGCCCATGATATATATATATATATATATATATATATATATATATATATATATATATATATATATATATATATATATATATACTAGACATGTATTACCCGCGGCCCGCGGGTCTTAATTTGCGTATCACTGTAGATGTAGTCACTGAGAATGACATGGGCTAGATTCTAATGACATGGACTACATTCTAATGACATGGACTACATTCTAATGACATGGTCTACATTCTAATGACATGGACTACATTCTAATGGCATGGGCTAGATTCTAATACCACGAAGTTAATTTTCTCAACATGTGCTTTGATTAAATTAATATTGTGGATCAAATTCTAATTCCTTGGATTAAGTTCTAATAGCAAGGGCTAAACTCAAATGGCTTGGGCTATTTCTAAAAACATGGTCTTAATACGAAATTCTAATCTTTTAAGAAGTTTGGCTCTGGAAAATGTTTTTATTTGGTATATAGATATTTGAGAACTTAAAGGAAATTTCAAATGGAAGCTTATAAGATTGAAAGTATAGAGACGCACTTTAGGTGACTGATAGTAAACGCGTAATGGTGACGACATTAATCCAAAAGAGAAACTGTAGCTTAGATAGATTAAAGAAACAGTTGAGGCCAGGCTTTTGTTTTTAAAGGTAACATCGTATATTATAGCGACTGAGACTAGACTGCTCCCTTTATGAATTAAACAATTAGACTTCTTCATACGCCTGTTGGGTGTTCACTCTATTTGTGGAGTGTTGCTAGTTGTCAGCACGTCTGTAGCCACGAACTCGCCAGTAATCTGACGCGTACAGAAACACGCAACCGTTTTGTTGAGCAGTAGAAATCATCCAGACGCGGATTAGACATTTACATCTCTACAATAGAAAGCCATTTTTCAGTTTGACTTGTTATGTAGTTTGTTGAGACGTCTTTTGACTTTTAAAAATTCAGGCGGCAAAAGCGCATAAATACACATCAATCCAACGCTAACGAGCCCCTCCTACCCAAAAAAAACAACACCTATATCAATCTTAAAAAAAAATAAAATATTTTAATGTTAAACCCACGTGACCTACATGATGACGTAAATCACATTTAATGATTACGTCATTAAAACTTCGTTTCACTTTGAAAATCTTACACTGGATGAATGTGTCAGTCAACACTAATTCCTTTCACAAAAACAAACCCAGACTTGAACCTCAACTTTACATTAAAACCCAATCTGTAAATTAATTGTCCATGGCATTTTCTCAAGAGAACGAAAAGCGTTAAGATGAAAAAATTAAAATGAAAACAGGTCAAAGAAAAATTTTTAAAAAGTATTCAGATGGGAATCCAAGAATATCCCCCCCCCTCTCCCATTTGTTAATGTATCTGTCTCTGTCAATTGTTTTTATTTTAAAACTATTTTTTTAAATATTTCAATCCTACTCTCTAGATAACATTTTCAAGTAGCAATTAAAATAAATGAAACAAAAAAAAAATAACACAGAAAAAAAAAAGAGTTGAATTTATGTAAACTGACAGCTGTTCAGATAATGTATGAGCTCTCAACACTAAACAAGTACGTTTTCGTCATTTTTAAAGGAATACAAATGTTTCTGTCCTGACGTTGCAAATAGTTACACAAAAGACCGTATTTTGCCGCGTATAACCCGCGGGCTATACAAGTCTTTACACATGAACGGCAGCTGTGCCGGGTATAATACTAATACTGCTAGTTGAGAAAAAAGAAAGGGCCGGTACCAATATTGACACCGCCGTACCATTATCTCATAATTTTCTCCTAGGCTTGGAGATAAAGCGTATGTGAAAGTTATCTAAAATGACAATGTACCCCATTGTTATATCAACCGAGGGGATAATAACAACTGACCTCACAGACACCTTCAAGGCCCTTAACATTCCTAGGAACATTCTCGTTGCCTGTCAGAGGGCGGTACTGCCACATCACCAGAAAATTCCTCGGTGGAAACTGATAAAATGCCTACATGAATTTTGTTTCTCTTTAACTAAACTCGACCCTGGCAGCGCCAGAGAATGACTACTCGTTCGTTTCTAACATAATAATGCTTGTCTTCAAGCCCAAAGACTAATGAGGAGTCCACTATTTCACGTGGCTACGCAGTCCCAGCTGCGACCTACATATTTTGCCACATATTATTAGCCTGGTAACTGTCCACTAAATAAATCTGTATTGCTCGGCTCAAACGTAGATGACATGAGGAACTCACAGAAGAGGCAGGTGGGTCAGAAGAGTCGGGTCTAAAGAAGTGGGTCTGAAGAGTCGGGTCAAAGAATACAGAAGATTTAATAATTGATTCTAGTCATAATACTCTAAGACTAGTTTATAAAGTGATTTGTTTCTTGAGACGCATTAAAAGATGCGTCTCTATCTTTTGTCATTCAAAATATTCCGCTTTACTATTTTCTCGCATTTGTTTCGTTTTAATTGTTTTATTTTATCACTTCGACATTTTACAAAACCAGGTTTTACAACTCGTGATAACAAGTCAGACTTAAACGTTTCATTGAAAACAAGAAATGCAGGAACATTAACTCAATAAAATTTCGACATCATAATGAAGCAAGAAGTGTGATTACATCCCTTGGTAACGTCACAAAAAAATACATTTTGATATCTAAATTTGCGTTTTATTAGATAGACTTAAAAAAAAAAATAAAATGAATTTTTATGAATTTTTATGATTGAAGCTTGAGATATTGGACATTTATTTTATAAAAATTTGTAATAATAATAATATGAATAATAATGATAATAATGGCAATGTATTTTATTCCGAAGATTTAAGGATAAGTGAAATGTTTCGCATCACTATGCAAATACAGTTGCGACATGTATATTTTTCCCCCATCTGATGCAGACAAAATCGTTGACCGCTGGGGGTTCTATTTAAGCTATCTTTCTTTGTACGCGTTTAAATAAAGATATTTATGAATCCTAATTGATGCATTAAGGGATTAAATACCTAGGACTAATTCATACCAAAAGATGTCAAGGTCGCCTTATTAGCTCCCTTGTATTAGTCTATGTGCTGTGTATATCTGTGTGTGCATGTTATACTTATACTGGAAAACGGAAACAAATTTCTATACAATAATTATCAGGCCACAGACCTATATATATATTGTTACGAATCTCACTATCCAGGCTCTCTGCAAACTGCACCATACACCACCAACTTAAAGAACTTGACAAGTCAGGGCTCCAAATTAACGTAAAGGTTTAATTTCCATAAATAACAGCCAATACTGTACAATTGGCAGCACGTAGAACAGTACAAATAGTTCTGCGATAACAAATATCTCTCCGATAACACCGTTCCGCCGTATCAAGTCTTGCACTGGCCTCTCCGTCTCGTTCCGGGCTTGCACTGGGTTCAACAGTTCGGGACTGACTTCACACACTTGGGCTCGTTGTGTCGGACTCGATCACAGACCAAGATCAAGACGCCGTTCGTCTCAACTGTACTTGACAGTACTCCGCACTGAACCGTCGTAATGCTCCGTACAGAACCGCACCGTTGAACTGTGCTGTAGTCGACCGTGTTCTGACCTCCTGTCGTGAACCCGCTTTCGGAACCGTCTTGACTGCGTCACCTCCGCTCTTATATAGGGTCCCTACTGGCCTTCTCGAACCGGACAGAACGCCGCTCGACGTTTCTAGGTGGTCAGATGACTACAACTCTCGTGACGCCCCTGAGCTCTGTTCACGTCGGCGATCCTTCCCGAACTCTCTTGTTGACAATCGTCTCGGCCGATCGTCGTAACTCGTCACGGTTGACCGCTCGTCTAGCGCTGGCCTGGGGCAATTTGCGTCGGCTGACTACACACACACACCACTACCCCCATCTGTGCCACCACCAGGTTTATAACACTGCCCCCTCCTTAGATCTGTCCGTCCCGGACAGAATCAACATCATGGCATTGGCTGTGAAGTTTCATCGCTGTAGGTGGGGGTCGATCGGTGGCAGTTGGCTTGCCTCTTGAGCTTGACGGAGTCATCCATGTTGCAGTCAGCAATGGTCGCTTCCTTCTTCTTCGCCAGTTTGCCTTGACCTGGTTGCCCCGCCGTCGTGCTTTCATTGCCATCCACGTGGAATTCAGAAGACGTTTTCTTCTCCTCCAGTTAGCCTTCATCTGGGTGTATCGACGTCGTGATCGCATCGTCATCCATGTTGCACTCAGGAAAAGTCGCCTTCTTCTTCTTCTCCGCCAGTTGGTCTTCATGTGGCTGCAGTTATTTCTTGGTTGAATCACCATGCACGTTGGACTACGCAAACGCCGCCTTCTTCTTTTCCTCCAGTTGATCGTCCTCTTGTTGCAGTGACGTTTTGGTTGCATCGCTCTCTTGTCTGTCGGTACTGAGGACAGCCACTTGAAACATGGAGAGGTATAGGATGTAAGGGCAGGGATTACCAAGATTGTTGACCAAAGAGGTGGCTTCATAGGGCTTTGCGAAGAAGGACTGGGATGGGCTTCAAATCCACAGGACAGGGAATTGTGGGACAGGTCATCATCTTCAGCCTTGTCTGGAGGGCATGCTCGTGGGGCAGGTTGGTAACACTTCACTTCATCTTCGGCCTCAGGCTCCATTCGGCTTTCTTCACCCTCATCAGGACCTCTCTCTCTCGTCTCAGTATCGGGCCAATCGCTTGTTGGTTTCAGACCTTGTCGATGACTTTCGTCTTGCAAATGTCCATCAACGTCAGGCTGCCTTGGATTCTCTTGACCACCATCAGGACTTTCCTCTCCAGTCTTAGCAGCTGGACCAACGTCAGGCTTCCTTGGGTTCTCTTGACAGCCATCAAGACTTTCATCTCCAGTCTTGGCAACTGGACCAACGTCTGTTGGGTCCGGACATGGCTGGTATCTCTCAGCTTGTAGATGTCCCTCAACAGCTTCGTCAGATTTCATTGGGTTCCTATGGTCACCATCAGGGCTTCTCTCGCTGGTCTTAGAATCTGGGCAGGCGTCAGTAGGGTCCAACCTTCGTAGGCCACTTTCAACTTGCAAACGTTTCTCAGCAACATGCTTGGACGCGGAGCAAACATTCACTTAATCTGGCTTGCTGTTTGAGGTGATCTCTTCTTGCATAGCTGCCATCTGTCCCTGCATAGCTGTCATCTGTTCTTGCATGATACTGGTACTGGTGGTCAGTTGCTGCATGCTACTGGCGAGCTGTTCCAGCAAGTTAGGTTCGACTTCAAAAAGATATGTGTCCGGATCTTCTTTTTCTTCCAACATGTCTTCTCGGAGGCGTGCTTGTAAAGTTTCCTTGTTTCCATATACCTTCAGCCTTCGTCCACGGAGTTCTTCCTTCAGTTCTCTAAATTCAAGTTCGTACAGCAGTTTCAGACGAGCCATAGTAGATCCGATCCAATCCGATTCCGATCCGATCCCACTTCTGACACCAGTGTTACGTATCTCACTATCCAGGCTCTCTGCAAACTGCACCATACACCACCAACTTAAAGAACTTGACAAGTCAGGGCTCCAAATTAACGTAAAGGTTTAATTTCCATAAATAACAGCCAATACTGTACAATTGGCAGCACGTTGAACAGTACAAATAGTTCTGCGATAACAAATATCTCTCCGATAACACCGTTCCGCCGTATCAAGTCTTGCACTGGCCTCTCCGTCTCGTTCCGGGCTTGCACTGGGTTCAACAGTTCGGGACTGACTTCACACACTTGGGCTCGTTGTGTCGGACTCGATCACAGACCAAGATCAAGACGCCGTTCGTCTCAACTGTACTTGACAGTACTCCGCACTGAACCGTCGTAATGCTCCGTACAGAACCACACCGTTGAACTGTGCTGTAGTCGACCGTGTTCTGACCTCCTGTCGTGAACCCGCTTTCGGAACCGTCTTGACTGCGTCACCTCCGCTCTTATATAGGGTCCCTACTGGTCTTCTCGAACCGGACAGAACGCCGCTCGACGTTTCTAGGTGGTCAGATGACTACAACTCTCGTGACGCCCCTGAGCTCTGTTCACGTCGGCGATCCTTCCCGAACTCTCTTGTTGACAATCGTCTCGGCCGATCGTCGTAACTCGTCACGGTTGACCGCTCGTCTAGCGCTGGCCTGGGGCGATTTGCGTCGGCTGACTACACACACACCACTACCCCCATCTGTGCCACCACCAGGTTTATAACAATATATATGCCTAACTCTTTTTCAAGCTGTAAGGGAAATCGCCCCGATCTGTTCTGTTATAGTTCTGTTTTTCAAAGTTTATAAATAATGCACTCCCATTTTGCGGATTTTAAATTGATAGGGCCATAATCACAGAACTATATATTCACGCGAATCTATGAAATAAGGCCATTTAGGCCCTACTGTTAGTTTCCATTGATATAATGTTTCGAAAATCCTAGATCGAAATAAGCCTTTTGATTTTATTATCTTATGTACATTTAAATATATTGTTTTCCTAGATCTTTATAGATTATGTATCTAAAAATTGCATAATAATAATTATGAGACGAGAGTGCTCTTATTTTTTTTATTGAATTACTAGATCTTGATCTAAACATTATATTATATGTTACATAGGTTAGGGTTGAAAAAACAACAACATTACTTCTTAATAAGAAGTTCTTATAACTACTTTATAAAACAACGCCTTGTTTCAACATTTTTGAAGTTTTTCACGAAATTTTTGTTCAGTGTTCGAGAATGTACACGATGATAGAGGATATGTTAGATGATAGAGGATATGTTAGATGATTGAGGATATGTTAGATGATAGAGGATATGTTAGATGATAGAGGATATGTTAGATGATAGAGGATATGTTAGATGATAGAGGATATGTAAGATGATAGAGGATGTGTTAGATGATAGAGGATATGCTAGATGATAGAGGATATGCTAGATAGTATAAGATATGTTAGATGATAGAGGATATGTTAGATGATAGAGGATATGCTAGATGATAGAGGATATGTTAGATAGTATAGGATATGTTAGATGATAGAGGATATGTTAGATAATAGAGGATATGCTACATGATAAAGGATATGCTAGATGATAGAGGATATGCTACATGATAAAGGATATGCTAGATGATAGAGGATATGCTAGATAGAGGATATGCTAGATGATAGAGGATATGCTAGATGATAGAGGATATGCTAGATGGTAGATGATATGCTAGATAGTATAGGATATGTTAGATGATAGAGGATATGTTAGATGATAGAGGATATGCAAGATGATTAAGGATATGCTAGATAATAGAGGATATGTTAGATGTTAGAGGATATGCTAGATGCTAGAGGATATGTTAGATGATAGAGGATATGTTAGATGATAGAGGATATGCTAGATGATAGAGGATATGCTAGATGATAGGGGATATGCTAGATGCTAGAGGATATGCTAGATGCTAGAGGATATGCTAGATGCTAGAGGATATGCTAGATGCTAGAGGATATGTTAGATGATAGAGGATATGTTAGATGATAGAGGATATGCTAGATGATTGAGGATATGCTAGATGCTAGAGGATATGCTAGATAGTATAGGATATGTAAGATGATAGAGGATATGTTAGATGTTAGAGGATATGTTAGATGTTAGAGGATATGTTAGATGTTAGAAGATATGTTAGATGATAGAGGATATGCTAGATGATAGAGGATATGCTAGATAGTATAGGATATGTTAGATGATAGAGGATATGTTAGATAATAGAGGATATGCTACATGATAAAGGATATGCTAGATGCTAGAGGATATGCTAGATGATAGATGATATGCTAGATAGAGGATATGCTAGATGATAGAGGATATGCTAGATGATAGAGGATATGATAGATGATAGATGATATGCTAGATAGTATAGGATATGTTAGATGATAGAGGATATGTTAGATGATAGAGGATATGCTAGATGATTGAGGATATGCTAGATAATAGAGGATATGTTAGATGTTAGAGGATATGCTAGATGTTAGAGGATATGCTAGATGATAGAGGATATGTTAGATGATAGAGGATATGTTAGATGATAGAGGATATGCTAGATGATAGGGGATATGCTAGATGCTAGAGGATATGCTAGATGCTAGAGGATATGCTAGATGCTAGAGGATATGCTAGATGCTAGAGGATATGTTAGATGATAGAGGATATGTAAGATGATAGAGGATGTGTTAGATGATAGAGGATATGCTAGATAGTATAGGATATGTAAGATGATAGAGGATATGTTAGATGTTAGAGGATATGCTAGATGTTAGAGGATATGCTAGATGTTAGAGGATATGTTAGATGATAGAGGATATGCTAGATGATAGAGGATATGCTAGATAGTATAGGATATGTTAGATGATAGAGGATATGTTAGATAATAGAGGATATGCTACATGATAAAGGATATGCTAGATGATAGAGGATATGTTAGATGATAGAGGATATGCTAGATGATAGAGGATATGTAAGATGATAGAGGATGTGTTAGATGATAGAGGATATGCTAGATGATAGAGGATATGCTAGATAGTATAAGATATGTTAGATGATAGAGGATATGTTAGATGATAGAGGATATGCTAGATGATAGAGGATATGTTAGATGATAGAGGATATGTAAGATGATAGAGGATGTGTTAGATGATAGAGGATATGCTAGATGATAGAGGATATGCTAGATAGTATAGGATATGTTAGATGATTGAGGATATGTTAGATAATAGAGGATATGCTACATGATAAAGGATATGCTAGATGATAGAGGATATGCTACATGATAAAGAATATTCTAGATGCTAGAGGATATGCTAGATGATAGAGGATATGCTAGATAGAGGATATGCTAGATGATAGAGGATATGCTAGATGATAGAGGATATGCTAGATGATAGATGATATGCTAGATAGTATAGGATATGTTAGATGATAGAGGATATGTTAGATGATAGAGGATATGCTAGATGATTGAGGATATGCTAGATAATAGAGGATATGTTAGATGTTAGAGGATATGCTAGATGTTAGAGGATATGTTAGATGATAGAGGATATGTTAGATGATAGAGGATATGTTAGATGATAGAGGATATGCTAGATGATAGGGGATATGCTAGATGCTAGAGGATATGCTAGATGCTAGAGGATATGCTAGATGCTAGAGGATATGCTAGATGCTAGAGGATATGTTAGATGATAGAGGATATGTAAGATGATAGAGGATGTGTTAGATGATAGAGGATATGCTAGATAGTATAGGATATGTAAGATGATAGAGGATATGTTAGATGTTAGAGGATATGCTAGATGTTAGAGGATATGTTAGATGATAGAGGATATGCTAGATGATAGAGGATATGCTAGATAGTATAGGATATGTTAGATGATAGAGGATATGTTAGATAATAGAGGATATGCTACATGATAAAGGATATGCTAGATGATAGAGGATATGCTACATGATAAAGGATATGCTAGATGCTAGAGGATATGCTAGATGATAGAGGATATGCTAGATAGAGGATATGCTAGATGATAGAGGATATGCTAGATGATAGAGGATATGCTAGATGATAGATGATATGCTAGATAGTATAGGATATGTTAGATGATAGAGGATATGTTAGATGATAGAGGATATGCTAGATGATTGAGGATATGCTAGATAATAGAGGATATGTTAGATGTTAGAGGATATGCTAGATGTTAGAGGATATGTTAGATGATAGAGGATATGTTAGATGATAGAGAATATGTTAGATGATAGAGGATATGCTAGATGATAGATGATATGCTAGATGATAGGGGATATGCTAGATGCTAGAGGATATGCTAGATGCTAGAGGATATGCTAGATGCTAGAGGATATGCTAGATGCTAGAGGATATGTTAGATGATAGAGGATATGCTAGATGCTAGAGGATACGCTAGATGATTGAGGATATGCTAGATGATAGAGGATATGTTAGATGATAGAGGATATGTAAGATGATAGAGGATGTGTTAGATGATAGAGGATATGCTAGATAGTATAGGATATGTAAGATGATAGAGGATATGTTAGATGTTAGAGGATATGCTAGATGTTAGAGGATATGTTAGATGATAGAGGATATGTTAGATGATAGAGGATATGTTAGATGATAGAGGATATGTTAGATGATAGAGGATATTCTAGATGATAGAGGATATGCTAGATGACAGGGGATATGCTAGATGCTAGAGGATATGCTAGATGCTAGAGGATATGCTAGATGCTAGAGGATATGTTAGATGTTAGAGGATATGTTAGATGATAGAGGATATGTTAGGTGATAGAGGATATGTTAGATGATAGAGGATATGTTAGATGATAGAGTATATGCTAGATGATAGAGGATATGCTAGATGATAGGGGATATGCTAGATGATAGGGGATATTCTAGATGCTAGAGGATATGCTAGATGATAGAGTATATGCTAGATGATAGAGGATATGCTAGATGATAGGGGATATTCTAGATGCTAGAGGATATGCTAGATGCTAGAGGATATGCTAGATGATAGAGGATATGCTAGATGATAGAGGATATGCTAGATGATAGAGGATATGCTAGATGATAGAGGATATGCTAGATGGTAGATGTGCTAGATGATAGAGGATATTATAGATGATAGAGTATGTGCTAGGCGATATTCTAGATCAGCGGTTCTCAACCTTTTTAGCGCCGCAATTCCCTTATACGATTCCCCACCAGCAGCGACCCCCAAACATTTTTTTTTCGTTCATAGGACTAGGTAACTGGAAATTCTCTAATGTTCTAAAAATCATTATCGTAATGTCTATATCTGATTTAGGATGGATGTATTTTCATTGGTAGAAGCGGAACACAGGAAAAGCTTTTATGTATTTGTAATTTCCATGTCCGGTCTAGGTATAAAATATGTCTGTGGTTGTGTCTCTTTCGGTGTGCATTTTTTTAAAACATCTATTTAGGTTAACTATCAAAGTGTGCTGGTTTTGATGTATGCCACGTTATATAGTGGAACCATGGATTGTAATGAATAAAAATAAAAAATTTTGGCCCCCAAAATAATAAAATTGGAGATCTCAAACAGTGTAGGGAAATATTTTTTTAAAATATGAGCGAAAGAAATCCAGAAATGATGATTGAGTGAAAAATGTAAAAATGATTTTGATTCCCTTCTTATCGTTTTCTTGTCGACACCTATGCATCTTTGTTTTTATAACGCCGCAGGAAAACAACGCACCAGTATCTAGTAGTAGAACGGGTTGCACGAATCAGCCTGGAAAAACAATGATAATCAGAGTTTAATTCTCTTCCTAATAAACACGGCTAGACTATCGCAAAATCAAACATAGCATTAGGGTTTATTGAAAGAAATCTCTATAAATCAAATAAGAACATAAAACTAAAATGTTATTTAACCTTGGTTAGGCCAATAATAGAATATGGATCTTCTGTTTGGGAACCCTCAACTCAAGAAAACATTAAGAAACTGGAACAGACACAAAATAGAGCAGTGAGATTCATAACAAACGAATATTCACATTTGTCTAGTGTAACACCTTTAGTAAAATCACTAAATTTAGAAAGCCTTCAGGACAGAAGGCTCAAAAGTAAAGTAGCAATCATACATAAAACACTGAACCATAATCTTCAAATACAAAAACAAAATTTAATAAAATACTCTGAAAGACACAAAGATAAAGTCACATTCCTCGTCCCATATGCTAGGACAAATTTGTACAAATACTCCTTCTTCCCTAGTGCTATTAGAGCATGGAATGGGTTGCCTGAGCTAGCCAGGAAAACCAGTGACTCGGCAGAATTTAAGTCATTGGTTAATATGCATGACTAAATGCATGACGTGTAGGATGTAATCATCTTCTTTTTTGAAGTAACGTCTGTATTACATAACATAAGAAGAAGATAAGATTAGCACATGGATACACGATGGACATAATTATCTTTTCTTTTTTTTTTTGAAGGAACATCTGAAATTTATAAGAGAAAAGAGGACATTTATAAGATAATATAAGAAAAGAAAGAAATTATTTTTTTTGATCTCCTATTTTGTTTTCGACCTAGTTTTGATTAAAAAAAAAAAAGGGGGCGAGCACTGCCGATGGCCAGCACGTAAGGCAGCAGACGAGAAGTGAAATGGAAGCGCGAACCCTCGCTGGGTGATAACTTATGGACGGGCGTAATCGTGCTGTATCTAGGTCCGACAGAGTTGTGAGGGCTCAGTGGGCCCTCATAAACACTTGTTTTAGTGAAGGGACAAGCGGGTTTAGAAAAGACGGCCATTTCTACGGCTTCTGAAGGTGGACGAGTGTTACCATACCATAGAGCAGAGAGAGAGAAAGAGAGAGAGAGAGAGAGAGAGTGAGAGAGAGAGAGGTTGAGGAAGGGAGAGATGGATAAGGCGATGTTATTCCAGATATTATTTCTGTAAACTATTGATCGGCTCATTTAGACTTCTATAAATAGAACATCCGCCATTTTTGTTCACTGTACATTATCTGTGTGGATTTGGATTACCCTGTGTGTAGAGGTTCGTGTTTTTAATTTACTCTCGTTCATACTAATCGTTTCATTGTTCCGTTTTTTTTTGTGTGTGCTCAGATCAACAACAAAGTTTGACTTTTATACTTTTGTTCTTAATGGATCAGAATATTTCGATCACTTTAGTTCAGAAACAGTCATCACGTGACGGTGAAGTAGATTTGTAGTTCTTAATCTTCGGACTTTTAGTGACATTTACCTTTCTAACTTTCTATTTAAAATAGGCAACAAAATGTTCTCACGACGTATCTGGCTTTCTCGAGTGCTCAACATGGTAACGTAAGCTATAATTAGATTCCAAAAGAAGTGTGTGTTTGTAACTCTGTGTGTGTGTGTCGAAAGTAAGCGTGTAGCTATCCTTCGATGTCATGTAAATATTCGGCATAACAATCCAAGAAAACAGTTTTCATAGGATTAAAATATATTTTGTAAGATCTTGCTTCATATAGATTTTGTTTATTTAATGTATCGATCGATAAAAAATAGATGAGATATTTGTAGGTGATTGTGGGTTGTTTTTTTTAAATAAAAGCGTTTTGTATTATTTTTTTTACCAAGTAAGGATTTTCTTTGGTGTGTGTTGACCTGTTTTACTTGTTAACAATCGCGCGTGCGTGCAGCAGTATTCCTAAGTGCTCAAGTTATCTTCTGGGTTATTCAAAATAGTCAGGATGTAGAATCCGTTGAAGTGAAAGTCCAGTCTGAAGTGGTCATCTGGCACTAGAACGACCGAAACCCAGAGTAAGCTCACTCACTCCAAATGGCCAACTCTTTCTGCAAACGTCGTCAGCGCGTGCGTCGAGTGTGAAGGGGAATTAGTTCGAACCACTTCAGTCTCCGTGACCTAGCCGCACCAAGTCTGATGTTATTACCCACACGAACTAATCGAGGTATTTATTTTCCTGCGTAGTTATTTTGAAAAAAGAAAAACGCGGCTCTAGCACTAAATTTGACGTATTCCATTAATGTTGTATTTATTCTCTTTGAGTGTTTGCATAATTATATGAAGTCTGAATAGAAATGAGACAGTATCAAGTTAGCAATTGGTTGGTTCCAATGTTCATTTTGTCTTTTTATTCCAAGATCTCTTCCAATGTTCATCTTTTCATTTTGTTACGTTTTTCAATATTTTGCCACCATATTTCTCCATAGCGCTTTGTTTTCTTTCTTTTTTTTTGTGTATTCGCCTACAGTATTTTATTGCTTTCAGTAAAGTAAAAGTAAAGTTCCCCTTGCGATCTATGGGGAAGATGATGTTAAGTCATTTGTTTCTATGGCCAACGGTTAACGAGCAGGGTGTCATGTGGCCAGCACAACAACCAACTGCCTTTATTTTCCCCAAATAATATCTGAGTTTGGTGGACTCATGGGCGCCGTAAAAATCCCGAAATTCGAAATCCTAGTCATCAACGAGATTCGAACCCAGGACACCAGGTTCGGAAGCCAAGCGCTTTACCACTCAGTCACCGAGTCCCTTAGGTATCAACATTTTGTCACCATATTTCTCCATAACGCTTTGTTTTCTTTTATTTCACTCTCCGACTGTATTGTATTGCTTTAAGAACTAATCAGAATTCAAAATCAAAGTTAAAACGAACTGCAAATCACTGAGATTAACTTCTAGTGTGAACATTCAGAATTGAAAAAAAAAAAGAGGTAAATACTTCTGTGTCTTATCTATTCCATCATATCACTTAATGGGCTTTGATAACGGAGTTCAAAGGTTAATTATAGAAATGGCAATGATCACACACACGCGCTCTAAGCCCCCACCGACACAAACAGATTACCTAATTATCTCCCCGCCCTACTACTCTTTACATCTTCCTTGGTGGAGAGAGCCAGGAAGCTAATCCAGCTTCTTAGATTCCTAAGGTGGAAATACTCGCTAGCAAGCGGCATCAATGGACAGATCGATACAGTATCGCTGGCATGATACCCGTACATACACACACATAGTGTACGAGAAGAGTGAAGCCTTCTGTGATTGTATTGTTATTTTTGGTTGGTTAAGGACATTTAGTGGGGAAGATACAGTAGTATTATGTTCTTTAATTGGCCGAAAAGAATAGCCGTGAGAATTGCAACTAAGAACATTTATGTGCGTATATCGACTTGTGAAGGCCTATCAATGGATATTCTTTTACATTTCTCAACTTGCTGTTCGTCTGTCCATCTGTGCGTCTTTTATTCTGTTTGTTTTTCTTTTTCTCTGTCTGCCCAGCTGTACATGCATTCGTCTTCACCAGTGGCTTTCAACTCATGCAATCATACGACTAAAACCTATTTTAAACTTAATAAAACTAAAACACAACGTCGTAGTTACAATTCTACTCAAGGCTTACAATTATCAATCATTTTCTAAAATACGTACATCTTACATCCGATTAGTCGGGCGACATCTGGAAGCGATAATTTCTGTCCCAATAAAAGGATGGTCGATTTACTTACTTAGACTGACTTAGGTCCTCCCGCGACGTTCGGCGCATTGGGCGGCAAGCTGTCTCCATAGAGATCTGTCATTGGCAATGTCTGAAGCCTCCTCCCACCTGGTGTCCACAGTTCTGAGGTCCTCCATGAAAGTGTGGCACCAAGTTATACGAGGACGTCCCTGTTTGCGCTGTCCTCCTATTGGCCTCCACGTCATCGCTACTCTTGGTATGCGTAGTTCATTTTGTCGTAGGATATGTCCATCAAACCTCATGCGTCGCTCTGTCACAACCTCACTAAGTGTTCGACTCCCAATCCTATCAAGAAAATGTCCGGAAACTTTAGGATTCTGTTAGAATATAAGCGTTCGGTGTGTTTAACTAAAGTAATTATATATCCCCAACCGAATACAGCGTACTCACCAGTTCTACCAAGATGAATTCACGATTCTCATGCATTGCCATTGCTTTTAGAATTCTTCTAATTAAATTCTAGTTTTTAACGCTCCCTAGCATATAATCTTGGGGCATGAATTCTAGTATCCCCTGATACTCGATAGAGAATGTTCTGATGATAGATGATGTTCTAGGTGATAGAGGATGTTCTAGATGATAGATGATGTTCTAGATGATAGATGATGTTCTAGAAAATAGAGAATGTTCTAGCTGATAGATAATGTTCTAGATGATAGATGATGTTCTAGATGATAGATAATGTTCTAGGTGATAGATAATGTGCTAGATGATAGATAATGTTCTATATGATAGATAATGTTCTAGGTGATAGATAATGTTCTAGATGATAGATGATGTTGTAGGTGATAGAGAATGTTCTAGATGATAGATGATGCTCTAGATGATAGATGATGTTCTAGATGATAGATGATGTTCTAGATGATATATAATGTTCTAGATGATAGATGATGTTCTAGTTGATAGATGATGTTCTAGATGATAGATGATGTTCTAGATGATAGATGATGTTCTAGATGATAGAGAATGATCTAGATGATAGATAATGTTCTAGATGATAGATGATGTTCTAGATAATAGATGATGTTCTAGATGATAGATGATGTTCTAGATGATAGAGAATGATCTAGATGATAGATAATGTTCTAGATGATAGATGATGTTCTAGATGATAGATAATGTTCTAGATGATAGATGATGTTCTAGATGATAGAGAATGTTCTAGATGAAAGATAATGTTCTAGATGATAAAGGATGTTCTAGATGATAGAGAATGTTCTAGATGATAGAGGATGTTCTAGATAATAGATGATGTTCTAGGTGATAGAGGATGTTCTAGATGATAGATGATGTTCTAGATGATAGATGATGTTCTAGATGATAGATGATGTTCTAGATGATGTTCTAGATGATAGATGATGTTCTAGATGATAGATGATGTTCTAGATGATAGATGATGTTCTAGATGATAGAGAATGTTCTAGATGATAGATGATGTTCTAGATGATAGATAATGTTCTAGATGATAGAGAATGTTCTGGATGATAGATGATGTTCTAGATGATGTTCTAGATGATAGATGATGTTCTAGATGATAGATGATGTTCTAGATGATAGAGGATGTTCTAGATGATAGATGATGTTCTAGATGATGTTCTAGATGATAGATGATGTTCTAGATTATAGATGATGTTCTAGATGATAGAGAATGTTTTAGATGATAGATGATGTTCTACATGATAGAGAATGTTCTAGATGATAGATGATGTTCTAGATGATAGATGATGTTCTAGATGATAGATGATGTTCTAGATGATAGATGATGTTCTAGATGATAGATGATGTTCTAGATGATAGATGATGTTCTAGATGATAGATAATGTTCTAGATTATAGATAATGTTCTAGATGATAGATGATGTTCTAGATGATAGAGAATGTTCTAGATGATAGATAATATTCTAGATAATAGAGGATGTTCTAGATGATAGAGGATGTTCTAGATGATAGATGATGTTCTAGATGATAGAGGATGTTCTAGATGATAGAGGATATTCTAGATGATAGATGATGTTCTAGATGATAGATGGAGTTCTAGATGATAGAGAATGTTCTAGATGATAGATGATGTTCTAGAAGATAGATAATGTTCTAGATGATAGATGATGTTCTAGATGATAGATGATGTTCTAGATGATAGATGATGTTCTAGATGATAGAGGATGTTCTAGATGATAGATGATGTTCTAGATGATAGAGAATGTTCTAGATGATAAATGATGTTCTAGATGATAGATGATGTTCTAGATGATAGAGGATGTTCTAGATGATAGATGATGTTCTAGATGATAGATGATGTTCTAGATGATAGAGGATGTTCTAGATGATAGATGATGTTCTAGATAATGTTCTAGATGATAGATGATGTTCTAGATGATATATAATGTTCTAGATGATAGAGAATGTTCTAGATGATAGATGATGTTCTAGATGATATATAATGTTCTAGATGATAGAGAATGTTCTGGATGATAGATGATGTTCTAGATGATGTTCTAGATGATAGATGATGTTCTAGATGATAGATGATGTTCTAGATGATAGAGGATGTTCTAGATGATAGATGATGTTCTAGATGATGTTCTAGATGATAGATGATGTTCTAGATGATAGATGATGTTCTAGATGATAGAGAATGTTTTAGATGATAGATGATGTTCTACATGATAGAGAATGTTCTAGATGATAGATGATGTTCTAGATGATAGATGATGTTCTAGATGATAGATGATGTTCTAGATGATAGATGATGTTCTAGATGATAGATAATGTTCTAGATTATAGATGATGTTGTAGGTGATAGAGAATGTTCTAGATGATAGATGATGCTCTAGATGATAGATGATGTTCTAGATGATAGATGATGTTCTAGATGATATATAATGTTCTAGATGATAGATGATGTTCTAGTTGATAGATGATGTTCTAGATGATAGATGATGTTCTAGATGATAGATGATGTTCTAGATGATAGAGAATGATCTAGATGATAGATAATGTTCTAGATGATAGATGATGTTCTAGATAATAGATGATGTTCTAGATGATAGATGATGTTCTAGATGATAGAGAATGATCTAGATGATAGATAATGTTCTAGATGATAGATGATGTTCTAGATGATAGATAATGTTCTAGATGATAGATGATGTTCTAGATGATAGAGAATGTTCTAGATGAAAGATAATGTTCTAGATGATAAAGGATGTTCTAGATGATAGAGAATGTTCTAGATGATAGAGGATGTTCTAGATAATAGATGATGTTCTAGGTGATAGAGGATGTTCTAGATGATAGATGATGTTCTAGATGATAGATGATGTTCTAGATGATAGATGATGTTCTAGATGATGTTCTAGATGATAGATGATGTTCTAGATGATAGATGATGTTCTAGATGATAGATGATGTTCTAGATGATAGAGAATGTTCTAGATGATAGATGATGTTCTAGATGATAGATAATGTTCTAGATGATAGAGAATGTTCTGGATGATAGATGATGTTCTAGATGATGTTCTAGATGATAGATGATGTTCTAGATGATAGATGATGTTCTAGATGATAGAGGATGTTCTAGATGATAGATGATGTTCTAGATGATGTTCTAGATGATAGATGATGTTCTAGATTATAGATGATGTTCTAGATGATAGAGAATGTTTTAGATGATAGATGATGTTCTACATGATAGAGAATGTTCTAGATGATAGATGATGTTCTAGATGATAGATGATGTTCTAGATGATAGATGATGTTCTAGATGATAGATGATGTTCTAGATGATAGAGAATGTTCTAGATTATAGATAATGTTCTAGATGATAGATGATGTTCTAGATGATAGAGAATGTTCTAGATGATAGATAATATTCTAGATAATAGAGGATGTTCTAGATGATAGAGGATGTTCTAGATGATAGATGATGTTCTAGATGATAGAGGATGTTCTAGATGATAGAGGATATTCTAGATGATAGATGATGTTCTAGATGATAGATGATGTTCTAGATGATAGAGAATGTTCTAGATGATAGATGATGTTCTAGAAGATAGATAATGTTCTAGATGATAGATGATGTTCTAGATGATAGATGATGTTCTAGATGATAGATGATGTTCTAGATGATAGAGGATGTTCTAGATGATAGATGATGTTCTAGATGATAGAGAATGTTCTAGATGATAAATGATGTTCTAGATGATAGATGATGTTCTAGATGATAGAGGATGTTCTAGATGATAGATGATGTTCTAGATGATAGATGATGTTCTAGATGATAGAGGATGTTCTAGATGATAGATGATGTTCTAGATGATGTTCTAGATGATAGATGATGTTCTAGATGATAGATGATGTTCTAGATGATAGAGAATGTTCTAGATGATAGATGATGTTCTAGATGATATATAATGTTCTAGATGATAGAGAATGTTCTGGATGATAGATGATGTTCTAGATGATGTTCTAGATGATAGATGATGTTCTAGATGATAGATGATGTTCTAGATGATAGAGGATGTTCTAGATGATAGATGATGTTCTAGATGATGTTCTAGATGATAGATGATGTTCTAGATGATAGATGATGTTCTAGATGATAGAGAATGTTTTAGATGATAGATGATGTTCTACATGATAGAGAATGTTCTAGATGATAGATGATGTTCTAGATGATAGATGATGTTCTAGATGATAGATGATGTTCTAGATGATAGATGATGTTCTAGATGATAGATAATGTTCTAGATTATAGATAATGTTCTAGATGATAGATGATGTTCTAGATGATAGATGATGTTCTAGATGATAGATGATGTTCTAGATGATAGAGAATGTTCTAGATGATAGATGATGTTCTAGAAGATAGATAATGTTCTAGATGATAGATGATGTTCTAGATGATAGATGATGTTCTAGATGATAGAGGATGTTCTAGATGATAGATGATGTTCTAGATGATAGAGAATGTTCTAGATGATAGATGATGTTCTAGATGATAGATGATGTTCTAGATGATAGAGGATGTTCTAGATGATAGATGATGTTCTAGATGATAGATGATGTTCTAGATGATAGAGGATGTTCTAGATGATAGATGATGTTCTAGATGATGTTCTAGATGATAGATGATGTTCTAGATGATAGAGAATGTTCTAGATGATAGAGAATGTTCTAGATGATAGATGATGTTCTAGATGATAGATGATGTTCTAGATGATAGATGATGTTCTAGATGATAGAGAATATTCTAGATGTTAGAGGATGTTCTAGATGATAGATGATGTTCTAGAAGATAGAGGATGTTAATAATTTTCTAGATGATAGAGAATATGCTAGATTATAAAGGGTATGCTAGATAGATGATGTTCTAGATGATAGAAGGTTGCTAGATGATAGAAGGATGTGTTTGATCGTGTCAGAGAGATTGTGAAGGGGAATGGTGGAGATGCCCATGGGCTATGGTTAAGATCAGACATCAAATTCAACATTTAGGTGAAGTTCTTTGATAGATGCCAATTAGATGTAACATAAAAAATATCAATGATTTTTAGAGAGAGAGAGAAAGAAATAAAAAGTATAGTTTATGTCTCACGAATGGAGAGTGGATAATTAGGAGATTGAGAGAAAGAGAGAGAGAGAGAGAGACAGAGACAGAGAGAGAGAGAGAGAGAGAGAAAGAAACAGAGATAGAGAGACAGAGAGAGAATAAAAAGTGTATTTCATGTCTCAAGAATCGAGAGTGGATAATTAGGAAATAGAGAGAAAGAGAGAGACAGAAATAAATAGAGAGAGACAGAAACAGAGATAGAGAGACAGAGAGATAATAAAAAGTATGTTTTATGTCTCAAGGATGAAT
The DNA here is from genome assembly GCF_947242115.1 of Biomphalaria glabrata. NCBI lineage: Eukaryota > Metazoa > Mollusca > Gastropoda > Planorbidae > Biomphalaria > Biomphalaria glabrata. The sequence goes on along the minus strand of NC_074712.1, from coordinate 57,221,795 downwards.
AGTGTGTATTTACGTGAAATAGCAAAGAGAGAAAAAAAAAAGAGAGAGAGAGAGAGAGAGTGCAGGAGAAGACATGAAAAAGAGTCGATTGTTTATGATTATAGCGTGAAGGGAAAATGAGTAATTAAGAGATAGAGCGAAGGAGTAAAAAGAGATGTGTGTGTGTGTGTGTGTGAAAACAGAACTGGGTTGATGTCTTCAGGTACTGAAAGGAAAACTTCAAAGGCCAGGAAAAAAGAAAAGGGGAGATCACTTGACAATGCCATAAGAAAACTTTTGTTTCCGAGAGACCAGTACGAAACTAACCAGAGACAAACTAGGAGAGATAATCGATTCTATCAAGAGATAAAAGAAAGTGAAAAAAAAGACAAATCTGGAAAGGAAACTTAACCTCTTCTTAGATGAGGGGGAAAAAAAGTTTCATTTGAATAATCCAGGATCAGATTTTTTGTTTCACATCCTTCGATCGAAAATGTATTTGTAATTCCTTTCTTCAAGGTCATTTCTTGTTCTAGTTCTAGTGATCTGGATACCTTAGAAATGTTCTTGTTCTAGTTCTAGTGATCTGGATACCTTAGAAATGTTCTTGCTCTAGTTCTAGTGATCTGGATACCTTAGAAATGTTCTTGCTCTAGTTCTAGTGATCTGGATACCTTAGAAATGTTCTTGCTCTAGTTCTAGTGATCTGGATACCTTAGAAATGTTCTTGCTCTAGTTCTAGTGATCTGGATACCTTAGAAATGTTCTTGTTCTAGTTCTAGTGATCTGGATACCTTAGAAATGTTCTAGTTCTAGTGATCTGGATACCTTAGAAATGTTCTTGCTCTAGTTCTAGTGATCTGGATACCTTAGTAATGTTCTTGCTCTAGTTCTAGTGATCTGGATACCTTAGAAATGTTCTTGCTCTAGTTCTAGTGATCTGGATACCTTAGAAATGTTCTTGTTCTAGTTCTAGTGATCTGGATACCTTAGAAATGTTCTTGCTCTAGTTCTAGTGATCTGGATACCTTAGAAATGTTCTTGCTCTAGTTCTAGTGATCTGGATACCTTAGAAATGTTCTTGCTCTAGTTCTAGTGATCTGGATACCTTAGAAATGTTCTTGTTCTTGTTCTAGTGATCTGGATACCATAGAAATGTTCTAGTTCTAGTGATCTGGATACCTTAGAAATGTTCTTGCTCTGGTTCTGGTGATCTGGATACCTTAGAAATTTTCTTATTCTAGTTCTAGTGATCTGGATACCTTAGAAATGTTCTAGTTCTAGTGATCTGGATACCTTAGAAATTTTCTTGCTCTAGTTCTAGTGATCTGGATACCTTAGAAATGTTCTAGTTCTAGTGATCTGGATACCTTAGAAATGTTCTAGTTCTAGTGATCTGGATATCTTAGAAATGTTCTTGTTCTAGTTCTAGTGATCTGGATACCTTAGAAAATTTCTTGCTCTAGTTCTAGTGATCTGGATACCTTAGAAATGTTCTAGTTCTAGTGATCTGGATACCTTAGAAATGTTCTTATTCTAGTTCTAGTGATCTGGATACCTTAGAAATGTTCTAGTTCTAGTGATCTGGATACCTTAGAAATGTTCTAGTTCTAGTGATCTGGATACCTTGGAAATGTTCTTGCTCTACTTCTAGTGATCTGAATACCTTAGAAATGTTCTAGTTCTAGTGATCTGGATACCTTAGAAATGTTCTTGCTCTAGTTCTAGTGATCTGGATACCTTAGAAATGTTCTTGCTCTAGTTCTAGTGATCTGGATACCTTAGAAATGTTCTTGCTCTAGTTCTAGTGATCTGGATACCCTAGAAATGTTCTTGTTCTTGATCTAGTGATCTGGATACCTTAGAAATGTTCTAGTTCTAGTGATCTGGATACCTTAGAAATGTTCTTGCTCTAGTTCTAGTGATCTGGATACCTTAGAAATTTTCTTAATCTAGTTCTAGTGATCTGGATACCTTAGAAATGTTCTAGTTCTAGTGATCTGGATACCTTAGAAATGTTCTTATTCTAGTTCTAGTGATCTGGATACCTTAGAAATGTTCTAGTTCTAGTGTTCTGGATACCTTGGAAATGTTCTTGCTCTAGTTATAGTGATCTGGATACCTTAGAAATGTTCTAGTTCTAGTGATCTGGATACCTTTGAAATGTTCTAGTTCTAGTGATCTGGATACCTTAGAAATGTTCTTGTTCTAGTTCTGGTTATCTGGATACCTTAGAAATGTTCTTAGAAATGTTCTTGCTCTAGTTCTAGTGATCTGGATACCTTAGAAATGTTTTTGTTCTAGTTCTAGTGATCTGGATACCTTAGAAATGTTCTTATTCTTGTTCTAGTGATCTGGATACCTTAGAAATGTTCTTATTCTAGTTCTAGTGATCTGGATACCTTAGAAATGTTCTACTTCTAGTGATCTGGATACCTTAGAAATGTTCTTGTTCTAGTTCTAGTGATCTTGATACCTTAGAAATGTTCTAGTTCTAGTGATCTGGATACCTTAGAAATTTTCTTGCTCTAGTTCTAGTGATCTGGATACCTTAGAAATGTTCTTGCTCTAGTTCTAGTGATCTGGATACCTTAGAAATGTTCTAGTTCTAGTGATCTGGATACCTTAGAAATGTTCTAGTTCTAGTGATCTGGATACCTTAGAAATGTTCTTAGAAATGTTTTTGCTCTAGTTCTAGTGATCTGGATACCTTAGAAATGTTCTAGTTCTAGTGATCTGGATACCTTAGAAATGTTCTATTTCTAGTGATCTGGATACCTTGGAAATGTTCTTGCTCTAGTTATAGTGATCTGGATACCTTAGAAATGTTCTAGTTCTAGTGATCTGGATACCTTTGAAATGTTCTAGTTCTAGTGATCTGGATACCTTAGAAATGTTCTTGTTCTAGTTCTGGTTATCTGGATACCTTAGAAATGTTCTTAGAAATGTTCTTGCTCTAGTTCTAGTGATCTTGATACCTTAGAAATGTTCTAGTTCTAGTGATCTGGATACCTTAGAAATGTTCTAGTTCTAGTGATCTTGATACCTTAGAAATGTTCTAGTTCTAGTGATCTGGATACCTTAGAAATGTTCTTAGAAATGTTCTTGCTCTACTTCTAGTGATCTGGATACCTTAGAAATGTTCTAGAAATGTTCTAGTTCTAGTGATCTGATAACCTTAGAAATGTTCATGTTGTAGTTCTAGTGATCTGGATACCTTAGAAATGTTCTTAGAAATGTTCTTGCTCTAGTTCTAGTGATCTTGATACCTTAGAAATGTTCTAGTTCTAGTGATCTGGATACCTTAGAAATGTTCTAGTTCTAGTGATCTGGATACCTTAGAAATGTTCTAGTTCTAGTGATCTGGATATCTTAGAAATGTTCTTGCTCTAGTTCTAGTGATCTGGATACCTTAGAAATGTTCTTGCTCTAGTTCTAGTTATCTGGATACCTTAGAAATGTTCTTGCTCTAGTTCTAGTGATCTGGATACCTTAGAAATGTTCTATTTCTAGTGATCTGGATACCTTGGAAATGTTCTTGCTCTAGTTATAGTGATCTGGATACCTTAGAAATGTTCTAGTTCTAGTGATCTGGATACCTTTGAAATGTTCTAGTTCTAGTGATCTGGATACCTTAGAAATGTTCTTGTTCTAGTTCTGGTTATCTGGATACCTTAGAAATGTTCTTAGAAATGTTCTTGCTCTAGTTCTAGTGATCTTGATACCTTAGAAATGTTCTAGTTCTAGTGATCTGGATACCTTAGAAATGTTCTAGTTCTAGTGATCTTGATACCTTAGAAATGTTCTAGTTCTAGTGATCTGGATACCTTAGAAATGTTCTTAGAAATGTTCTTGCTCTACTTCTAGTGATCTGGATACCTTAGAAATGTTCTAGAAATGTTCTAGTTCTAGTGATCTGATAACCTTAGAAATGTTCATGTTGTAGTTCTAGTGATCTGGATACCTTAGAAATGTTCTTAGAAATGTTCTTGCTCTAGTTCTAGTGATCTTGATACCTTAGAAATGTTCTAGTTCTAGTGATCTGGATACCTTAGAAATGTTCTAGTTCTAGTGATCTGGATACCTTAGAAATGTTCTAGTGATCTGGATATCTTAGAAATGTTCTTGCTCTAGTTCTAGTGATCTGGATACCTTAGAAATGTTCTTGCTCTAGTTCTAGTTATCTGGATACCTTAGAAATGTTCTTGCTCTAGTTCTAGTGATCTGGATACCTTAGAAATGTTTTTGTTCTAGTTCTAGTGATCTGGATACCTTAGAAATGTTCTTATTCTTGTTCTAGTGATCTGGATACCTTAGAAATGTTCTTATTCTAGTTCTAGTGATCTGGATACCTTAGAAATGTTCTAGTTCTAGTGATCTGGATACCTTAGAAATGTTCTTGTTCTAGTTCTAGTGATCTGGATACCTTAGAAATGTTCTAGTTCAAGTGATCTGGATACCTTAGAAATGTTCTTATTCTAGTTCTAGTGATCTGGATACCTTAGAAATGTTCTAGTTCTAGTGATCTGGATACCTTAGAAATTTTCTTGCTCTAGTTCTAGTGATCTGGATACCTTAGAAATGTTCTTGCTCTAGTTCTAGTGATCTGGATACCTTAGAAATGTTCTAGTTCTAGTGATCTGGATACCTTAGAAATGTTCTAGTTCTAGTGATCTGGATACCTTAGAAATGTTCTTGTTCTAGTTCTAGTGATCTGGATACCTTAGAAATGTTCTTGTTCTAGTTCTAGTGATCTGGATACCTTAGAAATGTTCTTAGAAATGTTCTTGCTCTAGTTCTAGTGATCTGGATACCTTAGAAATGTTCTAGTTCTAGTGATCTGGATACCTTAGAAATGTTCTAGTTCTAGTGATCTAGATACCTTAGAAATGTTCTAGTTCTAGTGATCTGGATACCTTGGAAATGTTCTTGCTCTAGTTCTAGTGATCTGGATACCTTAGAAATGTTCTAGTTCTAGTGATCTGGATACCTTAGAAATGTTCTTGCTCTAGTTCTAGTGATCTGGATACCTTAGAAATGTTCTTGCTCTAGTTCTAGTGATCTGGATACCTTAGAAATGTTCTTGCTCTAGTTCTAGTGATCTGGAGACCTTAGAAATGTTTTTGTTCTTGTTCTAGTGATCTGGATACCTTAGAAATGTTCTTATTCTAGTTCTAGTGATCTGGATACCTTAGAAATGTTCTAGTTCTAGTGATCTGGATACCTTAGAAATGTTCTTGTTCTAGTTCTAGTGATCTGGATACCTTAGAAATGTTCTAGTTCAAGTGATCTGGATACCTTAGAAATGTTCTTATTCTAGTTCTAGTGATCTGGATACCTTAGAAATGTTCTAGTTCTAGTGATCTGGATACCTTAGAAATTTTCTTGCTCTAGTTCTAGTGATCTGGATACCTTAGAAATGTTCTTGCTCTAGTTCTAGTGATCTGGATACCTTAGAAATGTTCTAGTTCTAGTGATCTGGATACCTTAGAAATGTTCTAGTTCTAGTGATCTGGATACCTTAGAAATGTTCTTGTTCTAGTTCTAGTGATCAGGATACCTTAGAAATGTTCTTGCTCTAGTTCTAGTGATCTGGATACCTTAGAAATGTTCTTAGAAATGTTCTTGCTCTAGTTCTAGTGATCTGGATATTCTAGAAATGTTCTAGTTCTAGTGATCTGGATATCTTAGAAATGTTCTTGCTCTAGTTCTAGTGATCTGGATACCTTAGAAATGTTCTTGCTCTAGTTCTAGTGATCTGGATACCTTAGAAATGTTCTTGCTCTAGTTCTAGTGATCTGGATACCTTAGAAATGTTTTTGTTCTAGTTCTAGTGATCTGGATACCTTAGAAATGTTCTTATTCTTGTTCTAGTGATCTGGATACCTTAGAAATGTTCTTATTCTAGTTCTAGTGATCTGGATACCTTAGAAATGTTCTAGTTCTAGTGATCTGGATACCTTAGAAATGTTCTTGTTCTAGTTCTAGTGATCTGGATACCTTAGAAATGTTCTAGTTCAAGTGATCTGGATACCTTAGAAATGTTCTTATTCTAGTTCTAGTGATCTGGATACCTTAGAAATGTTCTAGTTCTAGTGATCTGGATACCTTAGAAATTTTCTTGCTCTAGTTCTAGTGATCTGGATACCTTAGAAATGTTCTTGCTCTAGTTCTAGTGATCTGGATACCTTAGAAATGTTCTAGTTCTAGTGATCTGGATACCTTAGAAATGTTCTAGTTCTAGTGATCTGGATACCTTAGAAATGTTCTTGCTCTAGTTCTAGTGATCTGGATACCTTAGAAATGTTCTTGTTCTAGTTCTAGTGATCTGGATACCTTAGAAATGTTCTTAGAAATGTTCTTGCTCTAGTTCTAGTGATCTGGATACCTTAGAAATGTTCTAGTTCTAGTGATCTGGATACCTTAGAAATGTTCTAGTTCTAGTGATCTAGATACCTTAGAAATGTTCTAGTTCTAGTGATCTGGATACCTTGGAAATGTTCTTGCTCTAGTTCTAGTGATCTGGATACCTTAGAAATGTTCTAGTTCTAGTGATCTGGATACCTTAGAAATGTTCTTGCTCTAGTTCTAGTGATCTGGATACCTTAGAAATGTTCTTGCTCTAGTTCTAGTGATCTGGATACCTTAGAAATGTTCTTGCTCTAGTTCTAGTGATCTGGAGACCTTAGAAATGTTTTTGTTCTTGTTCTAGTGATCTGGATACCTTAGAAATGTTCTTATTCTAGTTCTAGTGATCTGGATACCTTAGAAATGTTCTAGTTCTAGTGATCTGGATACCTTAGAAATGTTCTTGTTCTAGTTCTAGTGATCTGGATACCTTAGAAATGTTCTAGTTCAAGTGATCTGGATACCTTAGAAATGTTCTTATTCTAGTTCTAGTGATCTGGATACCTTAGAAATGTTCTAGTTCTAGTGATCTGGATACCTTAGAAATTTTCTTGCTCTAGTTCTAGTGATCTGGATACCTTAGAAATGTTCTTGCTCTAGTTCTAGTGATCTGGATACCTTAGAAATGTTCTAGTTCTAGTGATCTGGATACCTTAGAAATGTTCTAGTTCTAGTGATCTGGATACCTTAGAAATGTTCTTGTTCTAGTTCTAGTGATCAGGATACCTTAGAAATGTTCTTGCTCTAGTTCTAGTGATCTGGATACCTTAGAAATGTTCTTAGAAATGTTCTTGCTCTAGTTCTAGTGATCTGGATATTCTAGAAATGTTCTAGTTCTAGTGATCTGGATATCTTAGAAATGTTCTTGCTCTAGTTCTAGTGATCTGGATACCTTAGAAATGTTCTTGCTCTAGTTCTAGTGATCTGGATACCTTAGAAATGTTCTTGCTCTAGTTCTAGTGATCTGGATACCTTAGAAATGTTTTTGTTCTAGTTCTAGTGATCTGGATACCTTAGAAATGTTCTTATTCTTGTTCTAGTGATCTGGATACCTTAGAAATGTTCTTATTCTAGTTCTAGTGATCTGGATACCTTAGAAATGTTCTTATTCTAGTTCTAGTGATCTGGATACCTTAGAAATGTTCTAGTTCTAGTGATCTGGATACCTTAGAAATGTTCTTGTTCTAGTTCTAGTGATCTGGATACCTTAGAAATGTTCTTATTCTAGTTCTAGTGATCTGGATACCTTAGAAATGTTCTAGTTCTAGTGATCTGGATACCTTAGAAATTTTCTTGCTCTAGTTCTAGTGATCTGGATACCTTAGAAATGTTCTAGTTCTAGTGATCTGGATACCTTAGAAATGTTCTAGTTCTAGTGATCTGGATACCTTAGAAATGTTCTTGTTCTAGTTCTAGTGATCTGGATACCTTAGAAATGTTCTTGTTCTAGTTCTAGTGATCTGGATACCTTAGAAATGTTCTTGTTCTAGTTCTAGTGATCTGGATACCTTAGAAATGTTCTTAGAAATGTTCTTGCTCTAGTTCTAGTGATCTGGATACCTTAGAAATGTTCTAGTTCTAGTGATCTGGATACCTTGGAAATGTTCTTGCTCTAGTTCTAGTGATCTGGATACCTTAGAAAAGTTCTAGTTCTAGTGATCTGGATACCTTAGAAATGTTCTAGTTCTAGTGATCTGGATACCTTAGAAATGTTCTTGTTCTAGTTCTGATTATCTGGATACCTTAGAAATGTTCTTAGAAATGTTCTTGCTCTAGTTCTAGTGATCTTTATACCTTAGAAATGTTCTAGTTCTAGTGATCTGGATACCTTAGAAATGTTCTAGTTCTAGTGATCTTGATACCTTAGAAATGTTCTAGTTCTAATGATTTGGATACCTTAGAAATGTTCTTAGAAATGTTCTTGCTCTACTTCTAGTGATCTGGATACCTTAGAAATGTTCTAGAAATGTTCTAGTTCTAGTGATCTGATAACCTTAGAAATGTTCATGTTCTAGTTCTAGTGATCTGGATACCTTAGAAATGTTCTTAGAAATGTTCTTGCTCTAGTTCTAGTGATCTTGATACCTTAGAAATGTTCTAGTTCTAGTGATCTGGATACCTTAGAAATGTTCTAGTTCTAGTGATCTGGATACCTTAGAAATGTTCTAGTTCTAGTGATCTGGATACCTTAGAACTTCGTGGAACCTGAAAGCAGGAGGGTGGAATAGGAACATTTACGCTAATATCAAAAACGTCTTTGCTATAAACGATTTTGCTATAGATTTAACAGTTGATGTATATCGTTGAGAAAAGAATGACTAGCTCGATGGCCACTCGGGGGAGAACTCTCGTTTGACTGATATAATTTTTCAATAAAAAAAAAAGCACACATATTGTAATTTGGCTAGAGAAATAGATCTAGAACTAGATCCAGTTTTGAAAGGACTATCGCTTTTGAGAATTTCCTACTCTATGGAATATTGATTCAATAATTTAATAAATGAATGCCCAGGAACATTGTGTGCATCGTCTTCTAAGTCAAGATCCAAAGGCCTATCATTGGAATAGTATCAATTGTAGTATTTCTATACATTCGCCTTAACCAGGCTGCTCTCTCGGCGGAAAGGTTGGGTGGGTGTGTGTGTGTGTGTGGGGGGGGGGTTTGTGTAAAAATGTTCCCTTGTATTTTAATCTAACATTCATTAGGTATTAAGAAAAAAAAACAATCGCTCTTTGCGTTGCATAAAGGAGGTATTTAAAAAAAAATTACTTTTAATGTTTTCATGTTACATTGTTTAATTAATTCTCCATGTATGTTGTTGTGATATCAGTTAACATTCGGATTTTTTCCCATTTGTTTTTTTTTTTTTTTTTTGTTGAATTAAAGGTTTATTTTGTTAAGAATATAATGTTCGTAAAATTCTTTATTTATAAACATTTCTCTTTAGTGGAGTTCTGGGTTCATTCAATTTGTTGATCAGTTGAGTTCGTGTTTGATTCACTTTAGTTAGAAGTTTATCTATTGAGTTGTGTAAATACAGTTGTAGGCTTAGTCACTTTGTTGATTGGTTACGTTCCTGGTTGTTGAACTTTATTCACTTTCAATTTGCTTATTCCCTTTTAATCATGAACCTCTACTTTGTTGAAACTTCATTCTATCAAATTTTCTATTGTTTTAACTAGTCATTGGAATGTTTAATGTGAAATTCCACATGTTCTTAGTGTATTAATTATTAATGTTATTAGATTTCAATATGGTTACAAAATATTAAAAAAAATAGCAAGCGACTAATCTACTGGAGCACTGTTATTGTCAGAGCTGTTATTGTCACAAAAGTTGTGGAAGGTAGAGAATATAGTGTGTAATTAGACCTTATCGACACAAAAGTTGTGGGGAACAATGTCTTATTAAGAATGAATAACAATTTCTAACGTGCTTGGAAAAAAACGAATTCAAAACTTCCCAGTGGTCAGTTTTGTTCCTATGTGCTATGGTCAAATGAGAAGTGCCAGTAAGAAAGTGACCATGTCCAGCTTGCTGTGCTCCAAGAAACACAAGCATGTGTCAGACGCACAAGGTAAGTTTGACCTAGATTTTTGTTTTTTTGCTAGAACAATTTTCTTCTCCAAAACAGCGTTAGACTCGTGATTTCGAGAGTAGATAGAAATTTGGTGGCCCATTCATCCACCTATGTAAATATGGTCTCATATTCTTTTGTTTTATAACTAACTAGACTTATTATCAGGGTTCATTGTAAGATAATTTAAACTAAGAATGCACATTGTATGCACATATATGTACACATGTTCTAAAACACGATTTAATAAGTAGTGCTTCTTTTGATTTTTTAAATGAAATATACCCAATGCAAATACTACTGTATCTCACGCCAAAGACTCTTAATAAAACAGGCACTTGACAAGAGGGACTGGACTATCTTTTCCAGAGCATAGGTATGATAGATACGCGTCTTGCCTAACCACCATGTTTTAAGGGGGGAGATGGAGTTGCGGTTGCTGGCCTAACCACCATGTTTTAAGGGGGGAGATGGAGTTGCGGTTGCTGGCCTAACCATCATGTTTTAAGGGGGGAGATGGAGTTGCGGTTGCTGGCCTAACCATCATGTTTTAAGGGGGGAGATGGAGTTGCGGTTGCTGGCCTAACCATCATGTTTTAAGGTGGGAGATGGAGTTGCGGTTGCTGGCCTAACCATCATGTTTTAAGGGGGGAGATGGAGTTGCGGTTGCTGGTTGTTCGTGCATCGAAAATTCATAATGGTGTTGAAAATATCGAAACCTGTTTTCTACGTCCAATGCTTACCAAAACAGTGGATCCATGTGCGGACCCATGGGGTCGCCTGTGATATACTCCAATACAAGTGAGGAAACTCAAACATTGAGATAGAAACAATTAGAGTGGCCTACGATAAAAGTTATGTTCTCTAACCTATTGATAATAAATGTGACATTGGTGTATATGGTCGCTATGAATTGTGTGAATTATATATATATATATATATATATATATATATATATATATATAGAGAGAGAGAGAGAGAGAGAGAGAGAGAGAGAGACATAGACAGAGTTGAATATAACTAACAAATACACAATGAAACGAACAAAGAAACCTAAAAAGACACTCAGGAAACTACAAAGATAAAGACACACATTTCTTATTCCATAAGACAAATTCTTACAACCTTCCCCTTCTATTCTATCGCCATTAGAGAAATAGAATTACGATTGCCTGAATCAGCCAGGAAAACCAAGAACATAGCATAGTTTAAGACTCTCATAAGATGCATGACTAAATAACAACATGGAGATGCTTCGGTCGTAATTCTTATTTCTTTAGAAGGATACGATTTGAAAGGGAGTGTCTCATTGTTTCATAAAATATATAAACAGCAATTGGAGAAAAAATGTTAAAGTTTTGCCCACTGACCTATATACATATATAGACTGAACGAGTTAATATTTTATCGTGATCACCGACATATTTTGATGTCTCTGGTTTTGGCGTTTTGTTGTCTTAAATAATAAATTTGATTTATTTGTTTCGGCATTAAAAAATTTGTTCTTTTTATCCTACCGAACATTACCAAAAGTCAACGTTTCACTGATTCACGACACACTCACTTCCAATTTCTATTATCAAATGTCAAAATGTTCACTCCTCCCAACAAAGCATGCCATCTGACATTTGTCATCTGGTCGTAACATCAACCACCATGACACAGCTGGTCCCAGTTTATTAACAATTCACATCGACGTAGAATTTGGAAACCGATGATATTGTTATGTTACACTTTGTTGTGCTTGGCTAATTGGAAGCAAACAAGGCAGGGGCAGGGGCTCCATAAAAAAGTGAGGAGGGTGTTTCCATCACTGGTCAGAACTTGAAGCAGGCCTCAACAGAGTGACGAGGTTAGCCTCTAACACAATCAAGTCAATGTCTCGTGAGATCTCCGATTTGTTGATCAAATTCTAATTGTCATCCAATAACTCCAAGCTATTGGAAGCTGTATTTTCCAGTGTTAACATTTGATCATTCTTAGATCTTTGGAAGAAATCGAAGTTGTTCGGCATTTTACGCCTATAGCATTTGGTCCATCTGTCGATCTATCAAATATTTACAATTAAAGCACTTTTTACATAGACCTATTGGATAATTTAAAAAAAAGTAACTTTAAACATTCGCTCACAATTTTAAGTACACCTTAAGTTTTAGTTATCCTTGGTTGAGAACCACTGGTCTTAATATGTTTCTCGGTTTAGTAGCAAGATCATCCCGTTTTCTATGGTTGAGAAGCACTAGCCTTCATGTATACCTTGTTTGAGAAGCACTGGTCTTCATGCTTACCTTGTTTGAGAAGCACTTGCCTTCATGTATACCTTGTTTGAGAAGCACTGGTCTTCATGTATACCTTGTTTGAGAAGCACTTGCCTTCATGTATACCTTGTTTGAGAAGCACTGGTCTTCATGTATACCTTGTTTGAGAAGCACTTGCCTACATGTATACCTTGTTTGAGAAGCACTTGCCTTCATGTATACCTTATTTGAGAAGCACTTGCCTTCATGTATACCTTGTTTGAGAAGCACTGGCCTTCATGTATACCTTGTTTGAGAAGCACTTGCCTTCATGTATACCTTGTTTGAGAAGCACTTGCCTTCATGTATACATTGTTTGAGAAGCACTTGCCTTCATGTATACCTTGTTTGAGAAGCACTTACCTTCATGTATACCTTGTTTGAGAAGCACTGGCCTTCATGTATACCTTGTTTGAGAAGCACTGGTCTTCATGCTTACTTGGTTTGAGAAGCACTGGCCTTCATGTATACCTTGTTTGAGAAGCACTTGCCTTCATGTATACCTTGTTTGAGAAGCACTTGCCTTCATGTATACCTTGTTTGAGAAGCACTTGCCTTCATGTATACCTTGTTTGAGAAGCACTGGCCTTCATGTATACCTTGTTTGAGAAGCACTTGCCTTCATGTATACCTTGTTTGAGAAGCACTTGCCTTCATGTATACCTTGTTTGAGAAGCACTGGCCTTCATGTATACCTTGTTTGAGAAGCACTGGTCTTCATGCTTACTTGGTTTGAGAAGCACTGGCCTTCATGTATACCTTGTTTGAGAAGCACTTGCCTTCATGTATACCTTGTTTGAGAAGCACTTGCCTTCATGTATACCTTGTTTGAGAAGCACTTGCCTTCATGTATACCTTGTTTGAGAAGCACTGGCCTTCATGTATACCTTGTTTGAGAAGCACTTGCCTTCATGTATACCTTGTTTGAGAAGCACTTGCCTTCATGTATACATTGTTTGAGAAGCACTTGCCTTCATGTATACCTTGTTTGAGAAGCACTTGCCTTCATGTATACCTTGTTTGAGAAGCACTGGCCTTCATGTATACCTTGTTTGAGAAGCACTGGTCTTCATGCTTACTTGGTTTGAGAAGCACTGGCCTTCATGTATACCTTGTTTGAGAAGCACTTGCCTTCATGTATACCTTGTTTGAGAAGCACTTGCCTTCATGTATACCTTGTTTGAGAAGCACTTGCCTTCATGTATACCTTGTTTGAGAAGCACTGGCCTTCATGTATACTTTTTTTGAGAAGCACTAGCCTTCATGTATACCTTGTTTGAGAAGCACTGGCCTTCATGTATACCTTGTTTGAGAAGCACTTGCCTTTATGCTTACCTTGTTTGAGAAGCACTTGCCTTCATGTATACCTTGTTTGAGAAGCACTTGCCTTCATGTATACCTTGTTTGAGAAGCACTTACCTTCATGTATACCTTGTTTGAGAAGCACTGGTCTTCATGCTTACCTTGTTTGAGAAGCACTTGCCTTCATGCTTACCTTGTTTGAGAAGCACTGGTCTTCATGCTTACCTTGTTTGAGAAGCACTTGCCTTCATGCTTACCTTGTTTGAGAAGCACTGGCCTTCATGTATACCTTGTTTGAGAAGCACTGGTCTTCATGTATTCTTTGTTTGAGAAACGCTGGTCTTCATGCATAAATAATAAAATAGTAAAACATAAAAAGTATTATTAATCATTATTTATATTCGGTGTATACTGTAAGGTTGTTGTGTAAAAAAACACAACATTGTAAATTATTTCAATATGACCTCAACCTATTATACTTCCGAAATGGCCTGAATTTCGTGTCCGTGGGGTGTCCAGACTGTCGCTGTATACAGTGCTGTCCAGCCAGTTTTAGTTATCCTCACTCTGGAAGTAGCCAGTGATCGATAGAAAGGCGTTGGGGGGCTTAGTCCTTGGAGACGTCTCCCAATGAGTCGTCAATACAATGGTTTACAATCGTAGTGGCTCGGCTCATAGAGAGGTCATCATAGAGTAGTTATCATAGAGTCAACGGCTTTTCCAAACTAATTTATGGACTTTGTTAAACAGATAGACTGCTCTGTATGGCTGTACGCTATGGAACAGTCTATAAAGGCTGTACGCTACAGATGACATTGTAATACTGTTCTGCTATAAACTGTTCGCTAAACATTACTCTTCAAGACTGGACGCTGTTGACCGCTCTTTGAAGCTGTACGCAAACTAACTAAAACTTTATTGTTTGACAAATTATAGCTTGCAATGCAACGGTAGACCAGCGCTTCTTAAACAAAGAATACATGAAGATGGATGGCTGCCTGGTCGTGCGGTTTGCGCGCTGGACTGTCGTTCAGATTTATCGATGGTCCAGGGTTCAAACCCTGCCCGCTCACATCCCCCGTCGTCCTGCGGGAGGTTTGGACTAGGAAGTAATTATCTCCAACTTTGAAGGAACATTCGAAACATATAAAACAAACAAACAAACAAACAGATTTTAGCGGATTCTATTACCCATTAAATATACTATAATAACGAAATGACTAAGGCTTATACTAGATGCTAGTCTTCTGTGTAAACAAAGTTGAAGTTTGGGTTATCCAATATTTAATGTCCTACTCACTGACCTATATGTTATACCTAGAATGAACATGGACATCTCTAACACTACACAAAAATGTGAATAACGTATATGTAATTAAACATCGAAAATAAGAGCACTCTCGTCTCATAATTATTATTTTGCAGTTTTTAGATACATACTCTAGATCTAGAAAGAACTAGGTAATCAATCTATTTCAATGTACAATCTCAAATCAATAGATGATTAAAATCAACAGACTTGAATTACTTCGATCTAGGATTTTCGAAACATTATCTAAATGGAAACTAACAGGAAACGGCTATATCATAGATTTACGTAAATATATAGTTCTGTGATTAATAGCCCATTCTATTTAAAATCCGAAAAATGGTATTGCTTTATTATTTCTATTCTTTGAAAACTAAAGATCATTAGTTTTCTAAGACAGAAAAGATTAATTTACCTAGATTCGGGCGACTTCCCTTACAGCTTGAAAAGGAGTTACGTACATAACAATTTATATATCTATTGGTCTGTGATCTGTTCATTATTGGATAAGAATTAGTTCCGTTTTTCAGTCTAGGTTTAATATATATAGGTCTTGAATAATCCTATACTTTAAAATCTAACCTTCATTAATACAAGCGATAAGCATATTCTTACATTAATTTTATAATCATACATGTAAAAAAAAAAAGCTTCTGAAAAATATAGGATGCACATTGTCCTTGTTTTATATATTTGTTTACAATACCTCTATTCAAGTCAGAACTTCATGGAGGAACCTGAGTGGAACCTGGACATGGATCTCAAAAAAGGCTCTAATGATTTTTTTTATAGTAATTTAACAATCGACGTATATCGCTGAGAAAAGAACAAACGAACTCGCTCGTTGGCCACACGAGGGAAACTCTAGTTTGACAGTTCTAATTCTTTAAGGTAAAAACAAAAATTTAAATTTGGCTAGAGAAAGAAAAAAAAATATTTATCTTGAACTGACTAGACGTCTTCGGGTATTTCCGCATTTCTTGAAGAGTTGAACACATTAAAGCTCAGGAAAATTGTGCGCATCGCCTTTTAAGTCTAGATTAAAAAACTTTTCATATTATTTTGTTATTATAGACATCTTTTCTCTCTCTTTCTCTCCACTCCCTCGCACTCTGATTCTTTTTTTTTCTATCTTTCTATTCCCTCTTTCTCTTCCTCTGATGCTTTAAAAAACAAAAGGCAACTTTCTGCTTACTATTTCCCTTTTCTGTTTTCTGACCTCTTCCTCTGGAAGCCTGTCTCCTGTTTTAGTCCGATGGATCAATTATGGTGTCCAAATAGTCTGAACCAAGGGAGATAATAAATTGTTTTGTGATCAGAAAAGCCGAGTCATGTGAAATGTTAGTCATGTGTTCTTACATAACTTTATGTTTCTGTTGTTTTAACAATCATATGTACATGTGAAATACTTTACAATGTGTACACAGATCTATGTAACTTTAGTCACGATTACATCTTTACTAATCTATAGAGTATAATATTCTTCATAGGTACACCAATTACCAGATATTGCCATCCACTATAGTTTCAACTGGAAATAGTTATTATCGGTATTTATAGTAGATTGTAAATGAGGGCTTCTTCTGGCCAGCACAATAACCAACCACCCAGGGGCGTAGCTAGGAATTTTACATCTTTGGGGGCCCGGAGGGCTTGACCTCTTTAGGGGCCCCTGCATTTTTGCGTAATATTACATTTTTAATGTAAAAAACACTCATTTGGGGGATCCCTTCATGTGGGGGCCCGGGGAGGATTTTCAATTTCTCCCCCCTCTTACCCCCCACCCTAGCTACGCCACTGCAACCAACATAACGTATGTAAGGCACCCAATTGAGTTGTGTGGATGTAAGGACGTTCCGAAAATTCCGAAACCCAAAATTCAAGTCTTCATCTGAAGTCGAACCCGAGACCACCTTCTTATAGTTGGCCTTAGATCCACTTACATTTACAATTGATGATTAACCCTCAAATATCCAAACATACTTGTTGGTTCAAAGAACACAATAACATTATATTTAAGAACAGAATTTCGTTTCTAAAATAGTAGTGTAGATATAAACTTTATGTTTTTACAATTCATTCTGTTAGCTTCAAAGCTGTTCATGGAGGGAAATTAACTAGTTTGACTGTTATCCAAAATATAATCATCTTAAAATTAAGTTTGGACACACTTTCTTCGGATTTTCTTGCACTCGACTCAAATATTTCTTTGTATTTTGAATATGTTTCAGTGGGTATTCCCGAACTCGACTCAAATATTTCTTTGTATTTTGAATATGTTTCAGTGGGTATTCCCGAACTCGACTCAAATATTTCTTTGTATTTTGAATATGTTTCTGTGGGTATTCCCGGACTCGACTCAAATATTTCTTTGTATTTTGAATATGTTTCAGTGGGTATTCCCGAAATCGACTTAAATATTTCTTTTTATTTAAATATGTTTCAGTGGGTATTCCCAAACTCGGCTGAAAGGTTTCTTTTATTTAAATATGTTTCAGTTGGTATTCCCGCACTCGGCTCAAAGCTTTTTTGTATTTGTGTAAATACAACTTTTATTTTAAAGTTACCTGTTTTCACAAATAAATACATAAAAAGACGTGCTTAAATTCACAAAGATTTAGTTTTCATCTATAGTCTGAATCTTATTTTTTTGTTGTTGTCATAATCAGGGGCGTATCTTAGAATTAGATATCATTTGCGGCCCGGTTGGGGGGGGGGGCTTAACTTCTTTAGGGGCTCCTGCATTTTTCAATAATCATTTTTGTGGTTTTCAATAGCAGACTTCCAAAGGACAAAACATTAAAGCATCACTAATATAACATGATATTTAAAAAGGCGAATCCTTATATAAATCTATAAAACAATAAGTATGCCTAAATCAGGGGAAAAAAAATATGAACTATGAATTGCGTTAGTCTTCTGTTGGCTCCAGACATTAATAGTCAGACAGACAGTGGCAATCCTTTCCCTGGGGAGTCGTGTTTCCTATCTTGGGTTGTTTAATCATGGATCTATTAACTCTACTACTCCTAGTCCCAAACACAATTTATGAGAACTTGTGAGCTGAAATAATGTGACTTTCACTCAATTACATTCTTTTATGTTGTTTTTAGAACTGGTCATTATAGCAGTGCATAAAGACATTTATGTTAAATTTGGACGTTAGATGTTCTTTATATCTTGCTATATAATTTACAAATAAAAAAAAAACCTATTGAAATACTCAGAAAGACTCAAAGATAGAGGCACATTTCTTATTCCATACGCTAGAATAAATTCATAAAAGTGCTCCTTTTCTTCCTAGTGCCATTAAAGAATGGAATAGGTTGCCTGAATCAGCCGGGAAAACAAACGACTTAGCAAATTTTAAGTCACTGATTAACCTGCAAGACAAGATTGACTTAATTACCTTCCTTTTTGAAGTAACTTCTGTAATATATAAGATATTTGAGTGAAAAGTCAAGCCCCAAACACAAGGATTATACTACAACGGTTCTCAAATTACACTACACTGTAACAAAACCACTACTAAATCATACTAGGTAGTTCTTTCAGAACGTGTCATCTATGAGAGCTGATAATGTAAAGCTCATCTGTTTCTATGGAGCACAGCTAACGGGGCTGCCGTGTGGCTAGCACAACGACGAACCGGCTTGACATCCCAAACGTATGAGGCCTGGTAGGTCCTTGAACTTTCAAAACTCGAAATCCCAAGTCATTTTCCCGCATCGAGTGCAGATAAAACCGTTGTCCGCCAGCGGTCTATTTAAGTTATCATTTCGTCTTCTGCATCAATACCTGCCTGAAGAAGATTTGTATGATCCGCTGGCTAGACAAGATCTCGATTGAGAACTGTGGCAAAGAACAAAACAGCAGCCCATTGAAGTAGATATCCTTCAGAGACGCTGGAGGTCACACCCTTCGCAAACCTGCATCCAACATAACAAGGCAAGCCCTAACCTGGAACCCCCAAGGAAAGAGGAAGAGGGGACGGCCCAGGAATACATGGCACCGCGATTGGAAGCAGATGGGCAAGACGTGGGGACAGTTGGAGAGACTCGCCCAGAACCGAGATGCTTGGAGGAAGCTGGTTGGTGGCTTATGCCCTAACAGGGACCACAGGCAGAGATGAGATGAGATGATTCCGTCTTCTGCGTTTGTCTTCAATAAGGAATTTCCTTTGGGTCTAAAATATGTGTTCCGCAGCCTTTTTGAGAGCTCTCCTATTGTCTCTTTCAGAGGTCATCTGCTGCCAGCTACTTTCCTCTATTCAAGTGATGACGAACTGGCGCCTGAGTTGATCTTTATAGTGCAGATCTATATTAGCACAATAAATAGGCCCACCCAAACAGGGGCGTAGCTAGGAATTTTGCAACGTTTGGAGGCCCGGGGGGAGCTTGACCTCTTTTGGGAACCCCTGCATTTTGCGTAATATTTATTTTTAATGTTAAAACACTTATTGGTGTCCCCCCCCCAAGTAGGGGCCCGGGGGGATTTTCAAATTCTCCCCTCTTTTTCCCTCGCCCTAGCTACGTCACTGCACCCAAAAAAAAATTTTTATTTTTCTAAAAAGAGTTAATAAGTCAAAGATTTTAGTTTGTATTTGCATCTATATCGATACTGTTATAGTCGTAATGCTGAGATGGACAATAGTAGTCAAAATGAATTTCTATTTGTTTGGACCAATAAAAGTATCTTTGAAATGTTCACCTTGTTTGATTTGTCAAGGTGCAATGTGGTAAAATAAATAGGTCACAGCTGGGTCTTCAAAATCGCATGAAATGCTACACTTGTCATATGTTTTCGGGCTTGAATGTTGAACTGTAGCTTGTCGCTGAATGTTCTGTTTCTAACCTAAAAATAAGCAAAATGTTTTGCTAAATACCCCGAATGTGAGAAGTGTTCCGTTCAGGAAAAGGTATGGGAACCACTGGACTAAATAATGTCAAGGAAGATAAATTGAACTTCAATTCTGCCAACTATATAAAAAATAATGGGATATTAAAGGAAGAGCTTAAAACAATCAAACATAAATGCAATTCAGATTCTAGACCCTCCCCCCCCAAAAAAAAAAAAAAACTACAATTTTGTCATCAGTTCCGGCGCTAATTGAACACAGAATCAAAGATGTCAATATGTGTCTAGCAGACGCCAGAAATGTAATGTCTGACAGGAGATCACGTGTTTCGAGTCAATACAGACGACTAATTGTCCTGCGGTAGTTTTTGTCGTTAGAACCTTTTAGACCTTGTGGTAGGGAGGGGGGCTGTAACGGAGGAACTTTTGAAGAATACATTAAAGGAACTGAGTGAAAAGCTAATGAAATCAAGGTCCTGGATGTAGCTACTCAAGTCTGGAAATGGCTTCAGTAAAACTGGGATGTCTTAAACTATAGAAGTAAAGTGTTCCCTTTTTTTTTCTCTGTCTTTTTGTCCCGCTCATCTCGTTTGGTCACTTAAAAAGAAAAAAAAATTCGGGCAAAAAAATTAATACAATGAAAATGTGAAAAAGTCTGGCCAAGGTTTTTCGTCTCAAATAAAAGCGTTTGCTGACTTGTCTTTAAAAAAGTATGGAAATTTTTACTGTAGTCGAACTTGTCCAACTTTGGGCTGAATCAGATTCCACGGCACAGACTGGAGAGTAAAAATAATATTGTTTCTTTCCTCGGGTAAGACCTTGTTTCAGTTTTGGCCTCGGAATCTTACCATCTTCGTGGCCACATTTTTTCTTTTTTGTAATATCGATCAGACGTGAGTCGTAAGCAGACGCGAGGAAATTTCCCAGGATTCAGCCTAGCAGAATGGATTGAAATAATGGAATGTAGCGGTAGAGACCATTCAGGAGGCCGAGGCGGGGAATGCTGGGTTGAAGGAATAGTAAGAAGATGTAAGATTGAAGTGTAATGAATTATTGCATATGCAGAGAGTAAGCTTGTGGAAACAGAACAAGCCAAAACAAACTCAAAAAAAAAAGCCTTGATGATTGGTTGCATTCTATTTTCGTTTCTTTGCGTGTCGCTATGGGGTGTAACAACATATGACATCAATCAAACCTTGTCTAAGCCCAATCAAATATTATGTTATCATAATGACAAAGTTTTCGATTCCGAAGATTAAGGATTAGTGTTGTGTTTCACATGACCACGCAAGTCCAGTTGCGACCTGCATATTTTTCCGCACAAGATGCAGACAAAGCCTATTTCTTTACGTCTCCTGCGCCTGTCTTCTACGGGGGCTTTTTTTCTAGACCTTTAATGTTAATAGATGCTTATTAAAGTAGTAGGCAAGGGAAAATGACAGTGTGACTCAGGTGTTATTTTGGTTAGCATAATTCTACATTTTCAGGATGTAAAGTCTGATAACAAAACACCACGCTAAGCCGGGGATAATTTGGTCGGTGAATAGTTTCAGTGTATAAATTTCATTTTAATATCATAGAATGAATATTCCAATTAAGAGTATAGAATACAAAATAAATTTCAATAACAACTCAACAAAAAAAAAAACTCAACATTCAGCTTAAAACTTATGGATTTTCAAAACGAACGAGTCTCCTCTATTTATAAATTTACCTTACAAAGTTGGAATAAGAATCAAATAGAAAAATCCAGAGACGGATGTCAAATTAAATTTTGCTTTTATGTTAAAGAAAAAATTTCCTCCCCTGAATTGTTTGCCGTTCTCTTCGAAGACATAGACCATTTTGCAGAATAAGAATGCAGTCACGTTCTGTAACCTCCATATAACTTCATGAATAAGGTAACAACAACAAACAGAAAAAAGTTGAGGATGATGGATGCATTAGTCTTAAACTTTATTTTAGTTTTAGTTATTTGACTACATTTGTTACCCTATTGTGTGTTCAAGCTTTACATAAATACATTAAATCACGTTTACGACAACTCACTAAATACAGAAGAAACATAAACTTTTTGGTGTGTAAAGCAACATCTACAAATTACTTTAAAAACAACAACACAAAGCTTATATAATGGAAAGAACTGCGCATTTACTGATATAATAATATAAGATTTAACAAAGTTTCAACGCAATCAAAGAATTGGATTTGGGAGAAAAAAACGTGTTAAAGAATCCAGACAGACAGTCAGACAGACAGAGTGTGTTAAGCTTTGTACCCTTTTCAGACCATAGCTCTGTGGGGTAGAGGATGTAAATCTCATTTGTTTTCATGGCTGACGGTTAACGAGGCTGTCACGTGACCAGCACAACAACCAACCCCGTTTACTTCTACAAAGTACGCCAGGTACCCATTAGAGTTGGCGTCCTAAAAATTGTGGAGTTCAAAATCCCAGTCATCACCAAGATTCGAACTCGAGACACCTGTTACAGAAGCCAAGCGCTTTACCACTCAGCCATCAAGCCTAGGTCAAGATGACAAAAAAAGACCGAAACCTCCCAGTTTTTCAACATATCTGTTATCCTGTTTCTTTAAAACGACTACCAAACATCCCAGTTTTTCAACATATCTGTTGTCTGTTTCTTTAAAACGACTACAAAACATCTCAGTTTTTCAACATATCTGTTATCCTGTTTCTTTAAAACGACTACAAAACATCTCAGTTTTTCAACATATCTATTGTCCTGTTTCTTTTAAAACGACTACAAAACATCTCAGTTTTTCAACATATCTATTGTCCTGTTTCTTTTAAAACGACTACAAAACATCTCAGTTTTTCAACATATCTATTTCTTATCTGTTTCTTTAAAACGACTACAAAACATCTCAGTTTTTCAACATATCTATTGTCCTGTTTCTTTTAAAACGACTACAAAACATCTCAGTTTTTCAACATATCTATTGTCCTGTTTCTTTTAAAACGACTACAAAACATCTCAGTTTTTCAACATATCTGTTGTCTGTTTCTTTAAAACGACTACAAAACATCTCAGTTTTTCAACATATCTGTTGTTCTGTTTCTTTTAAAACGACTACAAAACATCTCAGTTTTTCAACATATCTGTTGTCCTGTTTCTTTAAAACGACTACAAAACATCTCAGTTTTTCAACATATCTATTTCTTATCTGTTTCTTTAAAACGACTACCAAACATCTCAGTTTTTCAACATATCTATTTCTTATCTGTTTCTTTAAAACGACTACAAAACATCTCAGTTTTTCAACATATCTGTTGTCCTGTTTCTTTAAAACGACTACAAAACATCTCAGTTTTTCAACATATCTGTTGTCTGTTTCTTTAAAACGACTACAAAACCTCCCAGTTTTTCAACATATCTGTTGTCTGTTTCTTTAAAACGACTACCAAACATCCCAGTTTTTCAACATATCTGTTGTCTGTTTCTTTAAAACGACTACAAAACATTCCAGTTTTTGAACATATCTGTTGTCTGTTTCTTTAAAACGACTACAAAACATTCCAGTTTTTCAACATATCTGTTGTCTGTTTCTTTAAAACGACTACAAAACATTCCAGTTTTTGAACATATCTGTTGTCTGTTTCTTTAAAACGACTACAAAACATTCCAGTTTTTCAACATATCTGTTGTCCTGTTTCTTTAAAACGACTACAAAACATTCCAGTTTTTCAACATATCTGTTTCCTATCTGTTTCTTTAAAACGACTCAAATTAACCTTACGTATGGACGATACACTTCTGTTGTTGTGTTCATCTGAATTGGAAATCAAGTTTTATTACGAGACGGCTACATCTGACGAGGGCAATGCCATTTGGTGCTTAATGTGCCGTAGTCTTAGAGACAGACCTGAGGCATCCTTATCAATATCAGCTATCGATTTTAAGGGTCGATACCTTTGCATGTATAAGAGTTTGTTCACTGCTCTCATCTTTTCGTTTCAGTATTATACTATTTTTACAAAGTTTATATCGTCATTCTGTCTGTCTGTCTGGTAAATTTTTTACCCGTTATTACCCCACGCCCATTCTCGAATCAAGTTGTAATTTTACACATTTATTTATTGTACCTAACAAAACATGAGTCAATAAAAATAGTTAATTAGTAATTGGTAATTGATTATTTTTATCGAAAGAAGGAATTAAATCCAACAGTATTGAGAGATGTGGCTGTAAATGTGGTTATTCCCCTTGTTACATTTTATACACGTTTTTCTCACACTTCCCATTCTCGGATCATGTTTTCCAATTTTGCAGTTATTCATAGTTGTTGACAATTCGTAAAAAAAATAAGTAATTAATTATTGAATTAGTGGTCATTCATTTATTTTGTTTTATTTAAAATTAGCTAAATCCTGTAGTAATTAAATATATCATATATGGCAGTGAATTTGCGGTTCGTTTCCTTATATAATCTTTGTTTATTATTTTAAAACGTTTTTTTTTTTGCTTGTTGAGTATTTTTATGAATTCTGATATTATGAAATAGTTATTTATTTTGCGGACATATGTTTTTCTGTGATCCTTTAAATCACCAAGACTGTTAAGACACTTACATTGAAGCAGAGCAAATTAATACCGTTCGACTATATCAATCGTATGAAATCCACGCTAAATGCACCTGAATAAAATGAAATACACCCTGATACCTCTCGATCCAAAATAGACGGAATCAACATCTCCACAAACTAATACACAACACTTATACAGTGGCGTAGCTAATGATTTGTGGGACGGGGGGGGGGGTTGTCCTCTTTAGGGGCCCCCTGAATTTTGATTCTCACATCATGACATGAGATAATGACGTAATTTTTAACTCAAAAATAAATTTCGGACACTCAAGTGGGGGCCCGGGGGGGGGATTTTCTAATTTGGACCACCCTCACCACACCTTAGCTATGCCACTGCACTTATACCTAGCAAAGCGATAGATTCATACAGAATGTTTGAGGCAACGTCTGTGTTATATAAGATAAGAGTGACATAACAGTAAAGTAAAGTTTCCCTTTCAGACCATGTGATCTATCATAACAGTAAGAGTGGATAAAAAGTTTTTATTTCAAAAATAAGAAAAAAAAATTCATTTTTTAATGTACTAAATGTTTATTTGGCTACCTCTTTACCGATCACACCAGTGACCTGAATTTATTACAGCTTTACAACTTGTGCCTCACATTTACAAGATTAACAACAGAACAGCTTTTGCTCTAAACCCAACCCATTTCAGTTAACTCTCCATTTACAGTTATCTACACACAACAGAATATAGTAATTCAATAGATTTGTCCTCATGTGCACTATATTTTCCAGCGGACGAATAATTGCTACGTGTTTATTTCTTCGGCTCAGACTGCTCGGGCTCCTTGGGGACTAGAAGCGAAGTAATTGATATTAATAGGATAAGTAGTTCTTTGTTGTGATAACATGTATATATAGGTCTGTGGTGCTTGGCGGACATTTGTTGTTTAAGGCGAAACGTGAACATTACGGTGAAGGGGAGGTAACTCCAATTAATTAAATTGTTTAGTTGTTATGTTCTCATTATTGTATGAATCTTTTACAGATAATTGTCTAGCTGATAGGGATTTCTTATGCTTTGATAGTAAACGTTATTCGGTGTATATATGGTTTATCTTTTGATTATTTTGACTATTATATCTGTCTGCAATACTCTGTACAAGGCTACAGACTCTTTATACGAGATGCGACAACGTCTGGTGGTATGTGGGTTCTGATTGGTCAGAAGTTATGTTGTAACCTTGACATTAGATATTACGAGATATGTCTTAAAATATACGATATTATAACATGATGATACAAGATGTCGTAAGATACATATGATGATACAGCAAAGCATAACATGTGATGATACACGATGTTATATCATAATAGATATGATAATGTATGATATAATAACGCAAAATAATACAACATATCGCATGTAAATAATGAATGAGTCTGGTGTGAATGTATAATTTGGTTCCCTATAATTCTAATGTTTTATTTGGTGTAATGCACAAATTGTAAGACAAATTTCCTTATGGATAGTAAAGATTATTATTATTATTATATGATGATACGAGATCTCATAACATATGATGGAACAAATATCATAACTTTACATGATATAACACATCATAACATTTGATGCTATGACATATGTAATACATGATGATACAAAATACCATAACATATGATGGTACAACATAGCATAACATATGATAATACAAGATAGTATAGGATGATACAAGATATCATAACATTTGATGATAAAACATATCACAATACACGATGCCCCAAGCTATCATGACATATAATACAAGATATCATAACATGATTATACAAGATGTCATATGTTGATACAAGATAACATGACATTTGATGATACAAAATGTCATAATAGATAAGATCTAACTTATGAATGAACTTAAATATCATAAGTTTGATAACAGGCGAAACTCTAACTTTTAACAAGGTACACTATTATAACAAAACAACAACAAAAACAAAAAAATAAGGCAAAAAAAAAACAAAAACAAAAACAAAACAAAAACAAAACAAAAACAAAACAAAAACAAAACAAAAAACAAAACAAAAACAAAACAAAAACAAAACAAAAAGAAAAAACAACGTCATATCTTTTCAAGTCCAGTAATTCAGTTCATTAAAACTCCCTGACATCTCTCTCCCCAACCAGACCCCAACATTATGGCCTACACCAGACTTTGCTGGCCACGGAAGGCCAAAGCTCTCTTGTCCTCAGATCTCGTCTGCAATCTTAAGTCTCGGCACGAACCAGGGCTTTGGATGAAGGCTTTCAAAAAAAAAAGATGTACCAGCAAGCCGCTTTTCAATCAAATACTTCACGATTATGCCTGATAGAAAGAATTTCAAATGAACGCAAAGAAAGGCAGAGGACCTCCTCGTCAAAGGCTATCACCAGCTCAGAGGACCTCCTCGTCAAAGGCTATCACCAGTCCTATTCTAAAACTTCCAAAATATCTTAAACTAACGTTTGCTCTAATGATTGCCCAGAGTGAGTCTTTCAACTGTCTAGTCGTCAATGTAAAGAGGCTCCTCCCACCCCCTTTTACTAAATGCTCACCAAAAAAAGAACATCTTTCAGGCCAGCAGTAGCATAGGTTTAGTGTGAGAATGGCTTAGTGGAAGATTCGTACAAAAATAAAATCTGGGCCAAAATTGATTCCGCTAAATATTGCTAAAGACCTGTTTAGAAAAGTGAATTTAAGTAGAAGGAGGAGCTATGTATGTGTATATGTGTATGTGTGGCATAATGGGGAGTTAACTATTTTTGAGCTAGTGTAAAGACAGGAGTGATTTCCCTTAAGAAGTTTATATAAGGGCATGTAAAGTGTATTTAGTTGCCACTTGCTCTTGAGTTACCAGCTCGACCACTGGACCTGTGTTGTGAACTGTATATATTTTTTTTTCGAGTAGTTATTGGTCGTGTGTCTTGGGATACTCAGGAAAAGTGTGCCCTGCTGTAGAGATCTTTGGGTTAAGTATATCTTTAATCAAAATATACAAAATACATTATGATTAAAGATACACTTTAGCCCAAACATCTCCATGCAACTCGATTATAAAAGTTGTACCGGTTAATTGTGTATCTTGGCGCAGTTCTCTCTAAGCACTCCAAGATCTGACGTTGTAACTTATACAGTAAATTAAAACCTAAACAGACACTTCAGTCTTGTACCTTCTCTCAGCCTCGATTTCAATTTGAACTGATAGAGCGAGCCTCACTTTCAAGTATGCTTTTTTTTCCCATTATGTTGTACTAGTTACGTATCGAAACTTATCCTGCAGACGACTTCACATTTTTCGTTTCGTTTCTTTTTACTTTTGGAAAGAGATTAATTCTTTATTTTGCATACACTGTGTTAATATAATATTTCCAGGTAATTCACTATTCCGCAATGCCTGTTGACACGAATATAAATTGATGGATACATTTTTGCAAAGCTTATATCAAATCACTCTGTCTGGTAAAAAGTTTGTATACATTATTTCTCCAATACCCATTGTCGAATCAAGTTGAAACTTTACACAATTATTTGATGTACCCATAGACATAAATAAATATAGACTGGCCGATAAAAGAGTTTTATAAAACGAAAATTTGTGACTTGCAATTTTGTGTACTTTATTATACAGCAGTGTAGTTTTGTTTAATCTCTAAGACTGAAGATCATGCAACTTTTCAGAATTCGGAAATCCGACAACAATAGATATACATGTTTTAAAGTTACATGAAGTTACTTCCTTTTTCCAGCCTATATTTATTGATGTCTATGGATGTACCTATCAAAACATGAATCAATTAAAAACAACAACATCAAATTAGTAAACTAATTATTTTATTTGGTATCGAAAAAGGGAAATAAATGCTATTTATTAAACGATGTGTACATATATGTTGACTAATCCCCTTATTACGTTTTCTACACGAGTTTTTTTCTCTCATTGTCAGATCAAGTTGAAATTATGTACACCTATTGGTAGTCTACATGAAAGTTTTGACAAACTAGTTAATTTATTAGCGGTAATTAATTCATTTAGTTTTATATAAAAAAGTAGCATATTCTTGCAGTATTGAGACTTATTGCAGTGATTTAGCGATTCTTTCCCTGAGATAAGCTTTTAAAAAAAAAAGTATGTAAAAATATTCCGCTTTTTTTTTTGTTTTCATAAAATGTCTATTTTGTTAGACCGTTCTTTGTTTCGAGTGTCACATTATAACTTTGCCAAGTATATACTTAAGTCAATAATTAGTACTGCACTCATATACAATATTACATCATGTTGGGTTTTTTTTTGCGATCGATTGCTGAAAATGTATGTGATTATAAATAACTCTATTAGTGCTGTAGATAGAATCTTGATAGTGGTGTTGATTGTTATTTTTGATATTAATGTTGAAATGGATGTTGCTAGTTAATGTTGGTAGTTTTATTGAAGTTGAAATTTAATTTGAATGTGATGCTGATAGCAATATTGAAAGGAATGGTGATAAGGATGTCGTCGGCAGTGAAGTTGATAATGTTGATATGATGAGTGTTGATATTAATATTGACATGAATGTTGATAGAAGGATGTTAAGAACGCTCATTATGGATGTTGGATATGATGATGGTAAAGATGTTAATAAGGATTTTGATAGTTATTTTGAAAGAATTAGTAATATAATTTTGATAGAGATGTTGATAGAGAAGGGTGGTCGAGAGGGTTCGACGCCCGACTCGGGCAGAGTTGCGTTTACTGAGCGCCTAAAGGCAGCACGGAAAACCAACTCCTAGATACCCCCTCCCCCCCACTGGTCCACAAATGAGATTGGACCAAAAGCGCTCTGAGCATGCTATAAGCATGAAAGTAGCGCTATATAAAAGCCATAATAATAGCGAGAAAGAGATGGCGATAGAGATGTTGATAATGATATTTTATAATAACGTTGATTTTATAATGTCGAAACGAGATGTTGATAACAAGTTGTTTTTGTCTTAGATTCCCCTGTAAAATGATCAATGAACTCATTACATTTCCATTAAAAAGACGAAGCGATCAAAACACGTGGGAGAGAAAAAGGCGATCTAGAAAAATGATGTTTACTTTCCATGGACATTGAGAAAGTACTAGATAGAAAGAGAGAGAGAGAGAGTGGATACACTCAGAGGAGAACACATACAACGTTTCCCCTTTTTTTTTCACTCGAAAAGTGTGTGTGTGTGTGTGTGCGTGTGTGTGTGTGTGTTCTTGTCAGCACAGATCTAAGTTGTGAGGAATATAGTTTTGAAGTAAGGGAACAGTAAGAACAAGCAAAGAATAAAAATTCCTTTTTTTAAAAAAACAAACAAAACAACAACAAATCTTATCTAAGGTGAAGAACTCCGCACTTACTACTACATCACTCAGTAATTTAGATGGTATTTCCCTTATTCGATACCAAGCAAAATAATTAATTACCAATTATTAATTGGATAATTGATCAATTTTTAAATTGATTCATGTTTTTGTTAACTACAATAAAGTATAATAAATAAGTGCTTGAAGTTTCAACTTGATATGAGAATGGGAGAAATAATGTGTACAACTATCTCAGGGGACCAAAGCCTATATATTTAGCCATATATGTGAATACTGAAGGAATACATTCCCTAGTTTGTATTCATCCCCCCCCCCCAAAACCGAGAAAGAATCCTGGTTAAGCGAATGTATAAAAATATTCCAACGATAGGCCTATAGATCTAGATTTAGAAGACGATGCGAAAAATTTCCCTGACCATTCATTTATTATTTATCATTTGTTGGGTTAAAAAAAGGGGGAGGGGTAATAGGCGGGGTAAACTGAATGTAAGATTCATTAGCTATCACGAGCAAAACAATCGCTCTATATGTTGTAGAAAAAAAGGTATTGTCTTTGTAAAAAAAAAATATTTGTTTATATATTTTGTTATTTGACAACAGTGGCGTTCAATTTAAATCTGTAAAACGGAACTCAATTCAGAGAGGAGAGATACTGCACACGTTCATTGAACTTTAATTTGGGAGAGTTTCACTCTACACAACGTCACGAACTTCCGTTTTGCCAAAATGAATACGAAACAAGAAACACATTTAAAAAAATACTTTAATAAAAAAAAAATCTCATACGAAGTTTAATCGTATCAATTAGTTTGGATCAGCCATCTAGTTAAATTAGTAATAGATCTAGACTAATTATAGACCAGCAACAATCAATCTGAGCGAGTAGAAATATTTTTACCAATTAGTTTTTGTTTAGCGCTAGTTCGTGATTTTAGCTTTCTCAATACGCTCTGATCTTATCACTTATCTGGACTAGTTGGGGAAAATGGGGGATGGGGGGTGGGTGGGTGGGTGTTAAATGACATTTGATCGTGTATATTAAGGCAATTAAAAATGTCTTGTTTCACTCGAGTTGCTGCACTACTTTTTATCTCGTATGTCTACTGCCATTAGCACAGCACGACAAATTTTAATAGTAATCAATAAAATCTTCACGTAGCAGACATTTTCTTTATTCACCATAAAACAGAATACACCTTAAACTGGCAAATTCCGCCATAAAGAAATACATATTATGTTTAACAAACATCCAACAAAATATTTTAAGTACACAACTAGTAATTGTATTGAATCAACTTACATTATGTATCCATACAGTTGAAGAACATGGCGACTACTGACTTTCTAACTATGTGATTATTTCTCATAATTTCCCATAATTCTCGATGAGGTTTCACTTTCACGTGAAACACAACAAAAAGTGACACTTCGTGATTCTCACTAATTCAGGTCACAAACAATGATGTGACAGGGGAAGAAAGAAAAGGATACCTGGGTGGATTTGTACCTTTATGGGTTTTTAAAAGCATTTTTTTTTTAAAAAAGGTGGAACGACCTGAACTCGATCTCATGACTCACGCCTCCTCGGGCCGAAGTGCTTGCCACTCTACTAGTGCGGTGCTTAAGACTAGAGAAGATTGTATAATTATATATTGTTTTTTTTTTTATTCAATTTAGTGTGGCAACTTCATAGACATAAATAAATATAGACTGGCCGATTAAAGAGTTTTATGAAACGAAAATTTGTGTTGCAATTTTGTGTACTTTATTATACAGCATTTATGAGCAGTATAAAAGTTAAGTATTCCGATCTATTTCAGCCACACACCTATATATATATTGTAAATAAGGAGGCAGTGTAGTTTTGTTTAATCTCTAAGAATGAAGAACATGCAATTTTTCATAATTCGGAAATCCGAATACAATGGATATACAAGTTTTCAAGTTACATGAAGTTACTTCCTTCGGCCAGTCTATATTTATTTATGTCTATGAGTTTTGTTTAATCTCTAAGAATGAAGATCATGCAATTATTCATAATTCGGAAATCCGAATACAATAGATATACATGTTTTCAAGTTACATGAAGTTACGTCCTTCGGCCAGTCTATATTTATTTATGTCTATGGGCAACTTATAAAGGGGATTAATTCAGCTTATACCACCACTTCAAATTTCTTTCCCTTATTCGAGATATCAAACAAAATAATTAACCACCAATAGCTGATAAACTAATTGAATGATTTTTTTTATGATTCTAGTGTTGTCAGGTAGAAGAAATAATTGTGCAAAATAGGGGTGCACCGGATAGTACTTTTTGATATCCGGCCGGAGCCGGATATAACCGGATAGTACAATTAGATATTCGGCCGGAGCCGGAGCCGGATACCTACATGACTCTAACAGCTCGTTTTACTGAAGTTTTTGCAAATCTTCTATATAACATACCTATATTCATATTATTTTGTTATTTACTTTCTTACTCTAAACTATATCACTGATTGATAAATTAAAATGAACAGCATTTTTTTTTACAGATATGCTTATCATAAACCATTCTTTGTAACATGAGATGGTGTGTGCGTATGTATTGTAAAGTAGAATGTGGGATAACTCATGCAGAATATATAAACATATATGTAACTAATGTAAATCTTTCAAACGTAAAGTTCACTCTTGGTTTTATAGCGTAAATCTTTCTTAAGTACAATCTAAGTTGTATATTGGGTAGATGTTTGTGTTCATGTATTTGACACCATCAACTTGTCATTAGGCTCGTGTTTTAAAGGCCACAAACCGCTTCTGGTTTGTATCTAATACAGATAATGGCTTAGTAAATATCTTAAGTACAGCAAATTTGCAGCCGTATGCTGGCCATTAAATTTTGTACAATGCAAAACATAGCTGCTTCGGTCAAATGACTCATTCAACCAATGGGCAGTTAACCCAAAATATGATTCGGTGGTATTATCAGCTGTCCAAGTGACGTTGAGAAAGCGATGCTTTTAGCATCAGATAGCATTTCACGAAGCTTTGAGGAAATATTGTCGTAGATATCTGGAATAACACGTTCTGTAAAATATTTGCGACTAGGCACAGTGTATCTTTTCTCCAGTACTTGTAAAAGTCCAATAAATCCAGGCTTCTCAACTACTTGGTAAGGTTCCATGTCAGTTGCAATCATCTTTGCTATGGCCAAGTGAATGCGTTTAGCATTATCACTATTAATATCCCACAATTTAGCTTTGTCTAAGACCTCTTTAATCCCTGGTTGCTGCTTGTGTGTGAGGCTTGACGAATCACTGGAGCTCGTAGACGTACTGGCACAGGCAGTGATATTATTTGATGCTGATTTCAATGCAGTCATTTCGTTGAATAAGTCTGGGTGTTTCGAGCGTAGATGACTAATCATAGTGGTGGTTGAGAAGTCTTTAGGTTTGCCTGGTTTACCACGTGACATTACTATTTTACAAGCATTGCAAACTGCTTTAGAGTAGTCCATTGTTTTGACATTAAAGTAACGCCATATAAGTGATGACTTTTTATCAGCCATTATTATTACTATTTAATTTACTAAATGCCCTTGCAAGCCACTTTTATACCCGTGGCTTGTGTAACAAAATACATGTAGGGATGTGTCCTGTAGTTCAGCGCCCTAATTGACATTTCTCTCCAAGTAAACAAACTTAGTGTCATCATCTAGTGACCTCTAGACAGTGTCAATATGTCTTAACAATTTGGTTTGTGGACCAGACCCTTGATTGACAACCTATCTCATAATAAACAAACTCATACCAGATTAACCTTATAGAGATTTGGCTTGTAGTCCCGCCCCTAATAAAAATTCTACTCCAAGTAAACAAACTCAGTTCCCTCATAAGATGTGACCTCTAGAAAGTGTCAACACGTTGACATCTGGCTTAATGTGGTCAGCTGCCTATCCGTGAACTCAATGTTATGGACTAAACAAACAAAAGGAGGTGGGGGTGCTCATCTCTACCTCTGGAGATATACTCGCACATCTAGACAGATTATCAGCGTGACGTAGTTAAGGAATATTACGTGTTTACAAGACCACTCAAAGGTCAAGACAAGCTTTTAAAATGTGCCAGACATCGCTGCTACGTATGTAATACGAATTTATAATGTAAAGTCTAGTCCCCCCCCCCAATAACAAATCTAGTTCCCTTGTGTGACCTCTAGAGAGTGCTTACGTCCATCGTATCTGACTTGGGGTCACCTGTCAATCAATGAACTCAATGTGATGGGCTAAACAAATAAAAGGGGAAGGGAGTTGTTCATCTAGAAATATACCTGGTTACATTAGAGGTGTGGCTCTTGTAGTCCAGCCCCCCCCCCCCTAATAAAGATTAACTACTAAGTAAACAAACTCAGTTCCCTCGAAAGGTGTGACCACTAGAGAGTGTCAATACGCTGACATTAAACCTACGTCCATCGTATTTAACTTGTGGTTACCCACCCATAAAAAACTCAATGTGATGGACTAAACAAATAAAAGGGGGTGGGAGTTGTTCATCTCTACCTCTGGAGATATACCCGCACAGCTAGACAGACGTCTGGTCAGCATGACGTAGTCAAGGAATATAGCATTTTAACATGTTAACTACCTTACTCAAAGGTCAAGACAAATTGAAAAAAGTGCCAGCCATTGCTGCTCTGTATGTAAAGCGCATTTATGATGTAAAGTTTCATCTCTATTTATATTAAGTTATTAACACGCCTTGTCTTTATAATAAACGATGTTTGGTGCATATTTATAATGGCTCTATTTTTAAGCACATTATTTGTTTTCATATAAGCATTAATACATTCTATAACAGACAGTAATGGAACGAGGTCCACTTTATGCATATTAAATAGGTGTATTTTTTACTATCCGGTTTACTATCCGGTAGTGATATCCGACCGGAGCCGAATAGCACCGGATAGTAAAAAATGCCGGATATTCGGCAGAAGCCGGAGCCGGAGGGACTATCCGGTGCACCCCTAGTGCAAAATTTCAGCTTGATCCGAGATTGGTCGTTGGAGAAATGACGTGTACAAGCATTTTACCACACAGACAGACAAACCGACAGACAGTCAGAGTGAGTTGATATAAGCTTTGTAAAAATTGAGCTAAAAACGTACGAGCCTAGAGAATTGATTCTGTGGTGCTAAAGGGTCAACAAAGGTCAGCAAAGGTTATTGAGTACCTTTAAAAACAAGGCTTAACAGCATTACATCAAGGAGCTAGAGATGAAAATCTCCGATAGACTAACAGTATTATAATAATAATAACAATAACATACATTCGACTCTACTTAACATTTTTACTTATTGCATAACATTATTATGAGGCTATTTCAGGTTACATTTCGTTCCGACGACGTCTGCTACTTGATCTGGATTTACTACATTGACAAAAGAGTTCTCGATCATAATTAATAGTTACTATCATGAAAGCGGGCGAAAGGTAGAATGAAAAAGAAGGAACTAGTACATCTAAAGTTACAAAATCATTTGCATTCCATTGCAACACAAATTATTGTTCTTAATCAGGTATAAACAAAGTTTCATTGATCTTAGAAAGGTGCCTGAACCTTGCGTGGATAGTCTCCACTTGTCTTTTAACAAAACAGATTTTTGTAATGACTTTTAGTGGAGAAAAAAATATTTATGGAAAAAAACGTAATAAGATTCCAGCAACGTCAGCGGTTCTAAAATCATTTATGTATTCACGCACACCTGATGTAGAACGCAAAGCTTTTTAGAACATGTGACTGTCTCATATTGTAAGAGAGATTCAGTGGTTTGTGGGATGCTCATAATGAAGGTTAACACTGACCATTTTGGGGCCCACTAGCCGTATCCTGAGAATCACTGCGACACGTTTTCTTGCAAGAGGAAAGACATCGGTAGAGTGGCTTCCAAGTAAGCAGAAAAAAATATTTCCTTACAAGGGATCTCAGACTATTGACCTGTTAACCAAAATCGAAAAAGAAACTAAATACTACTGCTCTATTAAAACCTTGACATATATAAACTATCGTATATCTTTATAGTTATTTAAATCGATACTATTGAGGCTTACTGCTTCGTTCTAAGATGAAAGCGGACATCGTTTTGATTTTTATAGGAAAAGAAACGCGTTCTATTAGTGTGGCAAGCCTTGTGTGCAATTAGCCGTGGTAACGTCACCTGATAGCATTAAGCTTTAGGTGCAAATTGTTCTTATTCAGGAATTGATTTTTATGGATTCATGTCATCATTCTAAGAATATACAATTCTTTCTACAGATTCTGTTACATCTACACTTCTTTCTACAGATTCTGTTACATCTACACTTCTTTCTACAGATTCTGTTACATCTACACTTCTTTCTACAGATTCTGTTACATCTACACTTCTTTCTACAGATTCTGTTACATCTACACTTCTTTCTATAGATTCTGTTACATCTACACTTCTTTCTATAGATTCTGTTACATCTACACTTCTTTCTACAGATTCTGTTACATCTACACTTCTTTCTACAGATTCTGTTACATCTACACTTCTTTCTACAGATTCTGTTACATCTACACTTCTTTCTACAGATTCTGTTACATCTACACTTCTTTCTACAGATTCTGTTACATCTACACTTCTTTCTACAGATTCTGTTACATCTACACTTCTTTCTATAGATTCTGTTACATCTACACTTCTCTCTATAGATTCTGTTACAATTGAATCTAAATTAAATTACAAAATGTAGTCTATTTTCGTTCATATTGTATTATGTTATTACCATTATTATTTTCTTTTTTTTTTGTAAAGATACTTACAATTTATTTTTAAAGGGATGGAGGTGTATAATGGAATTAAGAAACGTTTTTAGAAACATCAAACAGAAACTTCCGTTATGTAATGTAATAATAATTATTATTATTATAGTTATCAGAGATGGATTTTTTTTTACACTAGTGTATTACGAGTATAGTAACTTTATTAGAACAACTAATCTCTACTTGATATTTCAGTACTTTGACTTACTTGACTAAGTCTTTAAATTATGTTTCTACTATTTTTTTTTAAGCTAGACAGAATCGAAATAGAATTTGCCGAATACCTGGGTGAAAGAATCGGAACTTAATCGATCTTGACATTTCCAAACAAAGAAGAAAAAAAAACAATCACTGGCTTTTATACTGAGAATGCCAAGAGACATTATGATGCCATTTCCTGAATGCTTGTTACCATGATTAGATCAATTTAGTTTTTACTTAAAAAAAAATCATTCTACAAAAAATTCTTCAACTTGATCAAATACACTGACTTAACCAAATTGTATAAATAACCCAACTTTATCAAAAAGAACATGTTACAACCTCAATTTGACCAAATAAGACAATTTAATATAGTGGGAGGGCTGCGCGGTGGTTGAGGGGTAAAGCGATTGGCTTCCCCGGTTCGAATCCTGGTGAGGACTGGGATTTTAAATTTCTGGATCCTTAGGGCGTCTCCGAGTCCACCCAGCTCTAATGGGCACCTGACATTAGTTAGAAAAGTGAAGGCGGTTGGTCGTTGTGCTGACACCTCTCGTTAACCGTGGGCTACAGAAACAGATGACCTTTATATCGTCTGCTCTATCGATCGCAAGGTCTGTAAGGGAAACTTATGTGTTTGTAGCATATCGTCACTCTTGACAAAATGTCAATTTGGTCAAGTAAGTCTAGCTAATGTAACTTGTAGTTGGATATAAGCAGGTGGCGGGGTGGCTTAATACCATGCCGTTGTCTTTGGAAATTAACCAATTAATTGTGTTTTGTATAGAAAGGGGATATAAATTTAATATAACTGAGATTATTTTCATGTATAATCTTTGATTTTTTTTAACATTATTTTTTTTTTATATTTGTTTGCTTTAATAATTAGCCTATATATCAAGGTGTCACTCAATGCTCTAGCAATGTTAAAGAAGCTTGTCACAGAGCGCAAGTCAGGGGGGGGACATGTCACACCTCAGTGCACAGGCCGGGGGAAGAGGGACAAACCAGTTTCTTGAGTCACTTTGTGTCTGTGTGTAAGGAAAAAAAAACAGTTTAGGTTTAGTGTAATTGTACGAATTGGTTTAGATCAGTTATGTCATTAAATTATTTGTAACAGATCTAGACTAACAAAAATAAATATATGCGATTAGAAATGTTTTTTTACCAAATGTTTTTGTTTAGCGCTGTTTCATGCTTTTAGTTTTCTAACTACGCTATGATCCTATCACGTGACTGGACCAGTTGAAAAGATGGGAAAAGAGGGGGAGGAGGAAAGACAGGGATATATGGGTGAAAGCATTTATAAAAAAAAAAGAGAGAAACGACTTGACTTGACTTGAGATCTCGTGCCTCACGCTTCCGCAAGCCGACATATTAACCACTCTGCTAGTGAGGTGATTATGAAAATAGAAGAATGTATAGTTATATATTGTTTGTTTCAAACTTACTTTAAATAGTCGACCAATGAAGGGGACTAATTCAGATTATAACACCATTTTAGTCAAGTACAATTTCTTTCCCTTGTTAAAGATACCAAATCAAATAATTAATTATTAATAGCTAATGAAGTAATTGTTTATTTTTATTCTTGTGTTGTCAAGTAAAAGATTCTTGTGCAAAATTTCAGCTTAGGTGTGGCAGAAATAACGTGTACAGAGTACAGACAGAGTGGGTCGATATAAGCTTTGTAACAAATTGTTTATTTGCTAAACTGAATCTTCTAGATGACACTATATCTCGTGATTTAGACCTATTTAGGACTAGACGGAGGGTCAAGGTCACGGTAGAAGTTCAAAGAAGCTTGACTCTAGTCCTAACGATGACGTTAACAGTTCAGAAAAGTCTTTAGGCAGGAACTAGACAAGGAACGTAGAACTAGCTACCGGCTTCGAAAGTATTCTGTAGTCTGGGATGGACTATCTTCACATCAACATTTATTTTCCATTTTTCTATATCAAACAAAATTAATGAACTACCACTAATTATTTAATTAATTGGTTAATTTTGAAAACTTGGTTCGGTAAAATAAATAAATTGTCCAAAGTTTCAACTTGATCCAAGAAGTGGTCGAAAAAAAAAGGTGTAAAAAAATGGTACCAGATCAGACGGAGTGAGTTGATCTAAGCCTTTGTAAGACATATTGTTTTCTTTACTTTATAGATTTTAATTTAATGATCAAAATATTCAACACTAGTCGGACAATATTTCTATCTTCGTAATAAATGTATGAACTTGTTTTAAAAAATTAAATAATAATAATAATATTAAGGCTTGTCTTCGAAACCGAAAATTAATGAGGAATGCAGTATTTTCCTTGGCTACGTAGACCCAGCTGTGACCTACATATTTTGCACATTCAGGGCAATCATAGCCATTGTCCGCTGGTGGTCGATTTTCTTTTCGCTGTCTAACTCTGTCTTTGGCAGCGGATTTTCTTTTGGTCTCAAATTGTATTTATAAAATGCAGACATTCTTTCCATTTGAAAAAAAAAAAACCCAGTTAAAAACAAAAAATAAAGATCAAATAAAAACATAGATGTAGCTTTCCTCTTCCACCTTCCAATGAATCCTTATCTTTTTCATTATTATTATTACAAAGCCAGAACCCAGACAACTACTAAATCTAGATCTAGGTAAATAAACTTAACACGACGCCAATTGTTTGTTTCATTTCCAACAAAGTTGATCAAAGAAAATTCGATACAGACCACACATAGGGATTCCAACGGTTCGACCTGGGCGAGGTTAACCTGCGCCACACTGACCTCCCCCCCACTTGAAGGCGCTCTGGAGATTGTTAACTTGTATTCAATTACATTCAACTGATTGCAGAAGCTGTTGTTGGATTTCTTTGTTTACATAGCCCTGGGGTTTGAAAGCGAAAAATGAAGAAAAAAAATATATTTGGATGGGGGGCGGGGGACTCTAATTTCACAAGTTGGACGCTATCAAATGTTTGAGTTGAGCACCGTTTTGTTGAACTATAAGACAGTTGAATGTTTAACCTCTAATAATGAACTGATAACTCGTGTGCGCGTGTGTCTGTTTGGGGGTGAATTCAGTTCGATTCTTTTTTGTTTGTTAATATAACTTGATCTCTTTCTCTCTCTCTTTCTCTCTCTCTCTCTTCGTTCATTCATTCACTCTGATTTAATGACTGACTCCCTATATTCCTGACTAACTGATTAAGTGAATTCCATTAGTCAATGATTAGTCCCTTAATCCCTGACTGACCAACTGACTCACTGACTCCCTTACTTGCTTACGACTTATTGATTAACTCAGTCACTGACTGACTCATTCTCTCAATTCTTATTAATTCACTGATTGACTGATTCGCTCATCCCGTCACTCGATCTAGTAGATAATGTTCCTTTATATTTCTTAGACTCACGTGACTATGCAGCGGCGTACACCTTAAACTGATCGGTTGTTTGAACTTACAACGGCTAAACTAAAAGTTTAACGGATCAGTTTAACTGAAATTATTTTATATTAGCTTAATGGTTTAACAGTTGAACTGATTAGTTTAGGTTGAATATGAGAATTCACAGAATGAGGTCCTTTCAAAATAACGTCAGCCAGAGTATTATGTTCTCTGTTTACATTTTGACTTTTCAAATCAGGTTTACATTTCAAAAATATCTCTATTAGCAATAAAATACAAAAAGATAGAAAAAAAAAAAAAAGAGAAAGCCATGTGGAGAAATAAGGAGAGACGCAAGAAATTGAGACGAGGAACATACACACAAATACATACATACATGGATTCATGCATACATTCATTAGCTCATATGAACATACATAGATTTATACACAAGTAGTAAGTACAATATTTTCCTTTTAATGGCATCGGCTGTAAAAAAAATAAAATAAAAAGCCTCCGCAACTGCAGCGCAATAGTTAAACTTCTCATCTGCACTTTATCGCTAATTATAACAGTACCTCACGGTAAGCGATGTGAGATGTATAGTGATATGGTATCGCACGCCATTAAAACAACAACAACCAAACAAACGACGATTTGAACCCATCAGTGAGATGCCTCACCATGGGCCTTGTACAAGAACATTCACCTCAATTAGAATAACGAAAAAAGTCTTTAATCAATTCAAAGCTAATATTGTTTAAGAATACTTCTAAATCATTCATGTAATTAATTTTTTTGATAGATTTTGGCTTACGGTTCATTTGTGCAATTGTAAATATTTGGAACAATTGTTTTTGTTTAGCGCAACTTTCCAGCTTAAGGCATACTCCGTGGTCCAATCACTTTTATGGGCCAGTTGGGAGGGGGGGGGGAGTGGAGAAAGTCTTTGTGCTGCCTTTTCAGAAGCTATTTGGTTTTAAAGTAGTCTCTTGTGTCTCAATACGAATTCGATGTCTCAAGCCTCTAGTGTCTTTGCTTTGTATATGAGTCACAGAGCTATTCAAGTACTAATCAGAATAGATTTTATAGTTATATTTTGTTAGTTTAAATTTTTTTAATGCCCAAGGTTTGTATCCTCTATTTTATAAGTAAAACGAAATTAATTAAACTAATTGATTAAGGAATTGGTTAATTTTTGTGATTGATAAATCTGTTGTCATCGACAATGAATAATTTTTCAAAGTTTCAACTTGATCCGAGAATGGAAAATGGGAGAAATAGCGTGTACAAGATTCTACCCAGACAGAGTGAGTTGATGTAAACTTTGCAAAAAACAACCCCCCAAAAAAAACAACAAAAAAAAAACATTTTATATGCTTTTACAAAGTATTCCCACAGAAGCACAGTCCAACACTTAAGAACAAGGACTACTGAGCACCTTTACAACATACATTGATTCGTGATCGTCTGCAACCAATTCATGGATTCTTGAAACGCATCATTTGGCACTAAATGAACACATTACGCAATCAGATTACTTTAACTTTTATTTATTTAAATTAAATTGACTTAGAAGTTTA
Source organism: Biomphalaria glabrata (assembly GCF_947242115.1). Classification (NCBI taxonomy): domain Eukaryota; kingdom Metazoa; phylum Mollusca; class Gastropoda; family Planorbidae; genus Biomphalaria; species Biomphalaria glabrata. Next base: position 57,180,164 of record NC_074712.1, on the reverse strand, counting down.
TTCTGTAGTTTTATAGATCGATCTAGCATGGGTGAATGAGCTCTGGTTCAATGTTATTTTGTCACTCTATTGAAACATAAAGTTCCTAAAACATAACACCAGGTCGTCACGCTTGATTGACTTTTTTTTTTCAATGTTTGTTTTTCAGACATGTACGCAGGGAAACAATGCGTGGTCCGGACCAACAAGGTGGCGCCCGTCATCATCAAGGACTGCCGGGAAGAGTTTCAGCAGTTCCTGGAGATAAGTGAACCAATCATTCATGGAAGTTTGGCAGAGGGAATGCTCGAGCATCCATTGATCAAGGTCAGCTAATTGATTCCTGAACGGCTATTTAAAAGAAAAGATTGGGTCACTTATAAATAGCACATTATCTCCTTTGTACATCCATTTCGTAAATATTTTAATGATACATGTACTAAAGAATTTTTCAATATAAAAATGGTTAATATGTTAATGCATAATTACATATTGTTATAAACCTGGTGGTGGCACAGATGGGGGTAGTGGTGTAAGTGTAGTCAGCCGACGCAAATCGCCCCAGGCCAGCGCTAGACGAGCGGTCAAGCGTGACGAGTTACGACTGTCAGCCGAGTCGAGGGTCAACAGGACAGTTCGGGAAAGATCGCCGACGTGAACAGAGCTCAGGAGCGTCACGAGAGTTATAGTCATCTGACCACCTAGAAACGTCGAGGGGCGTTCTGTCCGGTTCGAGAAGGCCAGTAGGGACCCTATATAAGAGCGGAGGTATCGCAGTCAAGACGGTCGAGAAAAGGGGCTCAATACAGCAAGGTTCAGAAAGCGGGTTCACGGCAGGGGTTCAGAGCCCGGTTCACTACAGTCCGGTCGACTACAGCACAGTTCAGCGGTGTGGTTCTGTACGGAGCATTACGACGGTTCAGTGCGGAGTACTTTCAAGTACAGTTGAGACGAACGGCGTCTTGATCTTGGTCTGTGATCGAGTCCGACACAACGAGCCCAAGTGTGTGAAGTCAGTCCCGAACTGTTGAACCCAGTGCAAGCCCGGAACGAGACGGAGAGGCCAGTGCAAGACTTGATACGGCGGAACGGTGTTATCGGAGAGATATTTGTTATCGCAGAGCTATTTGTACTGTTCTACGTGCTGCCAATTGTACAGTATTGGCTGTTATTTATGGACATTAAACCTTTACGTTATTTTGGAGCCCTGACTTGTCAAGTTCTTTAAGTTGGTGGTGTATGGTGCAGTTTGCAGAGAGCCTGGATAGTGAGATTCGTAACAATATAATACGATATTGTAATAACCTAAGGGAGGCAACTCAACGAGCCAACGATGTTTATTCACGTGACATTACAAGTACATAAAATAACATCTGCCTTTTCATCAGCTCTAGACTTGGGCGGCACTGGTTCTCTTCCTTCTAATGTCAACATCCTTCTCAGTCTAGTCTCTAACAGTGCGCACCTTCTCAGTCTAGTCTCTAACAGTGCGCACCTTCTCAGTCTAGTCTCTAACAGTGCGCACCTTCTCAGTCTAGTCTCTAACAGTGCGCACCTTCTCAGTCTAGTCTCTAACAGTGCGCACCTTCTCAGTCTAGTCTCTAACAGTGCGCACCTTCTCAGTCTAGTCTCTAACAGTGCGCATCTTCTGCACTATCTTAGATGTCGGTGTGCATGGCAGTGTAATAACGATACCTAAGGGAGGCAACTCAAAGTAAAAAGTAAAAGCTGTAAAAGATATAAGATAAGATGATATAATTGTTATTGGTCAAATCAAATGGAACTACTGTAACAATAACTTTATAGGTGCAAATACAAACAACATTCACACACGAAACACATATACATTCACAACCAGCGCTTAATGAATAAGACTTCTATGTACTTCTCGATGACGACAACTGACCTTCTAACACTCTGTCCGAAATTGGGATAAACGAGTCTTACAATTCTTTCTGTTTTAGTCCTAATGGAAAGGAGACGACCACTTCGTTCAGATCTGATGTAACAGTGGTTTAATGGGTTCTATGAATATATTCTACATTTTATGTAAACACAATACAGACGACTTAACTATTTTTAGACTGTATACAAAATAGCGCATTGACTCTAAGAAATGTCCCTTCGATCTTGGTTTAAGAATGATTTTATGGGTTTATAAATCTGCATATTATTCTTATAAAACGCTTTTAGAAACACACAATTCGTGTCAGCCCTATCTAAAGCAAAATAACGTCAATAGGAAAATCTTTTTTTTCAACAATATTGATCTATATGTACATTGGAGACAAGACCACTAAGCTTCGGACAGGAGGGGCTCGTTAACCGAGGCTGGCTACCACCCTAGCTGAAGGAAAACTCTGAATTCATCTCTGCGGCCTTGCAGTTATTAATGGCAGGCTTCAAGAGTTAACCATCAGGAAAAAATTAGGAGCCGACTGGCCTTAGGCAGCTTGCAACACACAGTGCTCCTGGCAGAGTCTTCAATGCCGCTGACACCAAACTATAATAAATTTGCCGTTCCTTCGACTACATCTGAGATGAACTCCTATTGAAAAATCAGAGCAGGAAGGACTAGCCCTCCAGTAGTGCTCTGGCAAGAAACTTAGCCGTTCGGCGTAGTGCCTTGTAGCTACCATACAAGTCGGGTGACTGCTCAGACAGGTCCCCCCTTAGCTCGAGGAGCTGGAGACACTCGTACAAGACATGCGACACTGTTTCGACGCTCTCTCCACAGTGACGGCATCGGGAGTCAAAGTTCGTGCGGAACCGGGCAAAGTATGCCCCAATAGGACAGTGTTCCGTTCTTCACTGCGCAATAATTGTCTGCTCTGACCTCCTCAGTCGCCACCATGGATCGTCGCGATCTGGGTAACGCATGTGTTGCCAGACACCACGTGCTCTGTCGGATTCCTCCCAACATTGCTGCTGTTATTTCGCCGTAGGTGATATCGACGTCCTTCTCCTCCACCGCTAAATTCATTAGGGCAGCGTCGACTACATCAGCTGCGTAGAGAGGCGGGGGTGGGAGGGAGATTGCTGCATAATGAGCGACATCGTTCCCACCATAGCTAGGAATTCATCTTTATAAGATGAACCATTGTAGCATCACGTCTCAAAATAATTCATGTACAGGTAACCAAATGGAGCCTTTGTATCTAGATGCATATAGAGAGCACGATACGGGGGATGGTGAAATGATATTTTCATTAACGCTTTTATATTTTGAGATTTGAAAAACAAGTGTGGCTTTCTGAAGACTACCACGAGGAAAAAAAGCGAGGCCAAAAACAACAACCACAACAGGCACAACAACCACAACAGCCACAACAAAAATAGGAGAATGAATTGTTCTGCAGTTAAAGCATGGGCTCGCACTAGTTCCCTTGTGAATATATTGCAATGTAAATTAGCTTTGAAACAATATATCCCCTACATATTGCAATGTAAATTAGCTTTGAAACAATATATCACCCACATATTGTAATGTAAATTAGCTTTGAAACAATATATCACCCACATATTGCAATGTAAATTAGCTTTGAAACAATATATCACCCACATATTGCAATGTAAATTAGCTTTGAAACAATATATCACCCACATATTGCAATGTAAATTAGCTTTGAAACAATATATCACCCACATATTGCAATGTAAATTAGCTTTGAAACAATATATCACCCACATATTGCAATGTAAATTAGCTTTGAAACAATATGTCACCCACATATTGTAATGTAAATTAGCTTTGAAACAATATATCACCCACATATTGCAATGTAAATTAGCTTTGAAACAATATCTATTATCTAATGGCACTAATCAGCCGCTTGATATATAGTGTTTAGGTAATTAAAATAGTATCTGTTAAAAACTTTCTACCTAGAATTGATTTGTGTCAATGTACTATCAATTAAAGCTTGACAGATAACAACTCTCGTCAAAGTTCACATTTCCAAAGTTGAAATACTAGGATTTGAACTCAGGACTGTACCATTTAGCTACAAACCATTACACCACTTTTTAGAAACTTTCCTTTCAATAATATCAACTTAATATATGCACGTAATGACTCTTTATTCTATTTTTTCCCCCTATGCCGAGATCCCATCAGATTGTGTTTGGAATCCATTGCAGACTATTTTATTGCATTATGCCATACGTTCCCCGTCTAGTGTTGTTCTCAAGATGTCTGTGAAGGATAGACCTGCTCTCTCTTTGACGTCATACGTCAGTCATCTCTTTACACCGCTTGGATTTCTTCCAACAGATTTCAATATCAGGTCAAATACAAATTTGAAAAGAAAATAAAAACCCGTCGATTGCATCACAGTGCACAGTACTTACATCAGAATTTAAGTGACACTAGAAATAGGCCAAGCTGTTTGGGATGCAGAAATACTAAATATATTTTTGAACAGTTGAAACTCATTTCAATACAAAAATAGATCTGTGCATTGGTACTTACACTAGAATATAACAACAATGTATCATATATATATCTCAGTGTTTCCCTAACTTTTTTTTAACGCAACACTTCGCACATCCTGAATAATTAGTGGAACACTTCGCACATTCTAAATATTTAGTGGAACACTTCGCACATTCTAAATATTTAGTGGAACACTTCGCACATTCTAAATATTTAGTGGAACACTTCGCACATTCTGAATAATTAGTGGAACACTTCGCACATTCTAAATATTTAGTGGAACACTTCGCACATTCTGAATAATTAGTGGAACACTTCGCACATCCTGAATATTTAGTGGAACACTTCGCACATTCTGAATATTTAGTGGAACACTTCGCACATCCTGAATAATTAGTGGAACACTTCGCACATCCTGAATATTTAGTGGAACACTTCGCACATTCTGAATAATTAGTGGAACACTTCGCACATTCTAAATATTTAGTGGAACACTTCGCACATTCTAAATATTTAGTGGAACACTTCGCACATCCTGAATAATTAGTGGAACACTTCGCACATTCTAAATATTTAGTGGAACACTTCGCACATTCTAAATATTTAGTGGAACACTTCGCACATTCTGAATATTTAGTGGAACACTTCGCACATTCTGAATATTTAGTGGAACACTTCGCACATCCTGAATAATTAGTGGAACACTTCGCACATCCTGAATAATTAGTGGAACACTTCGCACATTCTAAATATTTAGTGGAACACTTCGCACATTCTAAATATTTAGTGGAACACTTCGCACATTCTGAATATTTAGTGGAACACTTCGCACATCCTGAATAATTAGTGGAACACTTCGCACATCCTGAATAATTAGTGGAACACTTGGCACATTCTAAATATTTAGTGGAACACTTCGCACATTCTAAATATTTAGTGGAACACTTCGCACATTCTGAATATTTAGTGGAACACTTCGCACATCCTGAATAATTAGTGGAACACTTCGCACATTCTAAATATTTAGTGGAACACTTCGCACATTCTGAATATTTAGTGGAACACTTCGCACATCCTGAATATTTAGTGGAACACTTCGCACATCCTGAATAATTAGTGGAACACTTCGCACATTCTAAATATTTAGTGGAACACTTCGCACATTCTGAATATTTAGTGGAACACTTCGCACATCCTGAATAATTAGTGGAACACTTCGCACATTCTAAATATTTAGTGGAACACTTCGCACATTCTGAATATTTAGTGGAACACTTCGCACATCCTGAATATTTAGTGGAACACTTCGCACATCCTGAATAATTAGTGGAACACTTCGCACATTCTGAATATTTAGTGGAACACTTCGCACATCCTGAATATTTAGTGGAACACTTCGCACATTCTGAATATTTAGTGGAACACTTCGCACATCCTGAATAATTAGTGGAACACTTCGCACATTCTGAATATTTAGTGGAACACTTCGCACATTCTGAATATTTAGTGGAACACTTCGCACATTCTGAATATTTAGTGGAACACTTCGCACATTCTGAATATTTAGTGGAACACTTCGCACATCCTGAATATTTAGTGGAACACTTCGCACATTCTGAATATTTAGTGGAACACTTCGCACATTCTGAATAATTAGTGGAACACTTCGCACATTCTGAATAATTAGTGGAACACTTCCCACATTCTGAATATTTAGTGGAACACTTCGCACATCCTGAATATTTAGTGGAACACTTCGCACATTCTGAATATTTAGTGGAACACTTCGCACATTCTGAATATTTAGTGGAACACTTCGCACATCCTGAATAATTAGTGGAACACTTCGCACATTCTGAATATTTAGTGGAACACTTCGCACATTCTGAATATTTAGTGGAACACTTCGCACATCCTGAATATTTAGTGGAACACTTCGCACATCCTGAATATTTAGTGGAACACTTCGCACATTCTGAATAATTAGTGGAACACTTCGCACATTCTGAATATTTAGTGGAACACTTCGCACATTCTGAATATTTAGTGGAACACTTCGCACATCCTGAATATTTAGTGGAACACTTCGCACATCCTGAATATTTAGTGGAACACTTCGCACATTCTGAATAATTAGTGGAACACTTCGCACATTCTGAATATTTAGTGGAACACTTCGCACATTCTGAATAATTAGTGGAACACTTCGCACATCCTGAATATTTAGTGGAACACTTCGCACATTCTGAATATTTAGTGGAACACTTCGCACATCCTGAATATTTAGTGGAACACTTCGCACATTCTGAATAATTAGTGGAACACTTCGCACATTCTGAATATTTAGTGGAACACTTCGCACATTCTGAATAATTAGTGGAACACTTCGCACATCCTGAATATTTAGTGGAACACTTCGCACATCCTGAATATTTAGTGGAACACTTCGCACATTCTGAATATTTAGTGGAACACTTCGCACATCCTGAATATTTAGTGGAACACTTCGCACATTCTGAATATTTAGTGGAACACTTCGCACATTCTGAATATTTAGTGGAACACTTCGCACATTCTGAATAATTAGTGGAACACTTCGCACATCCTGAATATTTAGTGGAACACTTCGCACATTCTGAATATTTAGTGGAACACTTCGCACATTCTGAATATTTAGTGGAACACTTCGCACATCCTGAATATTTAGTGGAACACTTCGCACATTCTGAATATTTAGTGGAACACTTCGCACATTCTGAATATTTAGTGGAACACTTCGCACATTCTGAATATTTAGTGGAACACTTCGCACATTCTGAATATTTAGTGGAACACTTCGCACATCCTGAATATTTAGTGGAACACTTCGCACATTCTGAATATTTAGTGGAACACTTCGCACATTCTGAATATTTAGTGGAACACTTCGCACATTCTGAATAATTAGTGGAACACTTCGCACATCCTGAATATTTAGTGGAACACTTCGCACATTCTGAATATTTAGTGGAACACTTCGCACATTCTGAATATTTAGTGGAACACTTCGCACATCCTGAATATTTAGTGGAACACTTCGCACATTCTGAATATTTAGTGGAACACTTCGCACATTCTGAATATTTAGTGGAACACTTCGCACATTCTGAATATTTAGTGGAACACTTCGCACATTCTGAATATTTAGTGGAACACTTCGCACATTCTGAATATTTAGTGGAACACTTCGCACATTCTGAATATTTAGTGGAACACTTCGCACATTCTGAATATTTAGTGGAACACTTCGCACATTCTGAATATTTAGTGGAACACTTCGCACATTCTGAATATTTAGCGGAACACTTCGCACATTCTGAATATTTAGCGGAACACTTCGCACATTCTGAATATTTAGTGGAACACTTCGCACATCCTGAATATTTAGTGGAACACTTCGCACATTCTGAATAATTAGTGGAACACTTCGCACATTCTGAATATTTAGTGGAACACTTCGCACATTCTGAATATTTAGTGGAACACTTCGCACATTCTGAATATTTAGTGGAACACTTCGCACATCCTGAATATTTAGTGGAACACTTCGCACATTCTGAATATTTAGTGGAACACTTCGCACATTCTGAATATTTAGTGGAACACTTCGCACATTCTGAATATTTAGTGGAACACTTCGCACATTCTGAATATTTAGTGGAACACTTCGCACATTCTGAATATTTAGTGGAACACTTCGCACATTCTGAATATTTAGTGGAACACTTCGCACATTCTGAATATTTAGCGGAACACTTCGCACATTCTGAATATTTAGCGGAACACTTCGCACATCCTGAATATTTAGTGGAACACTTCGCACATCCTGAATATTTAGTGGAACACTTCGCACATTCTGAATATTTAGTGGAACACTTCGCACATTCTAAATATTTAGCGGAACACTTCGCACATTCTGAATATTTAGCGGAACACTTCGCACATTCTGAATATTTAGTGGAACACTTCGCACATTCTGAATATTTAGTGGAACACTTCGCACATTCTGAATATTTAGTGGAACACTTCGCACATTCTGAATAATTAGTGGAACACTTCGCACATTCTGAATAATTAGTGGAACACTTCGCACATTCTGAATAATTAGTGGAACACTTCGCACATTCTGAATATTTAGTGGAACACTTCGCACATTCTGAATATTTAGTGGAACACTTCGCACATTCTGAATATTTAGTGGAACACTTCGCACATTCTGAATATTTAGTGGAACACTTCGCATATTCTGAATAATTAGTGGAACACTTCGCACATTCTGAATATTTAGTGGAACACTTCGCACATTCTGAATATTTAGTGGAACACTTCGCACATTCTGAATAATTAGTGGAACACTTCGCACATTCTGAATAATTAGTGGAACACTTCGCACATTCTGAATAATTAGTGGAACACTTCGCACATTCTGAATATTTAGTGGAACACTTCGCACATTCTGAATATTTAGTGGAACACTTCGCACATTCTGAATAATTAGTGGAACACTTCGCACATTCTGAATATTTAGTGGAACACTTCGCACATTCTGAATAATTAGTGGAACACTTCGCACATTCTGAATAATTAGTGGAACACTTCGCACATTCTGAATAATTAGTGGAACACTTCGCACATTCTGAATATTTAGTGGAACACTTCGCACATTCTAAATATTTAGCGGAACACTTCGCACATCCTGAATATTTAGTGGAACACTTCGCACATTCTAAATATTTAGTGGAACACTTCGCACATCCTGAATATTTAGTGGAACACTTCGCACATCCTGAATATTTAGTGGAACACTTCGCACATTCTGAATATTTAGTGGAACACTTCGCACATTCTAAATATTTAGCGGAACACTTCGCACATTCTAAATATTTAGCGGAACACTTCGCACATCCTGAATATTTAGTGGAACACTTCGCACATTCTGAATATTTAGTGGAACACTTCGCACATTCTAAATATTTAGCGGAACACTTCGCACATTCTAAATATTTAGCGGAACACTTCGCACATTCTAAATATTTAGCGGAACACTTCGCACATTCTAAATATTTAGCGGAACACTTCGCACATTCTAAATATTTAGCGGAACACTCTGCTTATTTTTTTTATTCGAGAGGTTGATTCACATGGTGGCTTGCTAGTTAGTTATTTCACTATTTCGCAGAACTCCTATTCAGGCCTCGCGGATAACCAGGAACACAGTTTGGGAAACACAAAAATATATTAAAGAACTCCTTATATTATTTTCAAGTTTGCTTTAAGATAGATTTGTACACGGTGTACGTAGCTCATTATAAATCTGTCTAATGTTTAGTCTAATATCATTTCTCAAACTAAAAGAAAAGAAAACTTATCAGGAGACAAACTAAAAAAAAAAAATACATTTTAAAAAAGACAATCCTTCCTTTATAAAACTTAAAGTATAAAGTATCAAGTCAAATTAATTTTAAAAAAGAACATCGCAGCTTAAATTCGTATTTCTCAGTAAGTTCTTCGTATTTCTCAGTAAGTTCTTCGTATTTCTCAGTAAGTTCTTCGTATTTCTCAGAAAGTTCTTCGTATTTCTCAGAAAGTTCTTCGTATTTCTCAGAAAGTTCTTCGTATTTCTCAGTAAGTTCTTCGTATTTTTCAGAAAGTTCTTCGTATTTCTCAGTACGTTCTTCGTATTTCTCGGTAAGTTCTTCGTATTTAACAGTAAGTTCTTCGTATTTCTCAGTACGTTCTTCGTATTTCTCAGTAAGTTCTTCGTATTTCTCAGTAAGTTCTTCGTATTTCTCAGTAAGTTCTTCGTATTTCTCAGTAAGTTCTTCGTATTTCTCAGTAAGTTCTTCGTATTTCTCAGTAAGTTCTTCGTATTTCTCAGTAAGTTCTTCGTATTTCTCAGTAAGTTCTTCGTATTTCTCAGTAAGTTCTTCGTATTTCTCAGTAAGTTCTTCATATTTCTCAGTAAGTTCTTCGTATTTGAGTTTCTGTTATAGACTCCCAAACGTATTCCTAACACACACGTTATTCATTTCTTCGTTTGTAATTCTCTCTTATCAATATGTCTTTCTCTTTCTTTCTCTTTCTCTCGTTCACTCCCTACTCCAGCAACGTCATCTTTCAAATAAAGTCATTTCCTAACTCATAAACGTCTTTTCGCTGAGTCAGCGTTGTCACTGGTGGAGCTCACTGCTCACATTAATTCGGTAATAATGAGCAGTTGTATGAAGTACTCACCCTCAGACTCTGCGCATTTTTTTCCTAAGTGAATCTTGTGTCTGCTAGTGAAGAGTGAGACAGTTTAATCTGCACCGCCAGTCACCGCTTGTAGTTTTGGCATATATACTTATTGCACCATTGCAAGACAATTAAGGCGTTGCAAGACAATACAAGACATTGCAAGACAATACAGAACATTGCGAGACACTGTAAGACATTGCGAGGCACTGTAGGACATTACGAGACACTGTAAGACATTGCGAGACACTGTAAAATAGCTAGAAACTCAAAGAAGTTCTAAGACAGGAGGAACAAGTGGGATCCATTTTAGAGAGACTTCCGTTACATTTATTGGGCTGGGGAGGGCAGGCGGAAGTAAACGTTTAAGCAAAGTAGTGATTTTCGATTACCTTTCTCTCTCTGTCTCTCTGTCTCTCTCCCTCTCTCTCTCTGATGCTCCTTATTAATGTGTTTTTTTTTAAATCGATATACTACAACTCAGCGTAATTATCTGCCCTTGGTTTACCTTGTGCATTCCCTTTCCTCTATCATAGTCTACCAATTCTCTTTGATATCTTGTCTGCCAATCGGTTATCTCTTTGTATTCCTCTCATCCTCTCTATCTCTTATTCTTTCTCTATATCTCTGTTATTCCGTCTATCTCTTTCAACTCTTTTTGTTTTACTCTTTTACTCTCTCTTACTCTGTTTCTCTCTGTACTTCTCTTCCTCTCTTTCTCTTATGAAGGATATAACTTCTTTTGGAGATAGACATTGGCACCTGTTCACAATAAATAAGAGACACTTATCTTTTCTTTGTGTTTTCAAGAGACATTAATACCAAAAAAAAAAAACAACAGTTTAATGCTACATTAAAACGCATGCTCTATACAAACAAAGGTTGTGTGTGTGTGTGTTTTATGGAGATTACTTTAGTCCTTTTTATAATTGTAAAAAAAAAGGGAGTCCATTTGTTACAATAAAATTAATTACCTTTGTTGTGGGTTGTTTAGTAGAACAGATTACAGATGTCTGAGATGTAGATTTAAGTCTAGATGGAGTTCGTTCAACCAACAACATATAACAACTTGTAGAATATACTTAAGAAAACTGTATGAATCTTAATACACAACTTTAATCCAATTGGAAAGGGGCACATTCCAAATGTCGACAGTTACTACAAAAAGAAGGCCTCGCCATTAACTAAGAGGAGTGAGTCGTTCGTTATCTTTCTAATGTCTGCTACCGTTAAAATCTATCCCATAATTCCTTTTTAGGTAATATCCCATAATTCCTATGTCTGTCTAAAATAGTCTAATTATAATCTCGTCAAATTCCCAGTAAAGTCTATAACACCTTCTTGTCAAATTTCAAATTACTTCGAAGATCACACATTTGAACATCAGAGTGGCTTAAAGTTTAAACAATCACGTGCAAAGAAGTGTTGTAAAAATATTTTTTTTTAAATATTTGATATTTAATTTTTTTTCCAATTTCATTTAATTGAAATACAACGCTGCAGAATGAATTTAAATCTATTTATAAATTAATTGACTATTAAAATAACTGTCTCATGACCTTTATGGCAACAAATTGTATTCATTATTTCTCTTGCACTGGAGTAAAAAGAACACTAGTGGCAGCAGGTGGCAAGAAACGAAGGAAGGGAGGTAATTCCGGCAGTAAAAACTGTCTACCGGAAGTTGTAAAACTGACATGCGCTTAAATGACTTTGTTTACGTTTTCTAAGAAAGAATTAGGTCATGACAAAAACAGATGAAAAGAATAAACTGTGTCAGTTAATAAATGATTATTAAAAATACTGATTTATTTTCAAGATAGTCAGGAAACTATAGACCATTCAAAGATAAGGAAGTTGAGAAGAATCCTGTTAGCGAAAAAACTCCCATTTGTACTTCCACATTCAGAAACATTTCATATTGTTGCGAAAGCCTCTTTCTGAAAAACGGTTTTAATTTGGTAATGTTCTTAATAAGTTCTTATTACAAGTTGAAACGAAGTTTCTTCAGTCAATTATAAATAAATAAAATATTGCTAAACTGTCATCTTACTTGGTTAACACTGACTTGTAGCACCAAACTGCTGGTTGACAACTAAACCGCTGCAGGCGTACTATATTTTTAGTAATAAAACTCGAAATAACATGATTAACTTCTTTGAGAACAATACTAGAATATACATTTTATCATAATATAGACAAAATCAAGCTGATATGAAATAAAATCAATGTAGTAGACTTTAGTGATAATAGATTCTAACAAATTCTAACTGACTACAATAACACAACCTTTCAGTCTTGCGTTCTAACTAAGACCAAATGATGACAATGCCATGGCCACATATCATGCATCATTCACATCTAACCGCTAACCTCTTCCCTCCGTCACCATAGAAACACACACACACTCCGTAACAATAAGTATATTGAAAATACTTTTTTTTAATTGCTACTTGAAAAATAAATGACCAATTTCGCGCTCCCCCCCCCCACACAATTTTTTCCTCTAATCGGGACTAATATTTTTTTCGGTAAATATGTCGTGTATGAAATTTTTTTGGTGTTATTATGTTGTTGTTTGTTTTGCTTTTGCGCTATAATAAAAAGATAAAAATCAATTATTGGGGCTGTTTCGTATCTCAGACCTACTTTAAGCTTAGTCACGTGGTGATGGTCTTACAAAGAGAACAATCGCCATATCTTCCCATGATTAGATGAAGATCTAGATCTACTTCTAGATCAAGTAGATCTACTATATCAATCATATCAATTAGTGAATTATTGAAACTTGATTTTTTATTAATAAATTATTCATATAGATCTAAACCATTTCCACATTCAAATAACAATGAAACCAATGAGGCCATAAATATAAACAACACTACCGCAAAAAACAGTAGAACTACAGAACAACCCCATGGCCAATTTCATTATATGTATCTTTATGTCTCTGTTTTTTTTTTTATTTGGCCATTTCTTCCATTTTCTTTCCTATAATGTTTTACTTTTCTAGCCTTTACTTTTCGCGTGTACTATCTGTCGGTTCTCTCCTATTTATCTCTCCAACGTTACTATTGATCTGCCAGTCTGTGTAACCGATACATCCATCTAACCAGCTCTCTACGAAGCAGACAAAGTCTTCTGTATCTGTTCCATATACGCTGGCCACAGATTTGTTATTCAACTCAGTAGGTGAATATAGCATAGTCACACATTAATTCGTTGTGAATGAGCCTGCTAAAATGTAGCGAAAGATACCATAACGCGAACAATGAATGCTTATATAACAACAATAATACAAAAACCAACAACGAAACAAACAAGTTTACAAAGACAGTTTGTGTGAAACACAAATTCAAAATCGGCCCCCGAAGTTGTCCACCTAGAGTTTTCATCAAGATTTGATCACGGGACTTCCAGTTCCAAGTACTTTACCCCTCAGCCACAATATCTCCACATATTCATTTAGCGTTCACTTATATTTTTTAAATAATAATTATTAACCTTATCCATACATTTAAAATTAATAACAGGTAACATGTAATAAAGAGAAACTAAAAAAAATTATTCTTCTTACAAAATTTGATAAATTGGCAACACGAAAAAAAATTCTTGAACTTTACAATTTACAATAAGACGTGAACATATCTATAAAAGTTGTGCATTAGAAAAAAAAATTAAGACCATAAAGGAATAAAGACATGGTCTACATATTTCATTAGATACTAAATAGTAAGTAATAGAAATTGTTTAAAAATCCTACTTTATGTTTAAATAATATAGTCAACTAAATTATCATATTTATTTGTCATTGAAAATAAAGGGACAATAATGGCTAACATGGGGATCGAACCCACGACATAGCGTTATTACTAAGAAGCTTAGCTAAACAGCCATATCACCACTAATGTATGCGAAATTTCAGTTCGAAATGAATAATTTAATTTTTTTTTTACTTTTAATTTTATAAAGCATATATCATCTCACTCTGTCTGTCTGTCTGTTTGTCTGTCTGGTCAAACGTTTGAACATGTTATTACTCCCAAGTTGAAACTTTGTACAGCTATTCTTTAGCATAGACAAGACATGAATCAATAAAGAAAAAATTATCCAATTAGTCAATAATTACTTATGCTTGATACCAACAAGGGAAATTAATCCTTCGATATTCACAGATACGGTTAAATATGTAGGGTTTCATCCCCTTGGATAATTGAACACGTTATTTCACACACACACACATTCTCGGATCAAATTGAAACTTTAAATATTTATTTTACCTACAAAAGCGGCCCAAGCAAACTAGGCGGCTGCACAATTTATTAGAGAAAAAGTTGCAAAACATGGATCGACTCTCAAACATAGAACTCTACGGCTCTATATTTACTAGCCTAGCTTTGAGTGTATACTCTCAAACATAGAACTCTACGGCTCTATATTTACTAGCCTAGCTCTGAGTGTATACTCTCAAACATAGAACTCTACGGCTCTATATTTACTAGCCTAGCTCTGAGTGTATACTCTCAAACATAGAACTCTACGGCTCTATATTTACTAGCCTAGCTCTGAGTGTATACTCTCAAACATAGAACTCTACGGCTCTATATTTACTAGCCTAGCTCTGAGTGTATACTGTGATTCAAGGTTTATACACGACTATTTAGATCTACTCGTTAGATAACATATGTTCAAAAAACCAATGTTTCTTCTTTCTGGTGAAATCAGGAGCGTAGCTAGGAATTTCCCATCGTTTGGGGGCCGGGGGGGGGGCTCGACCGTATTGGGGGCCCCCTGCATTTTGAGTAATATTTAATTTTGAATATAAAAAAAACTCGTTTTGGGGCCCCCTCCAAGTGGGGGCCTGGGAGGATTTTCAAATTGTCCCCCCTCCTCTCCCCACCCTAGCTACGCCACTGGGTGAAATGTAGAAATTTTATTTCTAGCTGCTGATCATGAATCGTCCATGAAACACATTGGTGCTATCGGCGACAGCCTGACTTCACGACGTGTGACGTGGCAACGAGCTATTGGTCTAAACTGCCCACAGGTTACGACGTCGCAGTTCAGTGTTCAGGTCTCGACTATGTCCGCTCTTCACCCAACACGCACGCACCCTTCCCTCCTCTGTATGCCACTCACTGCTGACATTTCGTTTGTAATTTTTTTTTGTTTCTTTGAATCTAACAGGGAAAATATTTTATAGTTCAAGACTTCAATGACGTCAAGGACACGTTACAGACCTACAGGCTCACGTCTGCCCCCAACTTTCACCAAGCTTCCTCCGATCAGCCCATCTTCGCCTCTGGACAGCCGACAGTGAATGGTCTCGGTAAAGTGCTGACTCATCTGATGTCCGACAGTCATACAGTAAGTCCAGCGCTGGGGAAACTAGATCCAAGTTTTTAATGTTACTGTACCGGACGACGTGTGTGAGTGTGTGTTCGTTTATGTAGGTGTATGTGTATATTCGTGTAGGTGTATGTGTTTGTATGTGAAAACGTAAAAACGATTTTTTTTTTCAGGCAAAGTGTTAAAGGAGAATTATGAAATGGAAAAAAAAAAATCTGAAATAATAATTCTTTAAAAAGTTAGCAGTCCCGAAAGTAATTCCCCACTTTATCCATTTAGATTACTGCAGGGAAAAGAAAATAATCCAGATAGATGTTTGTTGATTTTGTACAGAAATTTGTCCATCGTTAATTTTGTTATTCCTTTAGGAAGAGTAGAAGTAGAAAAATAAATCTGAGGAACCAGTGATCCTCAACATGTTTCCTCTTAGTACCCTTAGAAGCTAGAGATCAAGTACAAAGGGCAACAAAATAGAAAAAAAAATCATTTGTTAAATTTCTCTGCTAAAACCAATGTTTCACAACCGTTTTCTTAAAAAAACAGTGTTTCTCAGTCGTTTTTTAGAAGAAAAAACAGTGTTTCTCAGTCGTTTTTTAGAAGAAAAAACAGTGTTTCTCAGTCGTTTTCTTTTTAAACTAATGTTTCTCAGCCGTTTTCCTTTTTTTTTCTTTGTCTCCTAGGACTGAGAATGCTGATGCAAAGTATTTATTTAGGGTGTTAGCTTTAGTTGCATTATTATTATGTGTTAAGTTATCTTCTCCTTTTTATGGCGCTATGCCTGTTGATTCCATTTTCTTAGACCATGTATGACCATAGGTTTTTGTTGTTATCCTTAGATATTTTCTTTTAAACTGGTGCTTCTTATTTCTAAGACCAATGTTTATCAACTTTTTTCCTTAATTGCTCTAAGCATCAAGCTTTTTAATATGGCATTATTTTCGCTGTTACTAAACATCATCACCATCTTTCCCCATCCCACATTTATCAAGACACAAACACAAACTCAAGATCGGCCCCCGAAGTTGTCCACCCAGGCAGTTAAAAAGGCAGGTTTCAATATTTTCAGAAATAATATCAGAATGAAATTCTATCAAAGGCAAATGACCGAGAAGAATGGAGAAAGAAGGTTGACAGATCTTGTGTGGTGCCCCAGCGGACCATAGGTTAGGGTAAAGTGAATGTGAAATTAGATGTGAACCTGGACTAACTGATGTCTTTTAAATGATTATCTACGTCATCTAATTGTTTTGTAAAGAGTCAATCTCTTATTCAGAGCCTCAAGAAAAAGAGAACCTTTCTGTAAAATCAAACTTCTTTTAGTTTAAAGTTCTATTGTCTATGGTAGATGGTTTGGTGTACTACTTTGCGTGATAAGTAGAAAGAAAATTGTTTTAAGTTATGTTCCATTTATATGTATACTAAATAGATTTTTTCTTTTTTAAAAAAGTAAATTTTTTATTTATAAATGTAGTAGTTAGTATGACACAAATTACTAAACCTAGCAATACCATTGTAAAAAAATAAATATTTTTGACAAAACATCTGAAGGCGTTTGCATAAATTTGTTAAAATATGGTAAATGATGATCTCCATTACTAAATAGCCTCCCGTGTTTGTTACTATTAATAGTGAATAGTTGTAAAAATGGTGTATTTTTAAGAAAAAACAGCTTGCATAAGTAATTTTTAAAATTAGATTTTTCACTTTCAGAAAAGAAAAAAGTAGCAGTTGCATCAGAACTTTGATTGGCTTAAAATAGTATGATGTCGGATTTTCAATATCTTTTCTAGTTTACGAGATCTAAACGGGACGGACGGACGGACAGACCACACAAGACTAATTTTTTGTTTGGTTTATTCAGATTATGCTTTCATTTACACTAACACACAAGACAAACAGGTTAACGCATCCACGACCAGACCATATAATACAATGAGCAGTCAAAGTTGTTGAGAAGTTGTATATAGTTCGTGATCAAATACACTGTTCATTTTAATATACCCGCTGGGTCATCTATTATAAAGTAATAGTCGCAGACATAGTTAATGATTTTGTTGGTTCGTTTACCAGCTGACAGATTAGCTTAATTCCTATTGTTCTGATGTTTTTATGTCCAATACTTTATACTTAAAGCTGGGCTAATCAACAATGTTCATGGACATCACTTTTAGCAAAGAATATATTTCACTAAACAAAATGTGCTTATTTGTACTTTGATTATTTTAAAAGATTAAACTTGAAATAACTTTTTAAAATATGAATGAAATTAAATACACACGTTTTGTCTTCCTATCATTGCAAAACATGACTGTGTCACATGACTTGAAAGGTGATATGTTACATCTCAGAACTGTTAACATCTATAAAAATTCTCCATTCACACCTCTGTGCTGTAACAACGGTCTCTGAAACTAGACTAAACCTCCCATCAGTACAGAAAAGGCAAAACAATAATCAGTTTCTGCCTTCAGTTTTAAGGATATTAAGCTTTACATCATCTGTCATCGTGGCAGGCGTTTATCTCATGGGCCTCTTTCTTCTTCATCTTGAAGACTAACATTTGGTTTATTTCCTTAGTCCTTCAGGTGTGGGAAGCCGAGCAACTGGCCTGCAGGACAAAACATAAAATTTGTTATGGAGATAAACGTTCTGCCAATTTTATGTTTACTTTCGGTAACTAGGAAACACGGAACAGGAGGAAAGAGGGGTTGGGGGGGGGGGGGTGCAGAGAAGAAAAAAATAAATAAAAAGTGATGGAGGAGA
Source organism: Biomphalaria glabrata (assembly GCF_947242115.1). Classification (NCBI taxonomy): domain Eukaryota; kingdom Metazoa; phylum Mollusca; class Gastropoda; family Planorbidae; genus Biomphalaria; species Biomphalaria glabrata. Next base: position 57,161,365 of record NC_074712.1, on the reverse strand, counting down.
CAGCCATAGAGAGGCATCTCATTTTAGTTTGTATGTCACTATCTTCTTCTTCTTCTTCTTCTTCTAGCCAGCTTTTTGCTGCTGAGCTGTCATCTCTTTTGCAGACTGTGCCAAGTGTGCAGTTTTCTTCAGTTGTTCAGCACTGCCGTACAGGGTGTTGGTTATGTTGGGCTAGAGTGGTAGTAGGATCTGCCTAAGGTGGATTAGGAAGGGGCATTCAAAAAGGATATGGTTTACGGTTTCCTAAGGCTGGGCGCAGTGTCTACAAAGGGGGAGTTGTATTGGATTTATTTTATGAGATCGAAATTTAACATAGGTGTGTGTCCTGTCCTTAGTTGGAAGATTGTATATTGTTCTTTGCGGGGGAGGAAGTTAATACTGTTCAGTTTGTTAGGCATGTTCATTTCTTTGTACATGGCTCTGCCTGTGTTTCCTGTTGCCTATTGGTTGAGCCGCTCCTCTTTGTGGTTGTTGATTAACATTGACCTTAGGGTGAGGTAGTTATCAGGTCTATCTGGTTGTTCCAATAGATAATCCTGCCTTGTTTTGTTTTGTTTTACATAATTCGGATGTTCCTTCAGAGTTGAAGATAGTTTACTTCCTAGTCCAAACCTCCTGCAGGACGACGGGGGATGGGAGCGGGCAGGGTTTGAACCCTCGACCGTTGATAAATCTGAACGACAGTCCAGCGCGCAAACTGCACGACCAGGCAGCCTTTGAAAGCTAAGTAAGTCACTATAGAAGTTCCCATATACAAACAAGTTATCCAGGCACGACATGGCCTAAAATTGTGCCGATGTGCCTAAAACCAAAACTAAACCAAACAAGTTATCATTTTATCATTTTACCTAAAAGCTGACTCAGTAATGTTGCGGAGATTTGAAAAATAGATGCGAGAAAAAAACAAGAAAAACTTACAAAAAAAAAACTTTAAAAACCCAAACAAAGCTTATATTAAGTGTAAGTTTTTTCAATTAGTTTGGATCAGGGATGTAAATATATGCATGATTAACCTAGACTTAATAAATCTGTGCGATTAGAAATATTTTTACTTATTGCTTTGTTTATTTAGCTTTTAGGTTTTTCAATGCGCTATGTCTTATGATCCTGTCAGTTGTCTGGACCAGTTGTGAAAGGGGGAGGGAAGAAGGGGGAATGTTGGTGAATGTTGACATGATCGGTTTTTAAATGTAGGCCTATACAAAACTGTTCACTCAGGGCTCAAGAGTCCTCATGGGGACTAATTCTTCTTATACCCAACATCTAAGTACAATTTCTTTGCCTACTTAAATTGGTAAGAAGTCTTGACTAAGTCTATCTTGTTAATTATAATGTCCCTTGGCTAGTTTAAACTGGTTGAGTGCAATAGTATTGCTTTGCACAGATACTAGCCAGGACACTGGGGACACTCCACATGGGCAGATTTCACTGGTTCCATTTTCGAGTTGTTGTTTTTTTTAGATTTGTGACCCCAAAAATTGAACTTATTCATATCACACTTAGGCCAAAGTAGGCTCTACCATTCACTTAGGCCAAAGTAGGCTCTACCATTCACTTAGGCCAAAGTAGGCTCTACCATTCACTTAGGCCAAAGTAGGCTCTACCATTCACTTAGGCCAAAGTAGGCTCTACCATTCACTTAGGATTAGAAGAGTTTATATAGATCTACGTACTGTTTACATTCCACCACGACTTATCTCTAATTAGCTTAGTACATTTTCTGTAAACAAAAATTAATTAATAATGACTAATTGATTAAGTAATTGGTTGATTGGTTGATCTCGTAATGCATAATTTGATGACGATGGGATAATTGGAATCGATTGTGAGAATCCAAACCAAATAGAAGAAAGATACAGAGTGAATTAATAGAGTTGTTTTTTTTAATTCCATATTATTAATGACATTAATTTAAAAAACAAAAACATTAACAACTATGCATGTAATTAAGACTGAGAAACACTGAGAGATGATATTACATTGTCTCTTACATAGAGAGTGAGAGCAGGTGGACATGATTACATTCTATTCTCTATGTTCTTTATTCAACTGCTCTCCAATTCGATTACAAAAGAGATAGAAACGACCCGGCAGTCGCTAAAAATAGAAAACAAGGGAGGAAATCAGCAATGTATTTAAAGGAGTGCCTTGCACGTTGTACGAGTGGAGAGTTTGACCTAGATTTGGGCCAATGAAACGTATCGTGATGTCATCGATTTGTTCATGTATTTTTTTATTTTATTTCTCCCTCCGTCTGCTTGTCACGATCTGCTGTTGGGCACCTCGCCTTATAGACATTGCATTTGGGATAGCAATCCAATTAAACAGCGTCCCTTGTGCTGCTCTCTTTTCAAACTTTGTAAACAATTTCGTAGGTCTAATGGACATATCTACAGGTCTCTCTTTTTCTAATACTCTTCTATCTCTTGCTCTCTTTTTTCTCTTTCTTTTTATCACTCTTTTTTTCTTTGTTTTCTCTTGCTCAATCTTTTTTTTTTAAATCTTTTCTTTCTCTTTCATCTCACTGTTTTCTCTCTGTCTTTGTTCTCTCTGTCTTGTTCTCTCTGTCTTTGTTCTCTCTGTCTTTGTTCTCTCTGCTTTCTTGCTTTCTCACTACGACCTCCCCCTTCCTCTCACTCTCTCTCTCTTTTCTCTCACTTTCTGTCATTTGTCTCTTTTCTCTCACTTTCTCTTCTTTGTCCCTTGTTCTATTTCTTTTTATTTCTTCTTTACATCTCTTTCTTTTAACCTTCCTTTTGCAACTTCCTTTTTAACTTTCCCTTGCACTTTCCTTTCTCCTTTGCTTGTGTATTTATCTGACGCGGTCGCTGAGCGGTTAAGTTCTTGGCTTCTGACCCGGGGGTCCAGGGTTCGAATCCTCGTGAAGACTGGAATTTTTAATTTCAGGATCTTTGAGCGCCTCTGAATCCACCCCAGCTCTAATAAGTACCTGACTTTAATTGGGGAAAAGTAAAGGCGGTTGGTCGTTGTGCTGGTCACATGGCACTCTCATTAACCGTGGGCTACAGGAACAGATGACCTTTACATCATCTGCCCTATAGACCGCAAGGTCTGAAAGGGGAGCTTCACTTACTTGACTTACTTGTGTACTTATCTGCCTGTGTGTCTTACCGCAATTTTAGTCTCTGACTATTAAAGTCTTACACAGAATTCTAAACAATTTTTATTAGGGAAGAGATGTGTCAATGTTTTTGTTGGAGTCACTAGGTTTTAAATAAATTGCGTTAATTTTTATTTTTTTTTACTTTTTTATTATTTTTATTTTACTACTTTATTTGGGGCCACCAAATTCATTTCACTGAGGGCCTGCTTGTAGTATTGTATAGCACTGTTATAAACAGTAATACCATAGTTATACCAATAATACGTAAACGTATAACTATAAACCTTTCTTATTGATTTGTGAATAATATTTCTTGAGCTACATCTTCCAACTTACAAAAAAAAATATTTTGGCAGTTCATTTTCTGTTGGTAGTAGTACTTTCAGACAGTATCCAATCTCATAAATTACACGCGTTCTTCTGTATTTTGCAGCAGATTTTGCTGCTCAATTTGCGGAGTGAGCCCATCCTGTTCCAGCGTGTGGATGATGATTATGTCCCTTACTCCGTGCGTCACCAGGAGAACATTCACAACATGGTCATGATGGGTGACACGAAGGACAGCTGTGATCACATCGAGTCCTGCATCAGAAAAGAAGTAAGCTCTCTTAGGTTAGATGTAAATTTGTTTTTTTAAATCAGTGTTTCCCGAACTATGTTCCACGGAACCCTACCGTTCCGCGAGGCTTGAATATGTGTTCCACGAACTACTGGACCAATTAACTAGTAGGTCACCACGTGAATTAATCTCTCTAAAAAATAAGCAAAGTTTTCCTCTAAATACTCCGAATGTGTAAAGCGTTTTATCCAGGAGAAAGTTTGAGGAACACTGCTCTAAATATTCATCGGAACTTGCGTCAGCAATCAACTAGGCTCTCTTAGGTTAGATGTGAATGTCCCTAACTGCATCAGGAGTCAACTAAGCTCTCTTAGGTTAGATGTGAATGTCCCTAACTGCATCAGGAGTCAACTAAGCTCTCTTAGGTTAGATGTGAATGTCCCTAACTGCATCAGGAATCAACTAAGCTCTCTTAGGTTAGATGTGAATGTCCCTAACTGCATCAGGAGTCAACTAAGCTCTCTTAGGTTAGATGTGAATGTCCCTAACTGCATCAGGAGTCAACTAAGCTCTCTTAGGTTAGATGTGAATGTCCCTAACTGCGTCAGGAGTCAACTAAGCTCTCTTAGGTTAGATGTGAATGTCCCTAACTGCGTCAGGAGTCAACTAAGCTCTCTTAGGTTAGATGTGAATGTCCCTAACTGCGTCAGGAGTCAACTAAGCTCTCTTAGGTTAGATGTGAATGTCCCTAACTGCGTCAGGAGTCAACTAAGCTCTCTTAGGTTAGATGTGAATGTCCCTAACTGCGTCAGGAGTCAACTAAGCTCTCTTAGGTTAGATGTGAATGTCCCTAACTGCGTCAGGAGTCAACTAAGCTCTCTTAGGTTAGATGTGAATGTCCCTAACTGCATCAGGAGTCAACTAAGCTCTCTTAGGTTAGATGTGAATGTCCCTAACTGCGTCAGGAGTCAACTAAGCTCTCTTAGGTTAGATGTGAATGTCCCTAACTGCGTCAGGAGTCAACTAAGCTCTCTTAGGTTAGATGTGAATGTCCCTAACTGCGTCAGGAGTCAACTAAGCTCTCTTAGGTTAGATGTGAATGTCCCTAACTGCGTCAGGAGTCAACTAAGCTCTCTTAGGTTAGATGTGAATGTCCCTAACTGCATCAGGAGTCAACTAAGCTCTCTTAGGTTAGATGTGAATGTCCCTAACTGCGTCAGGAGTCAACTAAGCTCTCTTAGGTTAGATGTGAATGTCCCTAACTGCGTCAGGAGTCAACTAAGCTCTCTTAGGTTAGATGTGAATGTCCCTAACTGCGTCAGGAGTCAACTAAGCTCTCTTAGGTTAGATGTGAATGTCCCTAACTGCGTCAGGAGTCAACTAGGCTCTCTTAGGTTAGATGTGAATGTCCCTAACTGCGTCAGGAGTCAACTAAGCTCTCTTAGGTTAGATGTGAATGTCCCTAACTGCGTCAGGAGTCAACTAAGCTCTCTTAGGTTAGATGTGAATGTCCCTAACTGCGTCAGGAGTCAACTAAGCTCTCTTAGGTTAGATGTGAATGTCCCTAACTGCATCAGGAATCAACTAAGCTCTCTTAGGTTAGATGTGAATGTCCCTAACTGCATCAGGAATCAACTAAGCTCTCTTAGGTTAGATGTGAATGTCCCTAACTGCATCAGGAATCAACTAAGCTCTCTTAGGTTAGATGTGAATGTCCCTAACTGCGTCAGGAGTCAACTAAGCTCTCTTAGGTTAGATGTGAATGTCCCTAACTGCGTCAGGAGTCAACTAAGCTCTCTTAGGTTAGATGTGAATGTCCCTAACTGCATCAGGAGTCAACTAAGCTCTCTTAGGTTAGATGTGAATGTCCCTAACTGCATCAGGAATCAACTAAGCTCTCTTAGGTTAGATGTGAATGTCCCTAACTGCATCAGGAATCAACTAAGCTCTCTTAGGTTAGATGTGAATGTCCCTAACTGCATCAGGAATCAACTAAGCTCTCTTAGGTTAGATGTGAATGTCCCTAACTGCATCAGCAATCAACTAAGCTCTCTTAGGTTAGATGTGAATGTCCCTAACTGCATCAGGAATCAACTAAGCTCTCTTAGGTTAGATGTGAATGTCCCTAACTGCGTCAGGAGTCAACTAAGCTCTCTTAGGTTAGATGTGAATGTCCCTAACTGCGTCAGGAGTCAACTAAGCTCTCTTAGGTTAGATGTGAATGTCCCTAACTGCATCAGGAGTCAACTAAGCTCTCTTAGGTTAGATGTGAATGTCCCTAACTGCATCAGCAATCAATTAAGCTCTCTTAGGTTAGATGTGAATGTCCCTAACTGCGTCAGGAGTCAACTAAGCTCTCTTAGGTTAGATGTGAATGTCCCTAACTGCATCAGGAGTCAACTAAGCTCTCTTAGGTTAGATGTGAATGTCCCTAACTGCGTCAGGAATCAACTAAGCTCTCTTAGGTTAGATGTGAATGTCCCTAACTGCATCAGCAATCAACTAAACTCTCTTAGGTTAGATGTGAATGTCCTTAACTGCATCAGGAATCAACTAAGCTCTCTTAGGTTAGATGTGAATGTCCCTAACTGCATCAGCAATCAACTAAGCTCTCTTAGGTTAGATGTAAATGTCCCTAACTGCATCAGGAATCAACTAAGCTCTGTTAGGTTAGATGTGAATGTCCCTAACTGCATCAGGAATCAACTAAGCTCTCTTAGGTTAGATGTGAATGTCCCTAACTGCATCAGCAATCAACTAAGCTCTCTTAGGTTAGATGTGAATGTCCCTAACTGCATCAGGAATCAACTAAGCTCTCTTAGGTTAGATGTGAATGTCCCTAACTGCATCAGGAATCAACTAAGCTCTCTTAGGTTAGATGTGAATGTCCCTAACTGCATCAGGAGTCAACTAAGCTCTCTTAGGTTAGATGTGAATGTCCCTAACTGCATCAGGAATCAACTAAGCTCTCTTAGGTTAGATGTGAATGTCCCTAACTGCATCAGGAGTCAACTAAGCTCTCTTAGGTTAGATGTGAATGTCCCTAACTGCATCAGGAGTCAACTAAGCTCTCTTAGGTTAGATGTGAATGTCCCTAACTGCATCAGGAGTCAACTAAGCTCTCTTAGGTTAGATGTGAATGTCCCTAACTGCGTCAGGAGTCAACTAAGCTCTCTTAGGTTAGATGTGAATGTCCCTAACTGCATCAGGAGTCAACTAAGCTCTCTTAGGTTAGATGTGAATGTCCCTAACTGCATCAGCAATCAATTAAGCTCTCTTAGGTTAGATGTGAATGTCCCTAACTGCGTCAGGAGTCAACTAAGCTCTCTTAGGTTAGATGTGAATGTCCCTAACTGCATCAGGAGTCAACTAAGCTCTCTTAGGTTAGATGTGAATGTCCCTAACTGCGTCAGGAATCAACTAAGCTCTCTTAGGTTAGATGTGAATGTCCCTAACTGCATCAGCAATCAACTAAGCTCTCTTAGGTTAGATGTGAATGTCCCTAACTGCGTCAGGAGTCAACTAAGCTCTCTTAGGTTAGATGTGAATGTCCCTAACTGCATCAGGAGTCAACTAAGCTCTCTTAGGTTAGATGTGAATGTCCCTAACTGCGTCAGAAGTCAACTAAGCTCTCTTAGGTTAGATGTGAATGTCCCTAACTGCATCAGGAATCAACTAAGCTCTCTTAGGTTAGATGTGAATGTCCCTAACTGCATCAGGAGTCAACTAAGCTCTCTTAGGTTAGATGTGAATGTCCCTAACTGCATCAGGAGTCAACTAAGCTCTCTTAGGTTAGATGTGAATGTCCCTAACTGCATCAGGAATCAACTAAGCTCTCTTAGGTTAGATGTGAATGTCCCTAACTGCATCAGGAGTCAACTAAGCTCTCTTAGGTTAGATGTGAATGTCCCTAACTGCATCAGGAGTCAACTAAGCTCTCTTAGGTTAGATGTGAATGTCCCTAACTGCATCAGGAGTCAACTAAGCTCTCTTAGGTTAGATGTGAATGTCCCTAACTGCATCAGGAGTCAACTAAGCTCTCTTAGGTTAGATGTGAATGTCCCTAACTGCATCAGGAGTCAACTAAGCTCTCTTAGGTTAGATGTGAATGTCCCTAACTGCATCAGGAATCAACTAAGCTCTCTTAGGTTAGATGTGAATGTCCCTAACTGCATCAGGAATCAACTAAGCTCTCTTAGGTTAGATGTGAATGTCCCTAACTGCATCAGGAATCAACTAAGCTCTCTTAGGTTAGATGTGAATGTCCCTAACTGCATCAGGAATCAACTAAGCTCTCTTAGGTTAGATGTGAATGTCCCTAACTGCATCAGGAGTCAACTAAGCTCTCTTAGGTTAGATGTGAATGTCCCTAACTGCATCAGGAATCAACTAAGCTATCTTAGGTTAGATGTGAATGTCCCTAACTGCATCAGGAGTCAACTAAGCTCTCTTAGGTTAGATGTGAATGTCCCTAACTGCATCAGGAGTCAACTAAGCTCTCTTAGGTTAGATGTGAATGTCCCTAACTGCATCAGGAATCAACTAAGCTCTCTTAGGTTAGATGTGAATGTCCCTAACTGCATCAGGAATCAACTAAGCTCTCTTAGGTTAGATGTGAATGTCCCTAACTGCATCAGGAGTCAACTAAGCTCTCTTAGGTTAGATGTGAATGTCCCTAACTGCATCAGGAATCAACTAAGCTCTCTTAGGTTAGATGTGAATGTCCCTAACTGCATCAGGAATCAACTAAGCTCTCTTAGGTTAGATGTGAATGTCCCTAACTGCATCAGGAGTCAACTAAGCTCTCTTAGGTTAGATGTGAATGTCCCTAACTGCATCAGGAATCAACTAAGCTCTCTTAGGTTAGATGTGAATGTCCCTAACTGCATCAGGAGTCAACTAAGCTCTCTTAGGTTAGATGTGAATGTCCCTAACTGCATCAGGAGTCAACTAAGCTCTCTTAGGTTAGATGTGAATGTCCCTAACTGCATCAGGAATCAACTAAGCTCTCTTAGGTTAGATGTGAATGTCCCTAACTGCATCAGGAGTCAACTAAGCTCTCTTAGGTTAGATGTGAATGTCCCTAACTGCATCAGGAATCAACTAAGCTCTCTTAGGTTAGATGTGAATGTCCCTAACTGCATCAGGAATCAACTAAGCTCTCTTAGGTTAGATGTGAATGTCCCTAACTGCATCAGGAATCAACTAAGCTCTCTTAGGTTAGATGTGAATGTCCCTAACTGCATCAGGAATCAACTAAGCTCTCTTAGGTTAGATGTGAATGTCCCTAACTGCATCAGGAATCAACTAAGCTCTCTTAGGTTAGATGTGAATGTCCCTAACTGCATCAGGAATCAACTAAGCTCACTTAGGTTAGATGTGAATGTCCCTAACTCAGGCAGATGATACAGTTACTAGGTAAGCTCTCATAGGTTAGATGTGAATGTCCCTAACTCAGGCAGATGATACAGTTACTAGGTGTTTTTTTTTCGTTTGACACTCTTGCGAATACACAGGCTGACTCAGAAGTGTTCAAATTGACCACAGTCCCTGAGTTAGAGTAATTCTGAACTTCCATTATAGATGCCATGTGTAAAACCGTTTCATCTTAACACTACAGTATAAAGTACTTCACAACTTTTTATGTCGTTATATTGCTTCCTAGGGGGCGCGGTGGCTGAATGGTTAAGCGCTCGGCTTCTGAACCTGAGGTTCTGGGTTCGAATCTCGGTGAAGGCTGGGATTTTGAATTTCTGGATTTTTAGGGCGTCCCCGAGTCCACCCAACTCTAATGGGTACCTCACTTTAGTTGAGGAAAGTAAAGGTGGTTGGTCGTTGTGCTGGCCACATGACACCCTGCTCGTTAACCGTTGGCCATAGAAACAGATGACCTTAACATCATCTGCCCCATAGATCGTAAGGTCTGAAAGGGAAACATTTTTTTATATTACTTCCTAATCAATGACTTACAGAAAATATTTTTTTTAGCAGAATAACATACTGTTATGAAATGCATTGCGGTGTGTTTATTGTCAGAAACAGATTCAGATTCAGTTTTACACCAAATATTTAAACAAGTGTAAAATTGTTTGCTCTTCTTTTTAAAAAGTTTTTTGTTAGTCTTCTTTTTGAACTATCGTTCATAAATTTGGAGTTGAAGAAAATAAATAACATATTTACAATGCTTTGTTACTGAAATTGAAGTATATATTGGAAGCAAGGAAATGATTCAGAACGGCGTTTATATTGTACCGTACGTTCACTCAGTTTAACATCTTAATTACAAAATCTTATCTTATCTTATACAGACGTTACTTTAAAAAAGAAGATGATTACGTCCTAAGCGTCATGCATCTAGTCATGCATGTTAACCAATGACTTAAATACTGCTAAGTCACTGGTTTTCCTGGCTAGCTCAGGCAACCCATTCCATTCTCTAGTTTGTCCAAGCATATGGTCTGAAAGGGAACTTTCTCAATATTATTGCATATTATTGCATGACTACCACACTTATACAGTTAAACCTGTTTATCAGGTGGGCAACTACAAGCTTTAATTTACCCATTGCTTAACATATACTATGTTGTATAAACTTAGTAGTTAAGTTTGAAGTACTTTATTGATGCTGTATAACAGATTGTGTCTCTGGCTGGGATAGAGGACGAGTTCGTGTTTTACTTCTACGACAACCTGGACAAGCTTCAGCAGGAGCCCCACATCAGGAAAGTGGAGTTTGAAGAAGACATTCTCCTGTCCAATGAAGTCTATGCCAGAGAAGCTTTCTCCAACCCATCCCTCAGGTCAGCAATCATTTAGTTCAGTGACATACCATTAAAAGATGTTCGCTTGTGGTAGTCTTTATACATTTCAATACTCGCTAAATGAACTTTAAAAAAAACAAAACAAAGGATTCTATTCTTTACTCTCGACAAAGACTTTGTTTAAAGCAGCATCAAAATTGAATGATTATCTTAAAGGTATTGAAGGATTATCATACACGTATTGAAGGATTATCTTACACAGTTTAATAATTATCTAACATGTATTGAATGATTATTTTACACATATTGAATGATTGTCTTACACGAATTGAATCATTATCTTACAGGCATTAAATTACATTCATTGCAAGCAAGTATTGAATGGCAATCTTCCACGTTATTTAATTAATGGCATTTGGAAGATAACGTAATGACTCGAGCGAATTATAAAAAAAAAATTTTTCAGCAATTTCAGGCATAAACATCTGTTGAAAATAAAAGGGGAAAAGACGCTATTAGTTTTGTGTGAAATGTCTGTCCGTTCGTCTGTCCCGTTTAGATCTTGTAAACTAGAAAAGATTGTGAAAATTCGACATCATAATATTTTAGACCATTCAAAGCTCTGATGCAACGACTACTTTTTTCTGAAACCGAAAAATCTATTTTATTAAACCACTTATCCAAGCAGTTTTTTTTCATAAAAATACACCACTTTTACAACTATTCACTATTAATAGTAACAGACACGGGGAAAAAAGGGGGGGGGGGTCTAAGTAGAGTAGATATTAATTTACCTTATTTTTAACACATTTATGCAGACGGTTTTAGATTTTTTTGTCAAAAGGTTTTTATTACATTTGTGTTGCTAAGTTAAGTATGTTTTGTCATACTAACTACTATATGTACTAAAAAAAAATATTTTTTTTAAAGAGAAAAAATCTATTTAGTATGCTTTTAAGTAGAACTTAATTTAAAACAGCAATTTATAAGTAGTTTTTCATATTATCACGTGAACTGCAGTTACACGATATACCTATAAAACACTTAACTAAATTTTTGTTTTACGGAAATGTTTTTTTTCTCGAGGAATAAGAGATTGACAAAGCAATTAGATCAATTAGATATTCATTATTATTAGGCCAGGTTCACATCCAACTTCACTTTCACCTATCCTTTGGTCTGCTGGACCGCTGGGGCACAACACAAGATCATTGATAGAAGTTCATTCTGATGTTCTTTCTGAAAATATTGTACCCTGCCTTTTTATCTGCCTGGGTGGCCTTTGGGGGCTGATTTTGAGTTTGTGTTTCCACACAAACTGTCTTTGTAACCTTATTTTGTTTATTTCTTTATGATATGAAAAAAAAATTCTGTTCATAGAAATGAATATATTCGACTTTCCATAGCCTTTAATTAAACATTCTCATGCACGTCGGAAAATAAATTAAAAGTCAAGCGTCCAGTTTCAGACCGTACGATCTTTAGGACAGATGATATTAAGGTCATCTGTTTCTGTTCCATAAGGGTGTCACGACCAACCGCCTTAACTTTTCTCCAAGTAACGTCGGGTATCCGTTAGAGCTGAGTGGACTCAGGGGCGCCATAAAGATTCCGAAATAAAAAAATCACAATCTTCGCCAGGATTTGAACCCCGGAAGCCAAGCGCTTAACCACTCAACAACCCCGCCTCCGTTAAATAAATAGCTAGACTTTTCTTTTTTTGTGTGTGTGTTTTGTAGCTGGTGTATACAATAAAGGAAGTTTTTGATAAAAATACTTTTAAAAAAATTATATGATAATTTTTTTTATACACTTTTAGCACTGCATAATACATTTTCTAAGGTTTACCGTTTGTAAGACAATACAAAATCAATATGAAGAAAGCATTAGACTTTCAATCTAGGACAGTGACGCAACTAAAAACTTTTTTTAAAACAAATGGGCGACAACTGGATATACTAATGTATTTTAAAATTATAGACAAGTGCATTATCTTTCAAAGTTTTACCTACAATCTTGGCTTAATAATTTTTTTTATTTTTGTTTTGTCAACATAGAATATCAATTTAGAGTCCTAGACATCGCTTAGTTTATCATCAAAATCTCAAATATCAATTAATGATCAAGCATCAAATTCTATACTTCCAATCATAATCTCAAACATCAAAATGATCAGATAGTTCAGAATATTAATAGACAAATATGTAGCGAAATGCAGAAGGATCAGGTTTTTAGATTGTAATTTCAGAATCGATCGGCATTTTGTCCATCTTGTCAATACTTTGAAGACCAGGCTAGCAGAAGTCACTGTGCATCATGGGATAGATATTTTCCATGTAATCCCACATTTTTTTTGGCGTCATACTTGAGCTAAGAATAAGATGCCTTTGCTACAAATGATGTCATGTCTCTTATTTCTCATAGGTATGACAGGATATGTCTGCCAGAAATGGGGATACCGACCGAGGATTTAGTTGACCAGTTCCTGTCCCATTTCAGGGTAAGTAACAACAAAATAATAGGTCGATACTGACACAAGTTATATAATACTATTGGTATGTCATTATAAAAGCTATATCCTTAGAGAAGATAGCACCGTACAATGAAATGTTGGGCAATTCAAATCAAACTTTTAAAAGATATGATAGCTAATATTTTATTTCTTAAATGACTTAAAAAAAAAAAATTCACTTATCCCTTATGGAAGGGATGATGGAGTGCTTAGTGTGACTCTTTCACTACTTACACCTTACCATCAAATACTTTAAAGTTTTCCAAAGCTACCCTGGACCTAATAATAGATCATTGTTTTTGTTTCCAACATGATATCTCTTGGAGCTGACATTGGAAGCGACCATGACCTTGTTATGACGACCCTTAAAGTACACCTAAAAAAGGTAACAAAACAAGGACCTACCAGGATAAAATTTGACCTGGACAAGCTGAAAGACCCCCAAGTAGCTGCCATATTCGAGGCACAAGTAGGAGGACGCTTTGCAGCCCTCAACATCTTGGACTCCAATGACCAGGATATCGATACGCAAGTCAATATGCTAAACACAGCAGTCACAGATACAGCCCTGGAAATATTAGGGAAGCTCCGCCCGCCCAAAAAACCCTGGGTAACAGAGGATACACTCCAACTCTGTGACAAGCGACGGGAGCTTAAAGGGAAAAAGCTGTCCGACCCAAAATATGTCCAAGAATACAAAAGCGTCAACAAACGGATTAGAAAGGGAATGAAAGAAGCGAAGAAAAAGTGGATAGAGAATAAGTGTCAAGAAATTGAACAGGGACTTAATAGAAACAACAGCAAAAAAGCGTACCAATTAGTAAAGGACCTCACTACTTCAAAGCATGGAAGAACCAACACAATACAAGACAAAAACAACAAATGCTTAACCGAGGACAAAGATGTGTTGAAAAGATGGACGGAATACTGTTCAGAGTTGTATAACTTTGAAATCTCAGGAGATCCAGAGATACTAAATGTCCCGACAGTTTCCAACATTGACGACTATCCGATTCTTCGCTCGGAAGTAGCAGCAGCAGTAATAGCCCTGAAAAAGGGAAAATCGGCCGGAGTTGACAACATTCCTGGCGAACTTCTTCAGGCGGGAGGAGAAACTATGATAAACGCACTCTATACGATTTGCAACAAGATCTGGCAATCAGGAGATTGGCCCAAACCCTGGACCCAATCACTCATAATAACCCTTCCAAAGAAAGGCAACTTACAACTCTGTCAAAACTATCGCACCATCAGCCTCATAAGTCATCCCAGCAAAGTTCTGTTAAAAATCATATTAAACCGGCTAAAACAGATAGCAGACAACATCATATCAGAAGAACAAGCAGGTTTTAGACAAGGTCGCAGCACAACAGAGCAAATCCTAAACCTCAGAATACTCTGTGAGAAATATCTCCAACACCAAGAGAATCTTTTCCATGTCTTTATTGATTTCAAGAAAGCTTTCGATCGAGTATGGCACGGAGCACTCTGGGCGACAATGGAAAAGTACAACATTAATAAAAACATAATCAAAGTTATCCAGAACCTCTACAAGGAGGCCACCAGTGCGGTGTACTTCAACAATAATATTGGGGACTGGTTCAAAACCACAGTTGGAGTAAGACAAGGCTGCCTACTGTCACCAACACTCTTCCTTATCTTCCTTGAAAGGATAATGGAAGATGCCCTCGAGGGCTATGAAGGTACTGTTAGCATTGGAGGAAGAAGAATTACTAACTTGCGCTTCGCAGATGACATTGACGGCCTAGCAGGGACAGAAGAAGAACTAGCTGACCTGGTGATGCGCATTGACAAGACTTCCGCAGCTTATGGCATGCAAATAAATGCCGAAAAAACTCAAATTATGACCAATAGCCATCAGGGCTTTAAAAGAGGCATCAGTATTGGAGGGAAAAAGCTAACTAGTGTTAACAGCTTCAAATACCTCGGAGCTTTTGTCTCAGATGAGGGAACAAAACCCGAATTATTGGCCCGAATAGCACAGTCCACAGCAGCCCTTTCAAAACTTAAAATAATATGGAAAGATAAGGGCTTAGCCCTCGGCACCAAAATTAGACTGATGCGCTCTCTGGTCATGGCCACATTTTTATATGCTTTTGAGTCGTGGACGTTGAATGCAGAGCTTGAGAGGAGGATCCTAGCAATGGAATTGAGATGCTACAGAAGGATCCTAGGCATCACATTCAAAGACCGCATCACAAACCAAGAAATCAGAGACAGGGTTACTGTAGCGATCGGAGCTCATGACGACCTGCTTACTATTGTGAAAAAACGAAAGCTTAAAACCTTTGGCCACATTACGAGATCTATGGGGCTCGCAAAGACCTTTCTTCAGGGAACAGTGCCAGGGAAAAGAAGAAGAGGCAGACAGAAAAAGCGATGGGAGGACAACATTAAAGAATGGACAGGCCTGCCATTGAGAGAGGTTCTGAACAAGGCAAAAAAAAGGGAGGAATGGAGAAAGACGGTCGACAAATCTTGCCTGGTGCCCCAACGGTCCAACAGACTAAGGGATAGGTAAAGGTAAAAAGGTAATCTCTTGAAACACAAATATCACTGGTAGAATTAAGGCACCCAGCCTACACTTTGGTGTTTAAATAAATCAAATCAAAAGTAAAGAAGCGAACGTCGTAGGAGATTCGAGGGACATGTCGTTAGCCATGACGGAACACGTTTCCCAACGACAGCCATGAAATGTAAGCTGAAAAGAAGACGAAAACGAAAACATGGTTGTCCTCATCTAACATGTCAGTTACGCCTATCTCTTAGTCTGTTGGACCGTGGGGCACCGCACAAGATTTGTCGACCATCTTTCTCCATTCCTCTCTGTCTTTTGCCTTGCATAGAACCTCTTTCAATGGCAGGCCCGTCCATTCTTTGATGTTGTCTTCCATCGCTTTCTCCGTATTCTTTTTCTCCTTTTTCCTGGTACTGTTCCTTGAAGGAAAGTCTTTGCAAGCTCCAAAGACCTTGTAATATGGGTGTTACTTGTGACCTCTGTGGAGACGAGACCATTCGTTAAATAAGGCATGAACACTGCCCTGCAACGTCACAACGTGTGGGCAGTTTAAACCAATAATTCAGTGCCTTATCGTCCAGACCTGTGACGTGTCAACAAGCTGTTGGTCTAAGGCCTAAGGGCTAGGGTTAGGTGGAGAGCGCTTTCAGCCCTATGCGATAGAGACCCACGGAGGGGGTTGTCTATGATTGCATAAGGTATACACAAAAGTCAAATAATAAAAGATGTTGGATTTCCTGACAGTAAACAAAATATTTCACAATCTTAGACATAAATGTACAAGACAGAAAGAAGTCGTGTTGATACAGTATTTACACTGATCACACATTTAATAAACATCTTCGTTTAACTTTACATGTTTATGCTCTCTCCCAGGAGTCTCCGGCCTATCTGGACAAGAACAATCCAGCCTTCCCTGCGGTGTACCTTATATCCCACTCAGGGGGTCGGAGGTCAGCTATTATGATGGTCATGTCTTGCTTGATTTATGCACACAAGAAAGGAACACTTGTCAAAGAGAGGTAACTCTCCTTTCTTTTGAAATGTGTAACTTTGAAGAGATGATGGTAACTCAAGACACTAACGACTATTCCTCCTTGTGATATGCTCTAGCAGCCTTTACAGTATTTTTTTTCTTAACCCAGACAAAAAGTCTGATAAATAGGACGCGCAGGTTTATGGTAAGTGGAAATCTCCGCTGCTGTTTAGGTATATCCGTTGTACTGAATATAGGAAGTGTTAATAAGCTTTGTATTTAACAACTTATATAGTAACATTTTTTTATTTTAATCGCCGTAAAATCGAATTTCTGAGTGTTCTTTCTTATAGTACAAAATATTTTAATTACTTGGTCCTTAAATAATGTCTTTTGGCTGTTAATTAAGTTTATTTATTTCAGAATATTTTCCTTTTTTTTTCTATCTTCTTAAATTTTTCTTTCGTGACCTTACAGTGACCTTCATTTCTCCAAATCGCTTTATTTTTTTTAATGCTTCTGTAGGCTATTTATAGAATATAAGAACCAGATCATGGAAATGTGACAAAGATATTTTACTGTGTTTAAAATATACCGTGCAAACCTACAATAATGTGTTTGAAGTGACCAGAGTATAACTGAAAGGTCATGGATAAGTGTTCGCTATAGATTTCATGTACATTTCGATGACGATAAATATGTCTGTGCTAAATATGTCTATTTCATCTCACGTTTAAGCCATCAAAAGAAATTATTTGACATAGTGTAGTTTAGTATCAGTTCCCTTTACTTTTCAAATCCACTTTCGCTACTGCTTTACTTTTCAGCAGTCATATCATTAACCCTAAACACCCCAATTACAATGATGGCGAGTACCAAGCAGTTCAGAAACTTGTCAATCATCTCACAGACGGGAACCTAATCAAGCAGCAGGTACTATTGAAATGTAGTCTAGATACATTGCACTTATTCCAGCACTGTATGAATGTGAATCAGCTCATTTTCTTTCCCCTGTGCTAAAATTATTGGTGATGGACAAATAATTTGCCTCCAACTTTTTTGCTGTTTTTTGGTCTGGACACACATTACATTTCATATTTGTAATTGGTTTTTATATTTCATTTTGGGCCACACCATTCACTTCACCTAGGGCTTCCCTATTCACTTCGCCTAGGGCCTCCTTATTCACTTCATCTAGGGCCTCCACTTCACCTAGGGCATCACTATTCACTTCACCTAGGGCCTCACTATTCACTTCGCCTAGGGCCTCCTTATTCACTTCACCTAGGGCCTCACTATTCACTTCGCCTAGGGCCTCCCTATTCACTTCACCTAGGGCCTAACTATTCACTTCACCTAGGACCTCACTATTCACTTCGCCTAGTGCCTCACTATTCACTTCACCTAGGGTCTCACTATTCACTTCGCCTAGGGTCTCCTTATTCACTTATCTAGGGCTTCCCTATTCACTTCACCTAGAGCCTCCTTATTCACTTCGCCTAGGGCCTCCTTATTCACTTCATCTAGGGCCTCCTTATTCACTTCACCTAGGGCCTCACTATTCACTTCACCTAGGGCCTCCTTATTCACTTCGCCTAGGGCCTCCTTATTCACTTCATCTAGGGCCTCCTTATTCACTTCACCTAGGACTTCCCTATTTACTTCGCCTAGGGCCTCCAATTACCTAACGCCGGACCTGCCTAGGCTAAGGATAGAAAATTAATCCAATATTTTGGTCTAGTCTCTATATTACAATAAAACAAATTCAGCTATAGCCAATTCAAACTACAAAATAACGCCTACATTCGAGAATGTGATGTATAAAATACATTTCTAAACAACAAGCTGGAATGAAGGAAAACAAAAAATCTTCGTTGCTTGGGTTTCGCAAGGGCAAGTAAATCAGGGCCGGTTTAAATGACGTAATGCTTTCCGCCTGACCAGCACATCCTGCGTGATTTTTTTTCGGTCAGCGACCAAGTTTCTAGCTACAAAGAACTGAAGGAAAGTCTTTAGTAGAATTGAGTTAGATTAAAAATGATGTTATTATCTGGCTAATTTATGAATGTCCGACTACCGTATACATCCTGGAAACCGCGCCCTATGTCGATAGAATGTTATAGCTTCAGTGGATAAGCGAATAATGTGACTTGCTGTGCTCAAAATATTTCTCCCTCACAAAATACGCCACTTGTTCACCCACATCATGATGTCATGTTACCTAAAGTACATCTGTACGTGCCGTTATATGAACCTCACCAGAATCTAGCTTTTATGTAGTTCAACCGAAAGTAGCGTTACATGAAGCATCCCAGGATCTAGCGTTACATGAGACATCCCAGGATCTAGCGTTACATATTTCACACCAGATTGTCACATAAACCCCATCAAGATATCATGTTAGACCAATGGGGAGTTTGGAAAAGAAAAACAATACAGAATCTCGAATCTTATTTGTAAAGCTTGGAATCATTTTGAGCGCCCTGGGCCCTAGATTGAAATATTGATCTGTCAAATGGAAACTTTGGAAGTTTTCCTGATATTTTTGTTTTATCAATACAATTGTACGAAACTTTATGCTCGACATGCAATACATTGTTGTCTGTCTACTTATGTCATAAATAATCTTAGATTCTTAATTATCTTAATGAAATTTCATTTAACTCAAAATAGGTTAAAACAAATTTAAATAAATTTAAATTGAAAGATTTGAAACGTACACAACGTGATAACAGAATTTGGTCTGCGATACCATTTAGTCACGTGATCTTATTGATAAAACAACGAAAAAAACTGTCACGTGACGACCATCATGAATTAAACATGAGATCGTAAATTATATAGAAGAGATAGAGCACCACGTGGCTAAATGTTGTTTGTTTACGATTGGTGAATGAGGCCCATTCAACAAACTTAATATTTGAGTTACACTTGGGCTTCTACAAAATACAAGAGATGAGAACAAGAGAACTAGAGTACATCCGTGTGATGACATTAAAACAATGGTTGCTCCCTGGCCAATTAGGTTCTATCAGAGACCACTTAGAAGTAAGATTAAACTTACTGAATCGTCTTGTGAAAAAAAAAAGTAAATGAACTCAGTATGAGATTGACAAACAAGAACTAATCAGGATAGATGGCAAATAGAAGAGACAAGAGAATACAATGTATTCATATTAAAACAATACAATAATGTTAGGAAACAATGTTGTATAGAAAGTCATACCAAGCTACAGTGCGCCTGCTAGATGCAAAGTCATACCAAGCTACAGTGCGCCTGCTAGATGCAAAGTTATACCAAGCTACAGTGCGCCAGCTAGATGCAAAGTCATACCAAGCTACAGTGCGCCTGCTAGATGCAAAGTTATACCAAGCTACAGTGCGCCTGCTAGATGCAAAGTCATACCAAGCTACATTGCGCCAGCTAGATGCAAAGTCATACCAAGCTACATTGCGCCAGCTAGATCTTTTCTCATCAATGCTGCTTAAACAAATACTAACAAAAGGAAGTCCATGTAAATGTAAGTGTCTACGACATTTATATAATCACTGACACATATATATATATTTCTCGATACAAAGAAGCGGCAGTGATCTGTTCCTTATCTTATTTAATCTTATCTTATATAATACAGACGTTACTTCAGAAAAGAAGAAGATTACATCCTACAGTTCAGTGTTTTATGTATAATTGCTACTTTTCTTCTAAGTCCTCTACCCTGAAGGCTTCCTAGATTATGTGATTTTACTAAAGGTGTTACTCTAGTCAAATGTGAATATTCGTTTGTTATGAATCTCACTGTTTTGTGTCTGTTCCAGTTTCTTAATGTTTTCTTGAGTTGAGGGGTCCCAAACGGAGGATGCATATTCTATTATTGGCCTAACCAAGGTTAAATAACATTTTAGTTTTTTTAATTCTTATTTGATTTATAGAAATTTATTTTAATAAACCCTAATGATTTGTTTGATTTTAAGTTTATAGAAACAACTGGTACCTGAATGCAACAGTTTAAAATCACTTAGAAGAACATTATTTAGATTTTGCTTTTTCCTTGACGAAAACAAAAAAATCCCTTCCATGTTTTTAGACTGACCACAAAAACCACGTGCTCTTGTAACGTGAATCCTCACTTCACGCTCTCACCAACTACACACGTGACAACAATATCTTCTGCTACAACGGTTTAGCCACAGATTTAAAAATGTGACCTTATTATTGTGCAGACGTTCTGAAAGAAGTCACGCGCTCTGAAGTTTAAACGCGTTCGATTGAAAAATGTTTATGTCGCGTACGTGTTGGAAGTGAGTAGAGCCAGATGGGTTGTTTTTCTATGCTAATGGATTCTCGCTGAATAGAATGGATTCTTTTATACTGAATATCTAAATAAAGGCTGAGATAAGAAGAGAAAAAAAACATGGATTTTTTTTCCTTAGGGCTTCGTCTCGTTCGTGTAAATATTTCAAACAAAAAAAAATCCTCATATTTCTTTGGGTAGAATGTTTCATAGTTGAAAAGTAGAGCGGCTTGTGTATTAACTTGCCATTTCAGATGGCTTCTGACCGAGAGAAGTTGAGTTTTTTAGATTGTGTGCATTTCTTCAGCTACTTATATTACAAGTATTCAACGATATCGCTATTAAAAGTATACTGTCCATTAACAGAAAGCTTATTTAAATGCGCAATCTATTCAGAGAGTATCAAAAGCAATCCATCAGGACCACCTTAACAGAAAGCCTTAGATATTCAAAATGCTCCTTCTAATGGTCTCAAAGGACTAGCTCTACTTCGTAACAAAACAATACAAATTCGCTCAAAATGATTGATATTGCAGCATAACTTTTGATAAACATGAAAAAGAAAAAAAAATTGAGTCTGTTCTCTCTGACCTTGAACTTTGGAATCTGAATAATATCTTACACTTCCAATGTGATAGCCGAACTGACAACATTTCTGTCGTATTTTAATATAACAAAAACCATGTGTTAACATCTAAAGCTTTATTACAGTGAATGACTAAAATAACTCTACACACATAGTAAAGATCAAGACACGGAATATTACCAGTAAACAATCTAACGTGAATCCACAAATGTAAACAAACACTAGGGGCAACAATCGAAATAAACAAATTCACGACAATTCCTTATAGACATTTATTGAGACCTTGGATATAAGATGTCCTGTTTTAAATCTGCCATATCAAAGTAGAATTGTAAAGACACTTAAAGAATCTCGATCGTGCCAGAGGATAAATGTTGGTCCATGGATTTAAACAAAGAATAAATACTGGGCTGAATAAAGCCACAATTAAAGGACAAAATGAGTAAGATTCACATTAAAACACATAGGAACTATTGTGACCAAAAATGGGCATAACTACAAAACAGCATAATCTCTACTCTAGAATCCACAAAGGTCAACATCCTTTAAGATACTTGCTACCATTAGTCTGTGTACTAAACCTTCTCGCGTGCGATAGTCAGATCTGCTTAAGTGACATTAGACTGACAAATGTGTTGGATGACTATTTTAACAGGTGGACTCTGTCATAGATGAGTGCTCACAGGTCATCAATCTCAGGACTTGTATTATCGATCACAAAAAGAAACTGGAAGCTGCGGCCTTTAAACGGATGCAGGTAAGAAATGCACTATGTCACTTGCATGTTTTCACTTGACTGTAAACTTCAGGGACAAACTATTTTTTTTAGCACTGCATTTCGTTCTACGGGATACCTAATCGAGAGGCCAATTACACTTGAACTTGGCTTGACTTGGCTATTGCCTTAATAATTAAACGTTTGTTCAAATTATCAATATACTTATAATATATATATATATATATATATATATATATATATATATATATATTATAAATATATCTAGATCTGGGCTCTATTTAGTCTTATTTAGACTGACAAGTGTTAAATGAGGATATATCAAAACTGCGCGCTATAAAAGTAGTTTTTTTTTTTAAACTTGCAATTAAAACGAGGTTCGTATAAAAATTCCATTTTAAAAACATTTCAATCAGTATTCCATTCAATGAGTTAGTTAATAAATGGAAAATATATTTTATAATGATCCGTTCACACTTTTTCCATTGTGACCTTAGATGCAATTTTTTTTTGTACCAATGCGCGAATCTATTAATGAACTTTGAGTTATTAATGAAGAAGTCTATGACCTTTTTAAAAAATACACCTCCCCTGAAGTTTTTCATTTAAAAGTGGTGTATTTTTTTAAAAAATCTGCTAGCATATGTAATTTAAAAAATTAAATGGTTCAGTTTCGGAAAAGAAAAAAGTAGTTGTTGCATCAGAACTTTGAAATGGTCTAAAATATCATGATGTCCGATTTTCAATATCTTTTCTAGTTTACGAGTTCTAAACGGGACGGACGGACGTACGGACGGATGGACAGATATTCCACACAAAACTAATAGCTTTTTTTTCCCCTTTCGGGGGCCGCTAAAAAGAAATGTGTTACAAGCGTAAAAGCTTAGAACATTTAGAAATTTGATGCGAAAAAGGGGCATAAAAGAAAAAAAAATATATGCGTTTTAAAATGCATAACATTAAAATAGTTCCGTCACAGACATCTATTATAAATAGGTCTAAGAGTTCAATATCCTGTACATCGGCTGCACAAAACGCTAGCTATTTATAGATTTGCATTCATTTAAAGCGTAAAACGAAACATTTTGATTTCCAGATTTCAGTTCTAGCAAGATGTAACACATCCTGTCCAAATACTTGAAATGTTGCCATTTTTTTTAACGTCAATATACTATTTATTCACTAATTAAATAATTAAATTAAATTAAATATAGAGCTTTTAAAACTATTAATACGAAATAATATTTGATTAGGGTGTCTAAAAATCTCAAAACCACTTTTAGGTAACGCAGATTTCTCCCCGAGTTGCATCATGTTACGTGAATGTTTGTGTAATTACTTATTGGTCGAAATGGCTATGAAATAAAAACAATATCCTAGGAAAGTGTCACTCAGAAGACAATTACAGAATGCTATTAACTGAGAGATATTTCAGAGGGATATAACAAAAGGGGTTGTTACATAGGAATATTTCAGAAGGCTATAGCAAAAGGGGTTGTTACATAGGAATATTTCAGAAGGCTATAACAAAAGGGGTTGTTACATAGGAATATTTCAGAGGGATATAACAAAAGGGGTTGTTACATAGGAATATTTCAGAAGGCTATAACAAAAGGGGTTGTTACATAGGAATATTTCAGAAGGCTATAGCAAAAGGGGTTGTTACAGAGGAATATTTCAGAAGGCTATAACAAAAAGGGTTGTTACAGAGGAATATTTCAGAAGGCTATAACAAAAGAGTTTGTTACAGAGGAATATTTCAGAGGGATATAACAAAAGGGGTTGTTACATAGGAATATTTCAGAGGGATATAACAAAAGGGGTTGTTACAGAGGAATATTTCAGAAGGCTATAACAAAAGGGGTTGTTAGAGAGGAATATTTCAGAGGGATATAACAAAAGGGGTTGTTACAGAGGAATATTTCAGAAGGCTATAACAAAAGGGGTTGTTAGAGAGGGATATTTCAGAGGGCTATAACAAGAGGGGTTATTACAGAGGGCTATAACAGAACAATGTATGACGTTTTGACGCAGTCGTTTTAGCGCAACATATTTAGAGCGATGGTCGTTTTTCGCGCTGCCTTTTTGGCGCGGTACGGTTGAAGTGAAATGTTTTAGTCACATTATATATTTTTATGTTATTATTTTATTTTTATAAAAAGATTGATAACTATCTCTATATATTTATGTTTCGTGTAAAGATGAATCGTAATTTTATATCCATTAGATTTGAAAGTTTTATTTAATGTGCAAGTTTTGTTCTATTACTAACATTTTAACGGTGTGTGCGGACTTTAATATTGTCCAGAAAAAAAATGAAACAATCATAGATAAAAAAAAAACTATGCCTTTTTTTAGTGCACACGAAAATAATTTAATTAATTTATAATACCTCCAACTAAAAAAAAAAAAAGAGAAAACTGATAACTGTCATCCTGTGCATGTTGCACATCTCACCTATAATTTATGGGGATGTGGGAAGCATGCCAATATTTTGGTCTCAGGTAGAAATCCGACCTTTCAAAAATGTGTGTGTTTTACGTTCTGGATGCTCCATCAGGATTATTGCATCCTATGCTGAATCTCCAAAAGGATGGCGGGAGGTTACAGCCGGCAAGGTTCGAACCCGGGACCATGGAGGCGACATGTTTCAAGCACATACCACACGAGCTGGCAGCTCACCATTTTGTAATATTAACGATCGTGAAATAGTCAGAATTATTACAATAATTAACAATTATTAAAATTATTACTATAATTAACAATTATTATATTATCTTAATTATTGGGGGGGGGGGGAGTGGGCTAATGCATTCTATAAATAGTATAGCATAGAGAACAACAAAACAAAGCAATGCTTAGTAAAGAAAGTTTTTGTGCTTTATTAATTATCGTCAGAACATCACGCCCCGAAACGGCTGCGCCAAAACTTCTCGTACCCATTATGGAAGGCTATTACAGATGGGTGCTGCAGATGCCTACTGCCGAAGGCTGTAACGGGTTATTACAGAGGGCTGTTACAGAGGGCTATAACAGAGGGCTGTTACATTGGGCTGTTACAGAGGGTTATTACAGAGGGCTGTTACAGAGAAATGTTATTGACGGCTTTTACATAAGCCTATGACACATTTTCTTTTCTGTTTTGTATCCGTGACAGACTGACAGCTTTGTGGAGCACGTGCATGCTGGATGTCTGAGTGCCCTGGAGACGTACTGCTTCTTGATCACCTTCAACGCTTATCTCAGAGATCAGGTCAGTGTCTGATGTAGTACATAGGCGCTGAATACTTGGTCTTTATATCTGATGTATTGAATAGTGCCATAGGCCTAATTGATGAATGGTATTTTATTAAAAACAGGCCAAAACAAAATTTACGCTAGGAACAAGCAAAATGTTGTTTTTTTTTTAAATCCTTTCCTAAGGGAAAGAACTCTGCACTTACAATTATACATCTCAATAACGTAGAAGCTATTTTCTTTTTTCTATATCAAACAAAATAATAAATGACCAATAATTAATTGACTAATTGGATTGTTAAAACTTGATTTATGTTTTGTTAGGTACACTTAGCCTAATCTGTGAATAATCATACTGAATAGTTAGTTTCCCTTGTTGGTATCAAACAAAATAATTAATTACCAGTAATTGATAGACTAATTGGTTACTTTTTAAAATTGCCTCATTCCTTGTCTATGCCAATGAATAATTGTGCAAAGTTTTAACTTCATCCGTGAATAGGTGTGGGAGAAATAACGTGTACACATTTTTTTTACCAGACAGCCAGATAAACAGACAGACAGACAGACAGACAGTGAGTTGATATAAGATTTAAAATATATATATGGTTCCTTAGTGGAAGTATCCAACAGATCACCGAACAACTCCACAATGGTGTCCACAAACAAAAAAAAAAAAAACTCAACGTAGACTTATATTATTATAGGCTATATTTAAATATAACGGCACGGCACGGCCTAGAATGCTTGAATTTCACAACGAGCCGGTAACAGATTAAAAATTGTGGCATTTTGTGTTGCAAATGCCATGAATCTGGTACTAGTAGTAGAAAAGCATGCCATAACTAGGAAAGAAAGAAAATATCTCAAGTCAATGTTGAAAGTAACTCAAGTCAATGTTGAAAGTAACTCAAGTCAATGTTGAAAGTATCTCATGTCAATGTTGAAAGTATCTCAAGTCAATGTTGAAAGTATCTCAAGTCAATGTTGAAAGTATCTCAAGTCAATGTTGAAAGTATGTCATGTCAATGTTGAAAGTATCTCATGTCAATGTTGAAAGTATCTCATGTCAATGTTGAAAGTATCTCAAGTCAATGTTGAAAGTATCTCATGTCAATGTTGAAAGTATCTCATATCAAGGTAGGAACTATCTCACTCTACCTCACGTCAGTCCTTGTAACTGCATTTACTGTCTAGGATTCACTTGTATGTTTCTGTAAAGTAATGAAGTGTCGAGGACTGAACTCTGAAGTGCTTTAAATAATTAACATTGTTATGACTTTTAGAATTCTTTGATCTGGGTGCTTACTCTTACTCTCGAGTCAGGACAGAATTAGTCGTTGCTCAACAAGAGATACAAAATAATGCAATTATATTACTTCGTTATTGATGCCCGTTTAAATAGGTCATATAGTCTAACTCGTTTCTCAAAAGTTCAGCGCTTCTCCATCTTGAATCTCTAGCAATCTATTCTTCAATCTCTAGATCTAGCAATCTAGTCTAGTATCTACCACAAAGAAATCTACGTTGTGTTTTAAGACATCGGCCTTGTGTCTCAGGACAATCTATCTAGTATATCCTGTGTCTGATATCTCTGAAAGTAATATTGTATGTGTTACATATAGACTTTCTAGTGTATCTTATGCCTACCAGTAAACTGACATTATCATGTGTTAAAATTAACTAAACACAAACTAGAACATTCCCTGGTTTTTAGTTATGATATTTTATTCTCAAGATTTAATTAGAAGAGTTTGACAATTAATTTCAATTGGTAAATTTAAATTCTATAAATATTCCTGGCTGAAAAAAAAAAGCAGTTAGATTCAACAATCATAAATACATTCGTGGCATTAATTTTTTTATTCAGTAAAGAAAACACAAAAGAAACTAGAGGGAGAAAAAAAAAAGTCCTCAGAGGAAAATAAGTGTTTGTAGAAAATTTAATTAATTCGTGCCAGTGCGTTGGAAAATGAAATAAACCTTTGTTTTATTTTGTTTCTGTTTCTTGATGAAATTTTATTGTTCCTTTGACCCATTTACACCTCAGCCTACACAATGTTTTGTTCATAGACATAAATAAATATAGACTGGAAAAAGGAAGTAACTTCATGTAACTTGAAAACATGTATATCTATTGTATTCGGATTTCCGAATTCTGAAACATTGAAATATTGCATGATCTTCAGTCTTAGAGATTAAACAAAACTCCTAGACATAAATAAAGTACACAGAAATGCAAGTCACAAATTTTGGTTTCATAAAACTCTATTATCGGCCAGTCTATATTTATTTATGTCTATGGTTTTGTTATATAGATCTACATATCTCTCTGGCTATCTATATTTAATATAAATTTATATACTTTCACCCTCCTCTTGATTTAGATATATCTTGTTTAGTGTAACTCTTTTTTTTTTTCATGATCAATATTGAAAAAACTAAACGGAACCAACATTAAGAAAAACTTAAACTTACTTTGACTAAGACTAAGACTGCTTTATTTATCCATATGGAAATTTGTTGTGATAACAAGGACCCTTTACTCATATAAAGACAACACAACAGAAACATTCACATAAATAGAACAGGCACAACATGAAGAGTATGAATTACGCCACAAACAATTTACTAGGCCTGAGTCTGATAATACGTGACTGGATTATACTGGATAGAGCATTTTAAGACTTGATATAGATCTATAGGCCTATAGATCTAATGTCAATGCTACATATTTTTGCCGACCCTAAGCTAAAGCTTTATATGTTAAATTGCCTATAGGTAAATCGGATTATCCGGTACAGCAACAAGATTAACAAAAGGTGTCCAACATCTGTTCTGTCATCTGATTGTGATTATACGGATTGCAAATAATCTCATGTAATATCTAGATCTATCTCACTGTTTGATTCTAGATGCCAAACAACCTTAGTTGGAGCTACAATAAATGGCTGCATCGAAACCCAGAGGTTATCCGCCTGTGCAGTCAACTGGACTTCTCAGAGTTATCCTCTCCTCCCTCGCTGTTGTCAAGTCAACACAGGGTACTGGTAAGGCACACAGTTTATTTATAATTATTATCATTTGATTTCTTTATCAAAAGTGTCAACAAGTTAGTGAGTTTTTAACAGTTTTAGGTACAGTTTTATTGTGAGAATGGTTAAGAAAATGGTAGGCCTAATCCTTTAAAACTATAATATAGTATAAATGAACTATTTTGCATACTTATGAAAGTTTTGTACAATAACAATATCATTATTATTCCTATTATTATTATTATAATAATATTAATAATAATAAAACTTTTTATTTTTATAAAAAAACCCAATCAGGTGTATGATGACTATATTGGACTGGATGTACTTAGCTCACAGATGGATATTAAAGTATCCAACTTTCGACGCCTGATGGGGCTTCCTATTTATGGCATGGCACAGCCCACAAGAAAGGTTATCTCTCTTAAAAATTATCAGTAGTAATAATTTGTTTATTATATCCTAATTTACACAACAAATTTTGTTTATTTTGGTGCATTAAAGTATTTATCTATGACTAAAGAGGCCAGAACAAATCTTGTGTGGCATGGTCCAACAGACTAAGGGATAGGTGAATGTGAAATAGCCCAATATTGATACAATATCTATGATCACAAGGTAGACAATTCAACAGACTCTTTTCAACTTTTCTCTTCTTTTGGTGTGCTCCTCACTATCTGCATTCAGACGTGTCAGGGTATCCTGTGCTTTTTTTTTCTCCCAACTGTTGGTGTCAATCTTGACCTGCTAAATTAGTGTATTTAAAGAGTGGACAACCTGCAACTGTTCTGGTCTTTGTTAGATCACCCTGTGATATGTGCTGTGGAAGTTGGCCTTGTGCCATTCTGTGTACATGCCCTAGCAAACCAAAGCATCTACTGATGAAAATCATAGATTTTGAAACGTATTATGCCACATGAAGAATATAGTGAGATTTTACACTCCATTTGACTAAAAAGAGGGATTATACTGTACAGTTTCATTTGTAAAAAATGTATTAAAAGAACTATTGGTTATTATAATTTTAAGCTTTGAGCTGTTTTTAATTGACTAATTTTTTAACTTCAGGGTTTGTCCAAAGTTGTCAACCATCTACTGCACCATAAACAAGGATATAGCAATGTCATAGTGGTTAATCTCAGGTCTGACTATGTCCTGGAAGTGGATGAAACATCTTATTCTGTCAGAGACATGTCCAACTTAGCTGAGCCAATTCACTCTCAGTGTTCTTCTGGTAAAGATTTGGAGGTAAGCATATTCTTATCCCCTGGTGTGAGTTTAAATTTAAACCTTTTACTACCAGTTCTGCTAATGATTTGAAAGCAAAGGGAAATAACCTAGCACAAATTTTACAGGATATAAACATCTTGTAGTCTATAATTTTGTGTTGTTTCTAGCAAATATCCAGCAAGTTTAATAGGATTCTAGTTATAGGGCTTATCACTTACAGATTTTAATTAAAAAAAATTATAATTGAACTTCTGTGAAGAGGCTAATTGTAAGGTCTAAAATCTGTAATCTTGATTTTTTTTTTGTATAATCAAAAAAATAACAACGTTTAACATTAAAACTTTTTAGAGATGTTTACTCTTTTCAATAGGTAGTTATCATTTAATATGAACATACATACCCACACATGCGACAGAAATTCAAGTCTGCATTTAAACAAAAACTATTCCAGATTTGTTAGAACTTTCCATCTTTACACTAAAATAATTTGTACTCTAAACCTACAGAAATTCTCTAAATCTTTAATTACTCTAGGAAATGGAACAAAAACTGAAAAAAGAATTGAGGTCTAAGAAAGTTTGGAAGGTAAGACAAATTTAAAAATTAAAAAATTAATATTCTTATACTAATTTTGTTTTGTTAATATGTAGTTTTAATAGTGGCACAGTAAACAAAGACATTTTCATTTTTTATTTACTATACTGTAAGTATAAAAAAGTCTTTCATGGTTAAGATAATAAATAGTAACTAAAAAAAAGACATTTTCTTAGAGGATTATATTTGTACTTATTTCTGATATGCAAGGCTTACAAAGAGATCACTTCACCCGCAGTGGACATAGAAGTGACAAGTGTGTTCACACCTGAGGAGCTCTATGAGCAGCAGAGACTGTCCACTCTTGATATGCACTATAGAAGACTCCCTCTACAGTATGACCATTGTTTAAATGAGCAGGTAAGTTATAATCCTGCCAGATGTCCTTCAGTATTTCTTCCCGAAATATATAAACTTTATTATCTTTAAATGCATAAGAAAGATTCCTACAAGATAGGTTTTTATTGAAGATACACATTATGACCCTATCTGGATAACAGACTTAATGGTTAGTCAACATATTGGCCTTCATTGTAAATGATTGTAAAATGTTTTACATGTTTGGACTGTTTCTTCAGAGTTGAAGATATTCTACTTTCCAGTCCATATCTCCTGCAGGATGACGGGTGATGGCAGTGGGCAGTTTTAAACCCGGGATTATTGAGATGACCAAACAACAGTCCAGAAACAGGCTTTTAAAACGAAAATCAAGTTGATAGTTAAAATTATGTTAATATTTTCCTCTTCCTGTTACCAAGCTTGAGAAAAAAGACCACATAGGACATAGCTCTAGAGAGTGAAACTATTGAGAAAATAGGTTCTTAAAAATATAACACTAATAAGGAGTGCAGTATGCTGTCATCCAGTGCAGGCTGCTGTTGGTCAGTTTAAGTTCACTTTTCAATATCCAAGCATGTCCTTCAGCAGTAGACATACTTCAGGGATAAATTTAAATTATTGGTGTACAAAAAACTTTATATTTTGCTAATTTAATTATTGGCAAATGCTTTATACCACAGTATCTTTAACTCTATTTGCTAATTGGTGCCTCTTTTTTTTTTAATCAATTTTCACACACATGGACACATAATCCTCAAGACTGTAGACTTTTTACCTTGATACATTTATCATTATATATGTGAATAAACATTTTTTAAGGCCTATCATAGACTAGCTGACACTAATGGTTCTTTAAATTTACAATATCTGGCGCTCCCAACATTTTTTTTTCTATTGAAATCTCTCCCTTTTTTTTTAAATATAGTAATATGCTACATATTTTTTCTGTGTAATTTTTGGTTTCTTAGTATTATATCTACATATTGCCTTTTAAAACATTGATTTTAACACTTTAGTATAGTATTATAGAGACATGGTGGTTGAGAGGTAAAGTGCTTAGCTACAAAAATGAGTGGTCTTGTGTTTGAATCTTGTTGATGACTGGGATTTTGAATGGTAGGATTTTCTAGGATGATTCTGAGTTCATCCAACTCTGATAGGTACTTCACACTAGTTCGAAAGTAATGGTGGTTATTTATTGTGGTGGCCACATGATACCCTTGTTAACCATTGGTCTTAGAAACAGAGACTTTTACATCATCTGCACTATAGAATGGAAAGGAATACTTAACTTACTCACTTGTTAATTTTAGTATTGGCCCATATAGTAAGTAAAACAAGTTAGAATTTCAAATTTTGTAGCAATTTAACCTCCAAGAGGGAGAATAAGTTATCTGTAAATTTTTCAGTAAATTGGCGAGCTAGAGAAATAGAGAGAGAGTTATTACCATAGATTCATAAATCAGTTCAATAGCCAGGATAAAAATAATATTTCAATACTGAATGTGAATGTTATTAAATAAAGAATGTAGATGCTTACCATATTTGTAACCTCAATGAAATATTTCAGGAATTTGATGAAATCCAGGACTTAATTTTGAGCTTTATGAAAGAATCAGGATCATGGGTAGACAACTCTCATGCATTTGTTTTTCACTGCAGAACTGGCAAGTCAAGAACTTCATTAACCATGGCAGTTGCTGGACTTTTGTTTTATCATATGACAGTAAGACAAGACAAATATAATTAATAATTTATGTTTAAGAAATGACAATTAAAAGAATTATACATATTTTACCTATTAAAGAAGTTCCCATGCAGACTTTAAAATTTGACACTCACTAGTAAAGTTTGTACATCTTTTATTTTTAAAGCTGATTTGTATTAGTCAAAGAGTTTCAGTTTTAATACTCTAGGAGTTTCAGTACTCTTAAGAGTTTCAGTACTCTGGGAGTTTTTGTACTCTAGGAATATCAGTACTCTAGGAGTTTCAGTACTCTAGGAGTTTCAGTACTCTTAAGAGTTTCAGTACTCTAGGA
Organism: Biomphalaria glabrata; assembly: GCF_947242115.1. Taxonomy (NCBI): domain Eukaryota; kingdom Metazoa; phylum Mollusca; class Gastropoda; family Planorbidae; genus Biomphalaria; species Biomphalaria glabrata. The sequence continues at coordinate 57,128,803 of NC_074712.1, read as the reverse complement.
GTTTTTGTACTCTAGGAATTTCAGTACTCTTAAGAGTTTCAGTACTCTAGGAGTTTTAGTACTCTAGGAGTTATTGCACTTACTTGCTTGTTTCATAATACTGACAGTTAAAGCCTTTTTCTTTCCTAGAAACTTGATAATCCCCATTATATACTACAGACATTCCTTTAAAAATCAGATAATTATGTCCTATGTATATTCATGTTGATCTTGTAGTGCTTGGTAATTAGATCATGTTGATCTTGTAGTGCTTGGTAATTAGATCATGTTGATCTTGTAGTGCTTGGTAATTAGATCATGTTGATCTTGTAGTGCTTGGTAATTAGATCATGTTGATCTTGTAGTGCTTGGTAATTAGATCATGTTGATCTTGTAGTGCTTGGTAATTAGATTCAGGCAAACTATTTCATGCTCTGATGGCACTAGCATGACTAGGAAAGAAAGAGCATTTGTATGAATTTGTCCTAACATGTTGAATAAGAAATCTTTTTTTCTTTGTGTCTCTCTAACTAATTTATTAGGTTGCATCTTCATATTTGTAAGATATGGTTCTGTTGTTTATGTATTGTTGCTACTTTAATTTGTAGTTTTCTTCCAGAGGTGTCTTTAAGTTTAGTGACTTTACTAATGTTATAACTTAAGTTTAATGTGAATATTCTCATGGCTCTATTTTCCATCTGCTTTAGTTTTTTTGAGTTGATGGGTTTTAAACATAGGACACATATTCTAATATTTGTCTAACAAAGGTTAAATATAATTTTATTTTTATTTTCTTCACCTTCATTGTATCAAAATCAATAGAAGAATTGATTCTGAGATTGTTTATAGTTAAAGATAATATATTATAAAGACTCGTATATCTAGATGTATGTGTTTTTATCTATTACCAAATTGGAGAATAAAAAAAGTATATATTTTTTTGTCTATGTTCAAACATTGTGAAGTCTACATATTTATTACTTTCTAAATCTGTTTAGGGTTTTCCTTATGGTGCTAACCCTGATGAGCAAGAGAGAGTTAGTTGCCCTAATGCCAGATACACCAAAGGAGAATATTTAGTAAGTAAGCTAAAATTAAAGAACACATTATTTTAAATCCATTTATGTATTGCGAAACAAGATTTAAGATTCTAACATATTTTTGCATTATTTAAAAATAAATATACAAATAAAAAAATATATGTTCATATTTTACAAAACCAATATTTATTCCTAACGGTAATCCGGTAGTCAATTTTTTTTTTTTGGCAATTATAATTATCAACAAAAAAACAAAACAACAAAAATATTGTGAAATACATTTTGAAAAAATTACAGACTTGTTTTAAATTTTTACTTCTTTATATCACATTTAAGGCCAGTATTCTGTGGTCCAATCTCTTTTAAAGATATACCAAAAATGTGGGGAATCTGGTAGAATGTTATTGTGCTGCCTTACGGTTTTCAGCAAACACAACATAGCTCGAGTTAAATCTCTTCTAAGTTGGGCTTTTAACTCGTGCCTCCTTAGATGGATAGCCAAGTCAATAATGCCCCTCACCCCCATATCAAATGATTGCAATTAGTTACTTTCTTTCTCAAACAGGTTGTAGAAAAACTTATCTGGATGCTGCCTGATGGTCATCAGGTAAAACGAGAGGTGGACTTAGTTCTTGATCGACTCTTTGAGACAATGTCTCCCATGCACTTTCATCTACGAGAAGTTATATTTGTAGTTTTTAATAAGGTAAAGTAAAAAATTTTGGACAAACCTTGTTTTGTTTTGACTTAAATTGACCCTGCTTAATGTTTCCGTATCAAAAGAAACTTTCTTTGTAGATCTTGAATTGTTACATTCGTTATTATATTTTTATTTGTTTCCTTAAAAATAAGAATATCTCACATTTTCTAATAGCTATTCTTCTAAATAGCAGCTTCTATTTGTAACTTTCTAGACACCTCTTAGCAGACCCCTGTTTTTTGTTCTACATGCTTTGGATGTCCCTTTAGATTTGAAGATAATTACATTTTAGCCCAAACACCTTCCCCAGGATGCTGGGGATTGGGGTGGGTGACAGCAGTGTTGAAATCATTGAACCATTGTCCAGAGTGCATGCCATATGATTAGACAACCATTAGACCAGGTGACCTAGGAAAAGCATTACTTTTTAGCGGCCCCCATAAGGGGAAAAAGCCGCTATTAGGTTTGTGCAAAATGTCCGTCTGTCCGTCTGTCACACTCAGATCTCGAAAACTAGAAGAGATATGAAAAATATTATTTCATCATTAAATCCGGCTTGAAAAGTTTAGGTGCAACGGCTACTTTTGGTTTTCTAAAAGCAAACCGTTTAATTTATAAAATTAATTATGCAAGCGATTTTTTCATAAAAATACACCAATTCTAAAACAATTACGTAAATGTAAGGGAGGCAATGTTACAATATGCTAACAAAGATGGACAATTTTTGTGTATTTTCAGTATCACTAAGTCAAATATATTTTTAAAATGTACAGAAAATGTTTACAACAAATACAAATAATAGTTAAAGACGTTTTTTCTGGTCAACTAGCTGCTAAAATTAAAAGAAAACATTTCTGTTTGTTTATAAAGGCTAATAATGCACTTTGTATGTAAATATCACGCACATTTTTTTAAATGGACTTTTTATGCAGCGATTTTCGTGCTGTAGCGTAACGTCGCAACATGATCAGGTGCTAAACCAATTCCTTAAACTTTTTTTAAAAATCAGATTTTATTTATTTTTTGTTTAGTGCCCCCATCCGAATAAAAGAAGCTTATTTTTGTGCGTTTTGTCTGTTGGTCGGTCTGTCCGTCACGATTAGATTTAAAAAACTAGAACTCTAAAAGCTATTGAAAATCTGATTTACCCTTTAATGTTCCTCCCATAACATCTCAATAGTTTTAAGTATCTAAAATTGATTGTTCCGGATTTTTTTGTGCAAAACTAATCAACGCCAACAAATGTTTGTTTGCTCTTCTAACTTATATTACATTCAATTTCCATGCTTAAACGTTGCAAAAACACATTATCAATAATATGTTGTTCCGTTTTTTATGTAAATAGCATATTAATGCTAAATCATAATCTCTATACTGACTTATATTTCATTAAGTGTAAAAATGTTCCGGATATTGTTTTATAAAACATGAATTATGCCTAATGATTGTTTGAAGGATGGCTGCTTGGTCGTGAGGTTTGCGCGCTGGACTGTCGTACGGATTTATCGATGGTCGAGGGTTCAAATCCTGCCCGCTCCCATCCCCCGTCGTCCTGCGGGAGGTTTGGACTAGGAAGTAAACTATCTTCAACTCTGAAGGAACATCCGAAACATGTCAAACATTTTACAAACAAACATTTTGAAATCGCATAAGGCTTTTAAAAAAAGTAATTTACTAGAATTGATTACTGAAAATTACTTTTTAGACATTTAATTTTCTTGTAAAACATAACATAGAATTTTTGTAATCGATAAAGAAAGTTCCGGATTTTGTTTCTTACAAATCGTCGTCAGAAATTTCCGAATTTATTTAAAAATCTACTAACGCGAAATAATTGTTTGAACTCCCTCTTCTAATTAATAAACAAATAATCTTCTCATTTACGAAATAATGTTTTTACGGATTTTTATGAAAAATATTTTAACTCACTACTCTCTTACAGTACATTTAACTTTCTACCTAAAACATTAAAAAATCTAATTATCGTTAATATTATGTTCCGATTTTTAAGGAAAACAGAATCCAAACACCAAAGTAAGGTATGAAAATCTCTCCACGTGGCTGTAGTACATCTAATTTTTATACGAGACCATCCAAAAAATTTAATTAACGGTATTACATTTATCTGAAATTCTCTTTTTCTTTTACTATTTATACAAACATCCGGAACAATCTATTATATAAACTTTTCAATTGTGTTCATACCTAAAAATTATTGCGATGTTTTGAAACGTAAAATAAAGGTTAATCAATTTTTAATAACTTTTAGTTGTTTTTTTTTATATCAAGATAACGGACAGACCGACTGACAGACAAATCGCAAAAACAATGTGGCTTTGATCCTTTTTAAATAATATCTATTAGAACTCAGTGCACCAATGTCTATGAACCCTCGTTAAATATCTCGTGTAAATAAAGACATTTTTTTTTATGGTACCGGTACTAGCCTATTGTGAGGAAATGGAATTTTTTTTCTTTGACGTCATATGAATGGACTCTTTAAATGTAATGTTAAAAGAACGCACTCGGTGCACCAATGTCTATTAACCCTCGAAAAAATCGCTTGTATTAATGAAAACATATTTTAGTCTAACTAAGCCGTGTGACGTAGTGTTTTTTTTTCCTTTGACGTCACATGAAATGAATTCTTTAAATGAAATGCTAAAAGAATGCACTCGGTGCACCAATGTCTATGAACACTCGAGAAATGGCTCGTGTTGATAAAGGTGATTTTTAGTCTAGCTAGGCCTTGTGACGTAGTGTTTTTTTTCCTTTGACGTCATATGGAATGAATTCTTTAAATGAAATGCTAAAAGAATGCACTCGGTGCACCAATGTCTATGAACACTCGATAAAAGGCTCGTAATGATGAAGGCGATTTTTATTCTAGCTAGGCCGTGTGACGTAGTGTTTTTTTTCCTTTGACGTCATATGGAATGAATTCTTTAAATGAAATGCTAAAAGAACGCACTCGGTGCACCAAAGTCTATGAACACTCGATAAAAGGCTCTTATAGATGAAGGCGATTTTTAGTCTAGCTAGGCCGTGTGACGTAGTGTTTTTTTTTCCCTCTGACGTTATATGGAATTAATTCTTCAAATGAAAAAAGAACTCGGTATAGTAATGTTTATTAAGCCTCGTTATGTGACTCGAGTTTAAAAAAGGAATGATATCTTGATTTAGATCTAATCTAGATTTTTTTAAAACTAGATCTAGATTTTTATTACAGTATATCTAGATCTGGATTTATATTCTAATTAAAATTATTTTGGAGTCTAGATCTAGAATTTCTAGATCTAGTTTAGACTAAAATAGACTAGATTAAGATGTAGAATTTCAATTTCTAAACTTAAAGTGTAAAAAAAAAGTGTAGATTTTCATTTCCAAACGTTTTGATCAATATTGTAATGTTTTAATATACTAAAACTAATCTACTATTTTTTTTATTAAATTTAAATTTAAATTTACGGCAAATGAATCTTTGAAACATTATTACTTTTGACCATCTGATGGCTGCCTGGTCGTGCCGTTTGCGCGCTGGACTGTCGTTCAGATTTATGGACGGTCCAGGGTTCAAACCCTGCCCGCTCCCATCCCCCGTCGTCCTGCGGGAGGTTTGGACTAGGAAGTAATTATCTTCAACTCTGAAGGAACATCCGAAACGTGTAAAACATTTTACATCAAAATTAAATCACCTCTTGAATATTATTTGCGAATATGCAGATCCGACAGGGATCCGACTTCGACGGGAGCCGCCTCTGAGTTTGTGTAGGCCTAACACAAACTCTCTTTGTAATCTTGTTTTGTTCTATTTTTGTTGTCACAAATGCCAAAAACTGAAAAATAATGCTTTTAAAATTCTTCAACCTCTTAATCATGCTCAAATTAGGCTCAACATTCATTCAATAGGCATTTTGAAAGCGTATCCTCTGGGTTTTTAATTAAAAAAATCAAGCATGCATAATAAATGCACATATTTATAAAAGATTTTTAAACCTTATTAAAATGTCAATTTTTGTTTAGAACAGAAGTTTAGCAGTAAGTTTGAATACAACCCAAAGAAGGTTACAAACAAAGTCCTCAGCTACTCTCATTTCTCCTACAAAATCTGTTCATGAAAATAATGGTTTCATAGGGTACATTATCAGGTCATAAGTATGAATGCCACTTAAGTTTGAGTTTGTGTGTAAAGTTTTGTTCTAGTAGGATTTATAGAACAGAATTAAAAGACTCAATGGTTTTTCAAAGTTATAAAGCTTATGGTTATATAACAATGAGTTTTACAGTGTAATTTTTTAGTCACACTTTTCCATTATTGAGAAAAAGATATGACATGTTTTTAATTGCTTTTATTTCGAGTGTAAAAGTGAAGTAAAGTTCCCCTTTCAGACTTTGTGTGCATTAAAATATATAAAGATGACTGTTTTTATTGTTGTTTTTTTTTTAACATCCAAAATAATATCTGAGCATTGTGACTATCCATAAACTTGATTTCTAAACAGGGAAAATCTACGACCGGTGCAGCTAAACGTTACATGAACAGACTTAGTTATGATTTCCTGGAGAGGTATCTCTATCTCATTTTGTACAATGCCTACCTTCATATGGAGAAGAGTGGACATTTTCAGCGTTCTTTCACTCGCTGGATGACAGAGGTAAACAGTGGCAAACAGAACATGTTTCTCTCACAGCTGATTTATCAAATTAATCAATACTATTTTTTCCTTGCTGGAATAGGTATTTGATGCTAGTTAAGGTAAACATTGTAGAATTTCTGACTTGTTTGAAGAAAGTAAAACATTGGGTCATAATGATTACCATATAAGCTCAAGGTGTTCCACATTGAATTCAACAAAAGCGTTGCTCTATCTGCAGAGTGTATTACATATAAAAGTTGTGCGTATGCAATAGTTCTATCCACTAAACCACTCTTATTTGGCTTTGAATATTAAAGAACTAATAATATAATAAAATAGATGTTTTATTTTTCCTTTTTTTTTTAAATTTCCACTTTTTGCCTCTCTTATTAAAAAGACATCATGGTATTAAATACAAATCACATGCATCACTATAGTCCACTTATTTAGTAACCTTTTCGCCAGTATTTTATCACTTTGTTTTGTTTATTAATATCTGTTTTTCTTAAGTTTTTTTCTATTTAATGTTTTTAATTTTTAAACAAATATTTATCCCACTTCTTGTTTTGTTATGCAGTCAGTTCATTACAAACATTAAATGTTTTTAACTGAAATATTTTGTAACAAACTTGAAGAGAAACACATGGACATTGTACAACAAAAGAAAAGAAACTCACAAGTCCAACTTACAGCCTTTACTCTACTAGTCCTAACCAGCACAATATATCTATAAGCATTAAAAATTGACTTTACTTAGACATAAATAAAATAAAAGTATACACAAATAGTTAATTTCAATTTTTATCACAAAATTTATAGGTCGCAGCTCCAGCTGGTGTGTATGAGCTGTTGGACAATCTTGGTTTCTTCACACTAGAGAGTTCACCCTCGGAATTTAGCAGACTTAAAAATCGAATCTTGGATCGTCAACAGAAGTTGCCTTTCTCAGGAGTTTTTGTTTAGTGCCTGACATTATAGTCAACCTGCAAACTGTATATAGACACATTGCACTATTTACTATATTACCTTTGTAAAGAATGGGAGTTCTAAACTAGCATTTCTGTTTTTAAACTTTTTAAATAACGATGAAATGTGCAATTATATTGAAAACATTTGTAACATAGAATAATAATTGTCAAAAAATCAAAACTTTTGTATATAGATAGTAAAATGAACTGAAATTACAAAGGTCTACTAGATTTTTGATCCAATTTGAATGTGACACTATAATCTTAATTTATAAACATAGTTTATGGTTCAACACAGAAATCTGCTTTTAATGTCATTAATGTTGCAATGCTGTGTAATCCTCATTACTTTTTGTTATTTATTGTGATTTTGTAAATATTGATAGATTTAAAAATTATATTAATGTATAAAACTGGTTTGTCCTCATTATACACATGCACACTCGAGTAAGGGATGGCTGTGTGGTCATGTGGTACTTGCTCTAGACTGTCATCTGCATGGTCCTGGGTTTGAACCCTGACAGTTGCCACACCTATGGGAAGCTTGGGCTATTATGAACCTCTGAACCATATAAAACAAAACAAAATAGGAATTTAATGAGAGACAATGGCACACACTAAACTTGTCTTGTCTATCTCAGTGTTTCTTAAACTGTGTTCTGCGAAACGCAAGTGTTCCGTGAAGCTGTAAAAGGTGTTGCATGAATTACTGGAATAATTAACTAGTAGGCAGCCACGTGAATTAACCTCTCTAAAAAATAAGCAAAGTGTTCCACTAAATACTCAGAATGTGTAAAGTGTTCCGTTAAAAAAAAGTTTGGGAAGCACTGGACTATCTCATTATTAAAACACAAAGATGTATTCAAATGAGGTAGATATTAATAAAGCATGAAGAAACATTGTTGTTGGCATATCAATGCTTGGATTATGTTTATAACAGATAACTCGAAATAATGTTTGATGTAAAAGGATTCTAAAGATCAGTTTAGTTACAAAGACATTGATTGAGGGCATGGTGGCTGAGTGCAAAGCACTTGGATTGTCTCAAATTTTAGGCCTGACCTGAGTCCACCCAAATTTAATGGATACCTGACATAGACTGGGGAAGTAAAGGCAGTTGGCTGTTGTGCTGCCCATATAAATGACAGTCATAGAGACATGAGCTTTTACACCATATGCCACCATAGACCATAAGATATGAAAGGAGCACCTTTATTTTACATTTTCTAGACATTTAATGTGTCACACATTTTAACTATAATAATTGTCAACAGCTCAACTTTCAATGATAGTATGGTTGACCAATAATTATGTATCTCTGTCAATGTTTATATTCGTTAACTTCAGATGTACTTCTATTTCTAATTTGTTTTGTAAATTCCTCCTGTACACAGTTTTCTCAAAAAGAAATGCCAGTAGGAAACAGTTCTACTTATGATCTTACAAAAAGGAAGATATCTATTTTTTTTAAAAAATACATTGTTTTAATTTAAAGGTCTTTTTTTTTATTTGGGGGGCGGGGGCGAAGGCACCTAAACCAGTAAGCTTTAAGATATGAGAACCTACAATTTGTATAAAAGCTACTTTCTTGTTCAACATCTATTGATAAAATAGATTAACGTCTTTGAAGTTTAGGATTATGAGATGTTTGCTGAATTTTATGAGATTTTAATGACTTGACTGTGACCTACATTGCTGGTAGTTAAATGTTTCCGATTATTGGTTCATTCATGAAATTTCATAAGAATGTTTCACATATTATATTGAAAATGATACAATGCATTAGAAATATTGTCTTTTATGGTTTAAAAAAAATATATAAATAGCTAGTGGTGTATCTGGTGTCCAGAATTAACTCTTTCTCTCCTAATTGACGATACCATCGTTGATTTGACCTCATTAAATTAAATTAATGTTTAATTTTATTAAACTTTTTTGGTGTTAGATAAAAAGAGCATGCTTTTTCCATTTAATTGTATACCAACTCAAGCATTTTCTGATAAAAAACGACAAAGCTATTGAAGCTTAATCATAACAGGGTAGTGAAATAGTAATGAACGAAATGAAGAATTCCGTCAAAACATGGGAAAATAATTACGGAGAGAAAGAGTTAAGGAAGTGTTGATAAGCTAGGTGTTTTTTTAAATGGTATATGATCATTTTTGTGCACCTTTTGGCACTGCAGAGTTACCTTCTCTTTTCTAAGCTCTTCCATTTGTTGCACACACAATTTCAATATGGAGACAACCTTAGACTTTGACTTCAAAATACTTAAAAACAAATGGGCCACTAACTTGTGGCAATAAAGGAGATATGATACAATTTAAAAAAAAAAATTACATTTCAACAGTTAAGTTCAGTTTAGCTTCCTTGACATTGTCTAGCTTATGAATATCTCCAATAATGCCAAAACATTTATTTTTTTTTAACACTGAGGTTACTCCTAGTCAATTATGAAAGAAATGTAGAAGTGAGAACACCTGTTTCCTAACCATGTTTGTTTAAATAATGAGCTACTTTGTTGTGTGATATAATGTACTATACTATATGACAGGATTGACATGTAAATTACCTAACAATACTCCTACTCCCATTTTCTAAATCAATTAAAGAAGAAAAATCTTTTAAAATATTTGAATTGTTCTTTAGTTTTGTCCTTATCATGTCTACTAAGTAACTAATGATCTTTCAACAGAGCAACACCATTATTTTATTATTTATTTATTTAATGTACATACAAATATAAATGAATATTATAAAAAATCTAGAGACAAACTGTTAATAATACTTTAATTTCATTTATATATGGCTGCCATTAAACACAATGAAAGCTCTAGGTCAGTATACACAATTGAAAAAGCTCCAGGCACTCTCAGAACCAAAGACATCAATGAAAAGTTGACTAAATGCTTTGAATATTATTATTCTACTTAAACCTAATGATGCATGCACAGCTCTATAATTGCACAAAAAAAGTTATCCCTAATTGAACCCTGATGAAATTTGAATTACTTATTGGAGCCAGCATCCAAATGATAAATGTTATTGCTAACTTTACCTTTAATACATTTTTATTACTAAACCATTGGAGCCAGCTTAAGCTTGATTATAGGACAATACTATAGTTCCCTTAAGTATCTGACAGAGATTTTGCCCATTCTACTCAGGTAGCCCACATTGACCTAATTGCACCAAATTGCAAAGAATAGATTAGTCTACAATTTGGGCAATATGGTTTAGTACAGGCTGATAATGGCCAGGTTTATAGGGATGTGATGTGTTTAAGCTCAATGGGCAGTAAGATCTAAACATTTGAGCCATGACTCATGCTGTAACATTTGAGAAAAAAATGCTGCCAAACTAGAAGTTATACCTTGACCTATAATCAATGATCATTAATATAAAATTAATTAATTACACATTCTTAATTTGTAACATGTTCCTTCTATTTCGACAAATATCTCCCTACCACTCTGTCTAAAAATTTTTATTTGACATTCGGAAAAATGAATACACCACAATATAGCTTACATATCATCATGTACACTTTAATACCAGTCACACCCAGGCACAGGTCTTATATCATTATCATATTCCTTACAGCCGCAACAGTTTGCTAATGAAAATACAAAGTGGTGCCATCAGAACATAGGGCAGGAATGTCGCAGATCCTCCTGCAAAAAAAAAAATGAAATAGAAAAAACTGAAGGTAGCAATATGTTTACAAATAAATACTATTCAAAAGTATATATTTTAAATTTGAAGCATTAACTTTTAGGGAAGTTTCATTTACTTTACTACGACAGAATAAATTCTTAAATATTTAAGAAATTCATAAGTTCATACCTGTTGCTAGGCACGGTTAGCAATTGTTACTCAACATTTGCAGTAAACAACCTGATGTGTTTCTAAACTATTCTCTATACATTATTATATCCTCACTAATGGTGATTTTGTTCTATTTCATTTAGGTTTCTTATTGAGAAATCTTGTTGCTAATATCCATACCTGCTTTATTACAATAGGGGTTCACGAGGTTTTTGAGCTTTGTCTCCCATGTGCTTAGTTCTGGTTTGTCTGTTTTACAGGCAGGATCTTGTCTGATACCATCAAAGCAACTAGCTCCTGTTGCTGCACGCCTGTGATTATTTTAATAACATATAAATGGGACTGTATTTTGAGAATATAAATACCAGGGACTCCAAAAACATAAAAAATACTAGTAGACATACTTTTAACATAAAAACTTTACGTATAACTATCATAACAGCATACATATTGATAAAAAAAACATAAAAAATTTAAACTAAGTTTAAACTAAGTGTAATTGTATCAATTAGTTCGGATTAGTCATGTGCTTGACTTAAACATAATAAATCTGTGCGATTAGAAATACTTTTACCGATTGTTTTTGTTTAGCTTTTAGCTTTCTAAATGCGCTATGATCATGTCACTTGTCTCGACCAGTTGGGAAAGGGGGAGTGAAGAAAGTAGTATCTTTGTGAATATTTACATGATTGTTTTTTAAATGCATAAAAAAATGTTCACTTAGGGTTCAAGAGTCCTCAAAGGGACGAGTTCAACTTATACTACTACATCTGTCAAGTACAATTTCTTTCGCTTGTCCAAGGTACCAAACAAATAATATATTACCAATAGTTAATTATAGCCAATAATAATAGTCAATAGCTAATTAACTATTGGTTATCTTTTTTTTTTTTATTGATTCTTGTATTGCCAGGTAAAATAAATAATTGTGCAAAATTTCAGGTAAATGATATAACCTTTGTAATAATTAAAAAAAAAACAACATCTGTCTGGGTTTTTAACATAATTGCATCAATATCTTCTTTTGTTTAATTGGCTTGACTAATCTGGGTAATAATATCTCCTATTAGGTAACAAGAACTTTATGATTTGTAATGGTATTAATATTCACATTAGCATCATCGCTACATAAAATGTATTTTAAAAACAATCAAACATTTGTATTTTATTATCAAATGTAAGTGCACAAGTCAGATAATATAGAGGAAGCTCTCTAAAATAGAGTTCCGTTAATAACAAAAATATAAGTATGAAATAAAAATAAAATTATTTGTCTATGTTGCATTTTTTTTTACATGTTTACAAAGGAAATTCTTTGCTAATTTTATCTCAAATTTTTTTTGTTGAAGTGCCTAAAAAATAAAAAATCTAAAAAGAATGTCTGGATTATTTACTTGCAAAACTCATCTCTCTGTGTTGAGTTGTCCACGGCTGTGACAATTTTCTCATTCATATCACAGACTTTGATTCTGTCAGTACAGGAACCAATAGGAGCTGAGGGCAAATAATTTGTTAAGAAATGATGAGAACATTTGAGTTCAATACAAACAATAATTTTTGTTTGGTTGGCGATAAAACAAAAACAAACTTAACTTGTCTAACATGACAGATTACGGACAATAAATATGGAAATTTCGTAATATTGTGTCAACATACCTCCACAAGCTGGTGCTATTGTAACAGCCAGCATAGTTTCAAAATCGCTGACTATCATCTTCTCATTTATACAGATTGGATCCTTTCTAACAAAATCAAAGCAACTGACAGCACTATCAACCATTCTGTAAGAGAAACAATGAACTCATGCATTAAAGTCATCCTTAAACTGTTCAGTTTTAGTTTTGCAGTGTAGTAATATTTCAATCATACATTAGTTTTGCAGTGTAATAATGAACTATTTCAATCATACATTAGTTTTGCAGTGTAGTAATATTTCAATTATGCATTACTTTTGCAGTGTAGTAATGAGCTATTTCAATGACACATTAGTTTTGCAGTGTAGTAATATTTCAATCATACATTAGTTCTGCAGTGTAGTAATATTTCAATCATATTGTCTGCCTTTGTTTTATACTTTTATGGCATTTTTTCAGAAATGAAGATAATAACTCCCAAGCCAAAACCTCCAGCTGAGCAGCAAGATGGATAGGAACTCAAGACCAGAGTGACAACATTCCAAAGCACATACCATGTGACCAGACAGCCGTCCATGTAAGAGAAGTTTAGAAATTTTCTAGGCCAAATCGCAAGTGAATGTAGTAAGGAGATTTTGAACTCAAAACTATAGGAACAATAGTCCAAAGTATATATCACATGACCAGGCAGCTGTCCATGTAAAAGAAGTTTAGAAATGCTCTACAGCATAATGTCTGCTTATAATGATATGATGAGCTAGACTTTGGTGTAACCAACAGCTTTGAATATGTTTTATATGAAACAAAGCTCATTAATATAACCAAGATTACTCAGTACAAGTTCAAAATGATACTTTAAATTTAGGCTATTGTTGGTTCCATCAAGAATTTGGACATTTCAAATGATGGCGATAAAAATAAATTATAAAGATGACTGCCTGGTCGTGCAATATGCTTGCTGGACTGTTGTTTGGTTGTCTTGATGGTCCCGGGGTTTATGCCCTGCTCACTGGCACCCCCTGTTGTCCTGCTGGAGGTTTTGACTAGGAACTAGATTATCTTCAACTCTGAAGGAACATCCAAAAATATGAAAAACATTTTACAAATATTAAAGCAAGATTGATGCTGTTATAATGTAAATAGGCATTTAATGATGAAGCCGTAATGAATTTAGCCAACTGCTGATTCAGTGTAATGAAAAATTAAGGCCAATGATGCTGTTGTTCCAATGTAAATATCCAATGGATGACTGTGTTACAATGAATGTAGGCAATGAAAGATTCTGTTTTAATGTATAAAATAATTAGGCAATCAAAAGTAGATGCATTTAATAGATGATATAATTACAATGGCATTAGACAACTGACCATTGTGCGAAAAGGAAGTTTGGCAACGGATGTCTGAATTATTTAAAGCACTCAATTATTATAATGAATTTAGACAACTGAGGAGAGTGTTATAATAGATTTAAAAAAACAAATGATCTTATATTTTCTGTTGGAATTGATGATGGTATCATTTTCAAACTAAGATTTAAAGAAAGATGACCATTTACTTGCAAAATTGAGCTTTCTGGGTGTTATTATTGACCGTTTTCAGCTGTGCATTGATACCGTTACAGGTCTCAATACGCTCAGTGCAGGAACCAACAGTAGCTTTTTAAAAGAAGGGAAAAAAAAGCATATGTAAAGTTTTTTAATTTTTTTGTCCATATATTTAAAATAGACTAAAGTGATTATATGAACTTACACTGATTTCATTCATGTGATAAAAAGATCAAGATTCATCTATAAAGAGCTTACCAACAGTACACATTAAATGTATGATTACTAAGACTAAGACTAAGACTGCTTTATTGATCCTTACAGAAATTTGTTGTGATTACAAGGACTCTTTTCTCATATAAAGACAACACAACAGAAACATACACATAAATACAACCCACAACATAAAGAGTTCATTCATCGACTACACATAGGTATCTTGGTGCATTTCATGTTCCCTGATCAATGAGTGGCGGTGATAGAATCTGACCAAGTGAGGTACGAACAGAGAATCAATGTTGTTCAAAAGTTTGATGATACTTACGGCAGTGTTGTTGGCCTTCACCCGTTATAAACATTTGCCTCATGCTGTCTATTGTTGTTTTCAGCTGAGTCTCGCAGGGCAACTTACTAGTACATTCCAAAAAGTTGGCAGCAATTCTAAAATGAAACAAAAATAGTATTGCAAGTTAGGGGCTAAAGCTAAAATATTTCTTTGTACAAAGCTTATATCAACTCAATCTGTCAGTCTGGTAACATTTTTGTGCACATTTTTTTCTCACTTTCCATTCTCAGATCAAGTTGAAATTGTACACAATTATTCTAATTAATCAATAAAACAAAATTAACAAATAAGTTAATTAATTAGTGGTACTTTATTATTCTCTTCAATATTGAAAAGGAAAAAAAACATAATTGAGGGATAAAATGGTTTTAAATTTTGAGTTCTTCCCCTTAAATAAGTTTTTCTTTTTTTATCAACAAGGTATGTTTAATATGGTGCTTGCTTGTCTTTTAGCTTGTTTGTCTTAAAGTCATTTTATGTAGAATCATATTTTATACTAGATTGGTTTTTTTTTAGGAGTGGATGGAACTTTTAAATAGTGACTATTACTTCACGTGGAGTATGCATCAAGGTTCTTATCTTTTATGATACAGACATTACTTTAAAAAGAAGATGATTATGTCCTACCCGTCATGCATTTACTCTTGCATATCAATCAGGATCTAAATTCTGTCAAGTCACTGGTTTTCCTGGCTAACTCAGGCAACCCATTCCATGCTCTAATAGCGCTTGGAAAGAAAGAGCATTTGTACAAATTTGTCCTAGCAAAGCATATAGAACAAGGAATGTGCCTTTATCTTTGTGTCTTTCTGAGTATTTTATTAAATTTTGTTTTTGTATTTGAAGATTATGTGATTTTACTAAAGGCGTTACTCTAGTCAAATGTGAATATTCGTTTGTTATGAATCTCACTGTTCTATTTTGTGTCTGTTCCAGTTTCTTAATGTTTTCTTGAGTTGAGGGGTCCCAAACAGAGGATGCATTTTCTATTATTGGCCTAACCAGCGTTAAATAACATTTTAGTTTTATGCTCTTATTTGATTAATAGAATTTTTTTTATAAACCCTAATGCTTTATTTGATTTTTTGATAGTTTCATCAATGTGGGTGTCACAGTCCAGTTTTAGAACCTCTGTGACATGAAGTGACACTCAGTCACCTATTGTATCATTCCGTGCGGGCAAGCACGAGGTTATGTGAATAAGTTAAAGGACTCAAAAATAAGGGTCAAAGTTAGTTAGTGAAGAACTCCAGCAGAGAGTGGATGTACGATTTTCTCTGTCTGTAATATGTACCTTAATGAATTTGATTTAATGTTAACTTGAGAGTTTTCTTCGGATTTATATGTCGAACATTTCATTGATGTGATTGCTTATTCCACATGGCATGAACAGCCAGTATTTATTGGTGTATATTTTGTGACGGCTGAAGTCGCCAGTATTTTCTGTAATTTATCTTGTATATAATAAACCTTACGTCTGCTACCAGTGTGTTCATCAGTAATTCCAAATGTTGTCATTGGAGACTTTAGTATATTAGTAATGTTGCGCACTCGCAAATCTAGTGCGTCTAATAAAGTACATCGTTAAGAGGAGTATCATAGCCGTACCAGAAGAGGTACCTACAACACACGGACGCACCCACGCCGCTACGGCTACAGCCAAAACCAGGTAGCGACAGTGGGGACTCCATGACAGTTTTTCATTTATTATAACACCTAGGTTCCAGAGAAGTGAAAAACTAGATGCAAAGGAGATAAGCTTATTTCAGGGTGAAAAAAAAATCAGTTTATTGAGTTTATAAGTATGAAGCTTCATGTTTAGTTTAATTTTGTGAATCTACTCTTGAATTTGATGTATAATGTGTGTTCCATTGTTTTATGATTTCTTTTTGAAAGATCAACTAATTTTATTACATTACTGAACAATGATCTATGGCTTACAATTGGTTATTTTATCAACAGATTTAGCTATTGAAAATACCAAGATACATGAACCACTCCATTCTATTGTTACACTTACCTACACTGTGTAGTGATATTGGCATCTGGTGTCACTGCCAAAATTTCATCACGACACTCGTCCATATCAGCCATACATTTAGAAGGTTGCCCCTTGTCATCTGGAGATACATGACAAAAAAATGACAAACACAACTAGATCTAGACTAGCCTAGAACTAATAATAAATATCTAAAATCATACTGGATAATAAAGTTATTGAAAGAAATCAAAAAATCAAATGGCTAATTCATAATCTGTAGACATAACGAGTTTAAAGTCAAAGGCTTGTAGATTTTTTTTGTTTGTCAATGACAATACAACATTTCAATAGCTTTATCAAAACCACGGTATGTTTCCACTTCACTATAGTTTTTCTTTTTTACTAGTTTTTACTAGGTAGACTTATTAGATCTACATTTTATATGTTTATTTTTATTATATTTTTTTATATGCTAGATATTTTGTTTTTACATGACATTGCTGGTTTCAGTTATATATATATATATATATATATATATATAGCCTAACGGAGTTACAACAATATATATATATATATATATATATATATATATATATATATATTGTTGTAACTCTGATCCTGAGCCATGTTGACAGTGCACACCAGAGCGCCATTGAACACAAGTAGCAGAAGACATGTTTATACAGGAAGGAGGACTGGTGTGGATCCGGCTAAGGTTGTGGGAATCTGAACAGTCTGGGGCTAGGCCTCTTCTGTGTGATACTAGCGAACTGTTCGAAAGACCTGGAGCGACACTGGGAAGTGTGTTGGTGATCTGTTCTGCTGTTCTGGTATGAATTAGGACTCTTAGAACTTAAGACATTACTCCCTGTGTCTAACTATTTGTTGATAGCTTATAATAAACACCTCGGCTATTATTACCTCCTACCTTTCGTTGAGTTGCCTCCCTTAGAGTTACAACACTATATATATACAGGGCTTTTTTGTGACGGTACGCACCGGTACGGTATTTCAACATATATTATTAATTTTTAGTAGTTAAAAGTGAAGGCAATCAACTACTGAGTACCGGCACCTATAGTAGCCTATAATCACTGAGTACCGGCACCTATTTATTTTTTTCAAAAAGCACTAGGCCTCTAAAGCCTATATATATATTTATATATATTATATATATATATAATATATATAATGATAATAATAAATTAGGATTTTTAGAAGACATAAATAGCTCTGCAGTAAAGTATCGTCATCGTACCGCAGTAGTCTTGAAGGTAAGCTGTGTAGCTGTGCATGATATCGTCCACTGTTGAAGTAGTGCCAGGTCTGGCGATGCAGGGACCAGATGTTGTTGGTATAGCCTCAACGCACTTTCTTGCTCCGTAACCCTGACTGTCAAAGAAAAGAAACACAAATTTAAATGATTATTCAATTTTCAGTCCAGCTGTTTGAATATGAATATATTGTAATAACTTAAGTGAGGCAACTCAACGAGGACATAGACGTTTATTTACATAGAGACATGACAAACACAAAGGGCATCTGCCTTGAGTACAGCATCTCCATATTGGCTCTCTGCTTGGGCGGAAATCGTTAGTCTACTAATGTCAACATCCGACTTGTTTAGTCACAGATAGTGCGCACCTTCTTTCTGCACTATCTTGGATGGCGGTGCGCATGGCAAAGTCATAACATTGCCCCCGTCTTAGCACTTTTCGTCCCGAAAAGAAACACTGCAGCTGAGGTTTGACAGTTCAGGTGAAGGTCGATTCGTGGGAGCCACAGACGGCAGGGAGCCTGTTGCCCACGAAGCCATCTGCACAGTATTCCGCGGCCGTCGCTTCCTCTTCTTCCAGTTGGCCAGTCTACGCTTGAGACGATGTCGTGGTCGCTGCTTTGACTTAATGACGGTAGTCTCTGATGCCAGCCATTTAACACAAATGGAGGTTGTGGCGATCACTGTAGTTTCCAGGGCCGTTGTTTTAAGACGCCAAGTCAGCGGACGTTTTCCATGGACGTCTCGTGACACAGTTGTAGGCCCACAGGTAGCCATGGTTTCAAACACATAGTCTTTCTCAGCCTCATCTGTAAGGTATGCACATGAAGCACCCTTGTAATGTTCCATAAGCAAATGTTCATCCATCACTGCATCAGGTTCTGCTAGAATTAATTCACCATCGGTCAAGTCACTTCCACTGATGTAGGCAGAAGTACAAATGTCTGTTAAGTTCAGACCTTATAGCTGGGTTTATTGGCATGGGCACTGTCCCCGCATGGCGCCGCATACACAGTTCATGCTAAACTTCTGGATGCAGTTGTCAAGCTTCGAATTTCCCTCGTGAGCACCGACAGATAGGCAGAGGTCTTTAAGGTCCATAGCAACAGGCTTGAACGCAGAACCAACGTTGTCTTGCTCCGTCAGGCTCATTGAGGTACTGGTAACAGGTACAACAGGAACATACGCTTCAGGCACATAACAGACTTCAGTTAAGGTACTGGTAACAGGTACAACAGGAACAAACACTTCAGGCACATAACAGACTTCTCTTGTTTCTTCATTTGTTTCTTTCCTTTCGATTTGAAACATACCGTTCAGATCGTCGCAGCAATCGTCGTCACGTTTCTCGCCTTGAAAGTCACCCCCGCCAGACTTGCCCACAACACAGTCACAGACGGCGCTCCAATCCCCAGCGCCTCTATCGCCACTGTTTGTGCAGCCACAGTCCTGACCAGGTAACTACTCCTTCCCTAACGAGTTTATTCCTCCTTTTGCTTGCGACACAATTTTATCACTTTGGTCTATTTGGCCTTCTACGGGCAACACACTTTCATCAACTTTGTTACACATCATGCTCCTCATCATATTCCTAATCATGTTCAATTGTTCATTAAATGCATCCCTAAAGTCCTGGTACTCGCCAATGAACTCAACAATCCCAGGTTCAACTTCGAATTGGTAGGTTTCTGGATCTTCTTCTTCCTCGATCAAGGCTTGCAGGAGACGAGCCGTGAGCGTTTCTCTGCTACCGACAAGTCTTAAACATCGGTACTGAAGCTCTTGTCTTAGCTCTTTAATTGAGAGCTGATGTAAAAGCTTCAAATATGTCATTGTAATCTCAGCCTACCTCTTCTCGTTGAGTTGCCTATAATCCCACTTCTGACACCAATTGTAATAACTTAAGTGAGGCAACTCAACGAGGACATAGACGTTTATTTACATAGAGACATGACAAACACAAAGGGCATCTGCCTTGAGTACAGCATCTCCATATTGGCTCTCTGCTTGGGCGGAAATAGTTAGTCTACTAATGTCAACATCCGACTTGTTTAGTCACAGATAGTGCGCACCTTCTTTCTGCACTATCTTGGATGGCGGTGCGCATGGCAAAGTCATAACAATATTTTTTATATAATCAAAACATTCTTATAAGATTTGTAGACATATAACAACATGAGAAGTGATGATTCAATGAGAGACAAAGGTATTAGCAGATTTCTTATTCTTATGCTAGGACAAATTTTTACAAGAGCTCCTTCTTCCCTAGTGCCTTTAGAGAATAGAATGGGTTGCCTGAATCAGGCAGGAAAACCAATGACTTGGCAAGCTTTGAGACACTGATTAACATTCATAGCTTAACTACTCAGCCACCGCGCTCTATGACTAAATAGAATAAATTGAATTTTAGACATTGACTGAGTAGAATACAATTTAGTCATTGACTGAGTAGAATAAATTTTAGTCATTGACTGAGTAGAATAAATTTTAGACATTGACTGAGTAGAATAAAGTTTGGCCATTGACTGAGTAGAATAAATTTTAGTCATTGACTTCATAAAAGTACTTAAATTGTTGGTTGTATCTTAGACTGCTACTAAATTAGCACAGTGTAACTGACACCATGCATATGTGGCAGTAGCACTAAGAAAATCCTCTGACTAAATGATCTTTAAAAAAAAAGAGAGAGTATTTTTATGTATCATTTTAAGTTTCTGGTTTCTGGTTATCCTATGCCGAACTGGGAGTCGAACACTTAGTGAGGTTGTGACAGAGCGTCGCATGAGGTTTCTGGAACAATGTCATCAACGAAACTGTTGCTCTCGAACTTCGCAAGATGGCTGTAAGCTTTGTTTGCGAACTTTGGGATGACTATGGCGACGCCCTGTTCGTTATTCTTACCCACGGAAGCACAGTCCTACACTCTGCTCGACAATACGCTGCCTACAAGAAAACTTTCGGTAAATTGCAGTGCATGCTACGCCATGGGTTGACTAGTGAAATAAAGGATAATCAAGATTGTAACAAAAAATAGATCTGCTAACTAGACAAATCTTTGTAGAAAGACTAAAGAAAACATTACTGAACAAAATATTGACATCAATTTGAAAATGTAGCCTGTGTTTAGGAAGTGACATTATGGATTTGAAAAATGTTTCTATAATCTAACACTGCAGCCTGACTTACATACAGAAATCCGTCCAGTTGAGTTTGAAGACTGGCATACCAACAATATCATAGACCAGTTTTGTGGTGCAGTTTCCAATTAACTGTGCACACGGTCCATCTGTAGACAGAAAAAAAATGCTCTTATCACAACACAAAATTAATACATGCCTATTTACACACCAAATATTTACTATGTAACACGCAGTAAAATGGATAGGGCCTATAGTCTAAACACAAACATATATGCACCTTTAAGACCAGAGGCGTAGTGAGCAAAACGTGCCCCCACACCCATTTCCCATAAACATCAAATTGAAATATAGGCTGCGTGTGTCGCCCCACTGATGGTGGCACCCGGAGCATCGTTCCACCTTGCATCCCCCCACTACGCCTCTGGCTATGACCAAATGAAGTGATGAAAATATCATAAATAAATATTTATGCGCAATGCGAGATAGACACGCCCATGTACCTACCACATCCAACTGTCATATCCTCATTACTCATGCCTGTCAGTAGAGCGTTCAGTTTGTCGGTGATTGGCTTTGGGCATATTTGTTCCTGTAATATAGAGCTTGTACAGTTGTTGAAGAATTTGATGGCTCTGAAAGGCAAGAAAAAACAGTTGAAGAAACAAAATAGACGTAGACATAGTCCATCACATAGTATAGACATAGATCATCACATAGCATAGACATAGATCATTACATAGTATAGACATAGATCATCATATAGCATAGACATAGGTCATTACATAGCATAGACATAGATCATCACATAGTATAGACATAGATCATCACATAGCATAGACATAGATCATCATATAGCATAGACATAGGTCATTACATAGCATAGACCATCACATAGTATAGACATAGATCATCACATAGCATAGACATAGGTCATTACATAGCATAGACATAGTCCATCACATAGTATAGACATAGTCCATCACATAGTATAGACATAGATCATTACATAGCTAAGTCTTCTGTAAGTCTTTGAAAATTAAATTATTGTCATATCATCAAAAAATTCATTATTTCGGGGCTCCGTATTTAAAGGTTTGTCAAATTTATTAAGGAAAGGCGTTAGAGTTCACCTGACATAGTATCTTTTTACGCATCTAAAATGTTTGTAAAATGTTGTACATGTTTCGATGTTCCTTCAGAGTTGAAGATAGTTTACTTCTGATCAAGAGTCATCGTCATCGTGTCGAATCCGGAGTCACAGGTTCGAGCCTCGGTCGGCGCATGCCCTTATTTTCTTAGCATTTTAATTCACTACTTTCTCTCTTAAAAACTTGGTCCCTGGTGCTGTTATTCATTTATGTTTAATATATGTATGTAAATTCCATTGCTATCAACTTACGGACATGCTTTCTTGGCCTGGCTGTTTTGAAAGTCATTTTTGATGGTGTACAATTGAGTGACGCATGAACCTAGTTGGTTTCCACAATCTGTAACTAGACCAGGATTGTCTGGTCCTGTGTGGATAATATGTGAATAATTATAAACCATAGTGGCAACATAGATTTACACAGATATCTACATCTAGCGCCTGACACAATACAAAATAAGCAATACTTGAAAAAGAAATCCTGGCTAGGTATAAATATTTGTATTAAATAAAATATAGCAAGTACCTCGAGTAAATCTAGATGGTAGATCTAATCAGTGGTTCTTAGCCTTTTAAGCTCGGCGACCCCTTTTTTAAAAATCCCCCACTCTGCCGCGACCCCCCCTCCCCTCACACACACACATACTCACAGCAATAGAAGAATAGACACAAACAAGTAATTTTTTCAATGGTCTTAGGCGACCCCTGGCAAATCGTCAATCGATCCGCAAGGGGGTCGCGACCCACAGGTTGAGAATTCCTGATCTAAGAATTTTTCTGAGCTTTAAACCAGATCTAGATTAAAATATGAATAGAACATTCATGATTTGTGTCTCTCTTGACTAGTTGTAACAATATTTATCATGAGGAGTCCGACATGCCATGCCAAAATTATTGCGTCTATGTAATTATTTCCCTTTACTTGACTCTAAACAGCCGATAGTAAGGTATGCACAAGAGGCGGACAGGGTGTTAAGATCGGCCCGGGCATTTCTATACACTCCGGCCCTCAAATTATATATCTTATCTTATATAATACAGACGTTACTTCAAAAAAAGAAGATGATTACGTCCTACGCGTCATGCATTTAGTCATGCATATTAACCAATGACTTCAATTCGGCAAAGTCACTGGTTTTCCTAGCTGGCTCAGGTATCAACCTATCTATCTGGTCTACCTAGAATCATTGTATTTAGTGTGATAATGTATCGATAACTGAACGCATGCGTATAATGAATCTTCATAAGTAAGAAATATATAGGCCTTATGTTGCTTTTTAATCGCTAAGTCTGTAGGCCCTAAAAGGATGAAGCCTACTACTAGTACTGCCAACGGATATAGGCTATTATATTATTTTGGAAAATTTGTTAGATTTAATTAGTATTCATTACACTATGGAGTCTGTAAACGATTTTTTTTAGCGAAGCTCAGAGGGCCCCTTTTACAAGAGAATCTTATTAAACCTTTAAGAATTTAATGTAATGCGTTCGATTGCGACATTCATGAGGCCCTTTAGGTGGCCCTACCGGCCCATTTATGTACCGACCCACCGTGCATTTGCCCAAAATGCCCGTAAAGCCAGTCCGCTCCTGACTCTATTGAATGTATTAACAACACTTAAAAACTTCTTGATCTATAGTACCTACATCTAGATGTCTACCTTAGGTACTTTTGTTTTCGTACCGTAATGCTTTTTTTAAAAATAAATTCTATTTCATACTAATAAATGCATTAAATCCATTTAAATCTGATTTTTCTAAAGTTCAAAATATAACCCTTTATCTCTTGTAGATACAACTTTTTTTTTTTACAAAGCCAAATAAGCATACCTGCACATCATTAGCTCTCTCCTTCGTATAGTGAAAATAATGGCAATTTAAAGAAAAAGAAAGCAACTAGCTGCATAGATATTTAGCGAATGTATTTTGACTCCTCTACGCCTACTTACGACATATTCCAGTAGTGTAGTTGCTAATTTGTATTTTATAGTTCTGAATATCCGAACATGTGGCACTGTCTTGTACGCTGTTCAGGCAGTTTAGAAGATTTAGATTTGCTCTAAACAACGAGGAAAACAAAAACAAAATATGTAGCCAATATTTTCAAATTTATTTCAGTTTCAGTTTCAATATTACTAGGCTTATATATTTTTTTTGACTTGTTTTGAAGTTTCAATATGTCGATTTTAGTTCCTAAAATTTTAATTGAAATAATTGTACATGAAATGCAAGGTTATCATTGAAGATTTTGTATGGTGCGTCTTCAATGCTCCTTTAGCATGCTCAATCTCTTTCTGAATACGAGGAAAGGGGAGGGGACACCTGGCGTATGTTTCCATACTAGCTGTCCATCTAACACACCTCAAGACCTCAACCATAGTCTTAACTTGTATTAAACTTGTATTAAACATTTAAAATCTACTCCAGGATTCGAACCCAAGCCCACTTGGCCATTCACCATCACATTCTAGAAATCAATCATTCAAGTTCAAACAGCTTAAAATATAAAATGTTATTGTCTATATTATATCACATTTGGAGAAAAATAATGTTTTCTTTTTTCTTTTTTCATATTTAAAATTTAAAAGAGAAAACATTTTTAAACAAATTTAGGCCCTAAATATTGAATAAAACAAATATAAAAACCTATATTGTACACAAGAACTTGAATGTTAAACTCTTAATCTGGATGTTTATTAAAACGTTCCCTCCTTGCCAAAGATGGGCACAGAATATGAACAGTAAAATTAAATAGACCCCACCCCCGGTGGACAACGGCTTTACCTGCAACAGGGGGAGGGGGGGGAACCTAATAAGCCCCAAGTCATCATTGTCACTTGAAACAATGCACTCCTTCTAATTTTCGCAATCGAAGACATTGCCATTCATTCATTGATTCTAAATTTGGCAACCAAATGGAATATCTTTTTCTGTTTCTCTCTCTCTCTCTCTCTCTTTCTCTCTCTCTCTCTCTCTCTCTTTCTCTCTCTCTCTCTCTCATCACAAAATTTAGCTAGATTCTGTTAAGTACCATCTAAAAGTAGTCTGGGTAGGCCTAATCCTATCATTTATTTGTTTTCTGAAACCAATACCCCTAAGACCAACACCATTACTGGCGTGTAGGAAATACGCTTAACTTAGAAATTGCGGAAAATTACAAAAACAATTACAGAAAAGACCAATGATTTGACAAAAATCTGGTCTAGTCACTTAAATGTATTCCATATTTTCTTGTAAAGTCTATTAACAAACAAATTCAGCTTTGGAATACTTTATTGCCTACTTACTAATCTATGGCCTCGTTTAGTCGCGAAGCGACTATGGATCATCTCGGTGAGCTGAATGCCTGGGCATTAGCTGTGGTCGGAACGATGTCGCCCACACATCAGTTCCCCCCTCTCCACGCAGCTGATGTATCCAAAGGAACAAATAGCACCATAAATTATCATTTCTTATGTTAAGTCAAAATGCAGCTGTTTATATCTTTATAAAGTGCTTGCGATCTAAAGTGCAGATGATGTATTGGTCATCTGTTTCAATGGCCGACGGTTAACGAGGATGTCATGTGGCCAGCACAACGATCAAAACTCTATTCTGTCCCCAACTAAAGTCGGGAACCATTAGAGTTTATTTCATTAAGATTGCTGTTAATACAAAATCTTCATTTTAATTAAGAGTACCAATGTGACGATCAGATTTAACTGTTGACAAAGTCTCACTGATTTACAAATTTCATAGAGGTAGTCCATGGTGCTAAATACAATTATTATGAATTAGCACCATGGTGCTAAATACAATTATTATGAATTAAATCTGGTTACGTTGTATTGGTCGGAAAGTATTTTTTAAACACGTTTATATTTTAGAGCTCTTTAAGAATGAATGGGGGTCACTCACCTGCAGCCTCCGACATAATCAACTTCATCTATCTTTTTACGGATACGATCCTTGGAAGCGTCATAGCAAATTTTCCCATTTTGACCACACTGACTAGTAGGTGTGAAATCTCCAAGGGTTAAGCCCACAAACACTGAAAGGATAGAAATATGTTATTAGCAGACGATAATAAACTAAGAAACTGATTATTTACACTCAACATGTTTTATTACATTCTATTGGCCAGAAAATATCCTTTGAAAAGTGGGAAGAGGTAGGCATTCTTCTTCGATACTAAATCACAGACCAGGAGAGGGCTTCCTGCTCAGATAGTGTCTCGAATGAGGAGTGAGCTTATCTCTCGGATACTTTGCCCAATTCAAGGAGTGGAACTTTTTTCCTCATATATGATGACACATTTGAGAAGACTTCCTTCGCAGGCGCTGTTCCAAATGAAAAGTAAACTTCTATGTAACAATCTTAGGCTATACTACCTGCTGAGAGAGTTTACACAATTTTACGCCATATTTGTGTATATACCACCCGCAGCCAACACAGAGAAAGCAGCAAAACATTTACTAGAAATTGTACATACACTCTTGCTATAAGTTCTGATGCTGTCCGACTAGTTATGGGAGATTTCAATCATCTTTCGTTAGCTCAACACTTGCCAACCTATAGTCTAAATTGCCCCACACGGCACGATAAAACCTTGGACATGTGTTATAGCAACATAAAAATAGCCTACACATCTCGCTCGTCATTTCCCCCTCGGAGAGTCGGACCACACAATGATCCATCTTACACCCACGTACAAACCGGTTTTAAAAACAACAAAGCCCGAAGTACAGTCCATCCAGTCACGGTCTGATGACGTTGTTTTACAGCTAAAAAGTTGTCTGAAGCAGATTGGGACATGTTTCTAAACAACTGCCCAGACAGATGAACTTAACACAACTGTTAATTCGTAGATCCAGTTCTGCGTAAACATAATTATACCATAGAAGAAAATTAAAAACATTCAGTAATAATGGACCCAGGATGACCAGCATTAAAAATGAACATTCTGTCATCATCGAGAAGTACAAAGAAGTCTATCTATAAAGCGCTGGTTTATGAGTGCCTATGTGTTGTTTTTTTTTCGTGTGTGAATGTTGTTCGTTTGTGCATCTATATTGTGCATCTATATTGTTATTGTACAGTAGTTACGCTGAGGTTGTCAATTGTAGTCAAAATGAATTTCCATTTGCTTGGATCAATAAAGTTATCTTATCTTATCTTTCTATTCAGTTTATTTTGCCCGATTTAAGAAGGTCTTCTTTCTCAGATACCATGCCCCAAAGAAGAAGGGGCTCTTCTTTCTCAGATACCATGCCCCAAAGGAGGAGGGGGCCTTCTTTCTCAAATATTCTCAGATACTATGCCCCTAAGGAGAAGGGGGCTTTCTCTCTCAGATACTAGATCTATGCCCCAGGGGAGGAAGGGCCTTCTTTCTCAGCTACTAATATCTAATACCCTAGCTAACTACACAACAACTAAAAAAAAAGATCAAATCATATTTTTATAACATTATGCGTGTCATGAACATAAACATAACAGTGTGTGTTGGGGGGGGGGGCCAGAACCAAAAAAAAAGGATATGGTCACAGCAGCCAATGGAATGGGCGAAAATGGCAGACAAGAAGTCTAATTAGTGGGAAAGGCAACATAGAAATCACATTGTCTAGTAGTTATGAAATGAAATTCTAAAAAGTTTTTTTTTTATGTTTAAATAAAAGTAGTAAATATTCTTTACCAAAGTGATAAGAGGCATATATATATATATATATATATATATATATATATATATATATATATATATATATATATATATATATATATATATATATATATATATATATATTCTCTACAACAACTTACCTAGCCCTGTTGTGAGAAGAAGAAGGGTGTACATGGTCTAAACTGGTCAGTGGTCACTTAGTATAGTCTGGAACACTAAACTAGAATCAATCAATCTTTCAAGTGACACACTTTAATATTTTGTTTTTGATTATTCGGGCCTATAACACATTAAAAAGTGAAGACACTATCGCTGGATAATAAATGGTTCTCAGACTACTGACACGAAGCGCTCAACTTTAAGACGATTTCTTATAGGCTCTAGGAAAAAAATGTTAATTTCGTTTTTAAATATTTAATATGCCTACTATAAATTTATTAATCATTTCTTTAAAATTATTATCAATATCATCTGACTTCTGCCTTGCGTCGTGAGAAAGTTGGGATCTAAGTTTTCTGTTTGTCACCGCAAGAGGTCGTCTAGCATGACCAGAGACAGGTCTGTCCAGCTTTCTCACCCGTGACCATTTATGTGTGCTCGATTTCTATATCATTGTATCTATATGAATGTACTTATAGTAAAATGTTTTGTTTTACTTATTTCGGATGTTCCTTCAGAGTTGAAGATGGGAGCGGGCAGGGTTTGAACCCGGGACCATCGATAAGTCCGAACGACAGTCCAGCGTTCTAACCGCACGACCAGGCAGACAAGCAGGGTTTGAACCCGGGACCATCGATAAGTCCGAACGACAGTCCAGCGTGCAAACCGCACGACCAGGCTACAAGCGTAATATAACGACTGCCTGGTCGTGTGGTATGCTCTCTGCACTGCAGCTCTTAATAGTCCCGGGTTCGAAACTTACCAACTGTCCTGCGTTAAATTAGAGCCAGGATTTAGCAATCTTCAATTCTGAAATAACATTCGAAACTTGTACAACAAAACAAAACTTTAAAACTACTTTCAGTGTATCCTTTTAAAATTCATACACTTATACACTAGTATCCAACATATTTAAGAACCTTAGAACCGCTTGGATCAAGTGAATATAATTAGGAGTAAACCTTTGCTAATAAAAAAAGAGTCTATGGTTGATGTTAAAACAGTTAGAAAAGATAACGTGCGTATTGATAAGATTGCAATCAGTGGATTTAGAAAGACGCACTGTGATTGATTGATATCGCCGTCCTTTAACCAAGGGCTCTAATCTAGCTTGTTATCTCCCTTACCTTCACACTCTGTAGGTAGGTGTGCGTGCCCAATTCTGGGGGGCGTGTACAACGAGCCAATGCTCTTGTCCATATAGTGGGAAGTAGGTTTTTAATACATTGACCTTTATTATCGTTTATTGTACATGACTGGGTCCGTGATCAATACATATTTCATGCCGTGATCAATACATATTTCATGCCATTCAACCAATGAAAGGAATAGAGACATGATTATTATTATTTAAGTCATTGGTTAATATGCATGACTAAATTCATGACGCGTAGGACGTAATCATCTTCTTTTTTGAAGTAACGTCTGTATTATATAAGATAAGAAGATAAGATAAGATAGCGATTGGACTCCACTATGAACTGCTAACTAAAACGCAAAATAAAACTCTATGGCTATATTACAGGATCTTCAGGGCTCGCAAAGACCTTCCTTCAGGGAACAGTACATGGAAAGGGAAGAAGAGGCAGACAGAGAAGGCGAGGGGAAGACGGGCCTGCCATTGAAGGAGATTCTATCCAAGACAAAAGACTGAGAAGAATGGAGAAGGATGGTCGACAAATCTTGTGTTGTGCCCCAAAAGTGAGTGGTTCTACTGGTGCTTTGTACTGACTGTCATATCAGCTGACTCGATATTGGCTCTATCAGAACGACTGTTTACTAACAGCCTATTCACGATTCGCTTTTATAGTTACTACCCTAGTAAAAGGTTTTAATCATTCAATTTGATTAAATTCCAGAGTGTTTTAAATTCTGCTCGCTAAATCTGAATATATTCCACTTTATGACAAGAATGTTGAATTGGTGGTATGCCAATGTCACAAGACATGAAATGCTGATGTTTGTGCTATTGGGCGTGAATGTTTTCGACTGTGTTTGGTCAGTCCAGGGCCGGATTTAAATATGTGGAGGCCCCTTTACTTTATCAAAAACTTTAATAAGCATCAACTTAAGAATAATAATAATACTTATATCTTAACTTTAAAGCATCGCAAATTTTAAAAGAAAGAAATATAGTTTTTATAAGTTTAATCTCGTTTTCCTTTTTTTTAAAATATTTAACATACATATTTTACTTTTAAAAAAGGGTATAGTATTGTTTTTGGAGGGAAAAGCCATTGGTAGACGCAATGCCGCAAATCCCGAACCAGTATTTACATATTCCGAACATGTTACAAGCGGACACTTCTTTAATCGCCACAGAGTTGCCAGTCATAATTTCATGTAGTGTTACGCTATTACACAACGATGTGTATTATGTTGATTTTTAGGATATGTTGATGTGATGTTACGATACTTTGTTATATTGATGTGATGTTACAATCCATTTTTATGTTCATGTGCTTTCGATGATTTGATGATAAAAAAACACACTTTTTGTTGAAATTTCTAAACATTATTTAAAGGTTAGCCCTAACGCAATGGGAGTGTCTGCTTTTACTAACATTTATTTAAAGTACCCACTTAGCAATCCACCTCGTAACATTTCATAGAGGTCGAAGGAGGTTGAGAAACTTTGACCTCACCTAGGTTCTCGTTGCACTTACTGTGGTCATTAGATGTGTTTGATTCTCTCAGCAACGTAAGGCCAGAAACCCAAATAGCTTCTATTAATGTTCCATAAAAAATATCTGAGTTGCGTAACTGTTAGGTCAGTGTACTCTACGCCAGACGGCGCCAATCAACGCCACCATTAGTTGCATGTTAGATTACAGTCTGGCTGAAAAACAACATTCAGAATTCTTAATTTGGCAGATTAATGTAAAAAAACTGCCAACTCTCTAAAGGACTTGCATCCAGATGGGAGTATGTGCTAGCAAAGAGTTCCAGTGCTATATAATAAAGAGAACCAAGAAAATTATATTTTGTTTCCACGCAATGATTATAACAACTAACAGTACGGAGAGGTCACTTAGCAGAGAAAAACAAAAGTACATTAGAACTTACTTTGAAGGTCGATAATGGATAAAAACTATTATCTCTTTTCTAGACAAAGTATTCTTCCAGAAAGAGGCATTACTAAGTTAAATGTCTTATTTCAAAATTCCCACCAGTTTGAGATCTCCATGATTTAGTTACGGTACTTACATTGCACTTTCATTGCACTTTCATTCTCACATTCATAATTATAATCAATTGGCGTTTTACGTTACCAGTCGTAATTAGTGCTAATGGCAGGCTACAGATATAAAGCAGCAGAATGGTAATACGTTGCATAACAAAACTCTACAAGTAAGAATTGATTCCAAGCATTATTATTTATATATATATATAGGCCTATATATTTCTTTCTGCTTATAACAGAGTATATGTAAGTATGAATTTATGCCGTATATTGTAACAGTTTACTACACACGCGTGTCCTTGTTCCAGTGTAATTCCTTTAATAATTGTAACTTTTCTTTCACTTTTCATATAATGACGTAGAGGTTTTTTTTATGATTTATTTTAGGAAGCTATCCTATACAATTTGTCAGATGTTTTATGGGGCCTGGAATCTAGACATAAATCATGCGCGAATTATGCACAGTTCAATGTTATTTCTCAAGATTCGTTTTTTGTACTACAGGGAACTTTTATTCAGTAATGCTTAGGAAGTCGATTCGCGTAGTTTTAATGGGTGGCTAAAAATGTTCGTGGAAAGTATTATGGATGTGTGTGGTTGGACTTAAAAAAAAAAAAGATTATAAAGTAGCTGAAATTGTAGCCAATCTATACTAATATGATTAAAACATCTTGTATAGAATTCAAGTATCGCAGAAGACGATTCGGGACTAGTACTTGATACAAGTTCGTCATGTCTTCATTGAAGATGTGGATTGTTTTTGCCTTGCTGTCATACCACGTGACCTGTGCGATTGGATTTTATTTGGCACAGAATAATAAACAGACTGTAAGTATTGTGTTGGCACGGAGTAAAATGTTCCAATGGACCTCATTCACCCAAAAAAAAAAAAAAAAAAAGAACGGTCACGTGATAATATTAATAAAACACCGAAAAAAAAACTGTCACGTGATAACCATTGTTGATTAAAATTAGATATTTATTTGTATAGAAGAGATAGAGAATCACGTGGCTAAATGTTGTTTGTTTACGATTGGTGAATGAGGTCCATTGTTCAAACTTTTTATTTTATTTTAGACTGTCCCATGTTGAAATGTTTCAAAGGAATTCAAGAAAATGTTCATAAGGGTCGAGCCTGCGCCTGGGACTTCCGCTGATTTAATTACCCTACATGTTATTTTTATTTTACATTTATATTTATATTATATTATATTATATTATATTATATTATATTAGGATTACGTCCCGTGAATCTCATTCGACTTTCTTGACGGTTTTACTATGTGGGCGAGATGCTCTTCAGGCATCAGGATTCTTTGTTTGATGATTCAATCTCGGTATGTGACTATTAGGATTAGTCTCATCCAGGGGCGGACTGGCTATATGGGTATCTGGGCAAATGTACGGTGGGCCGGTACCCAAAATGGGCCGTAAGGTCAACGAATTGGCCGCATGGATGCCACTATGACACGCATTGAATTGTTAGAAGGTTTTATAGTATTCTCTTATAGTGCTGACTCGTTGAGAGTCGTGTTTAAAAAAAATACATCTTTTACAGCCTGTACAGTGTAATACTAATTTTATCGAACACGTTTTTCCAAATTAATGTAATAGATTACATCCGTAGATAAGAGGCGCGGTGGCTAAGTGGAAAAGCTTGGCTTACGAACCGGGAAGTCCCTTGATCAAATCCTGGTAAAGATCCACCCAGCTCTATTTGTTACCCTGATTTTAGTTGCGGAAAAGTAACGGTGGTTGGTCGTTGTGTTTGACAAAAGTCACAAGACACCCTCGTTAACCGTGGGCCACAAAAAACAGATGGCCTCTACAGGAACCTGTGTATCTTCTGCCTCATAGAGTGCAAGTTCGGAAAGGAATACTTAATTAAACTTAACATTATGATTTTGAGGACAGGTAGAATTGGATGCCTATCATATTATATACAAATTATGGGCCGAACGATATAGAAATGCTCGGGCCAATTTGGACGCCCAGTCATCGATCTTTACGAGGGTCTTCCACGTCATCCATTCGCAGGTGCACATCACAGTAGTGATTGCTTCATACTGCCACAATGTATAGTCACTAAATGTCTGTATTATGCCATCATAGCGTGCGATGCTTATGGCGTAGTACGTGGTGGAAGAGCCCAACCATCGCCTTCTCCAAAAACATGCATTTCAGAAGCCCACCGGAAGTTCCTTTTCCCTGTTTGACTCTTGATTTTCTATTATTTGGACAGGCAAAATACTTTGCCAAGAAGTTAATATAGCTTGAATTAAGATTTAATAGGCAAACGCTGGTGCTATTTATGTGGACACCAAGACTTTAATTTCACCATAATTAAGTAAAGTTGCCATTTAACACCATGTCATCTATAGGCCAGATTATGTAAAGATCATTTGTTTCTAGGCCCAAGGTTAACAAGGGTGTCATGGCCAGCACATGGTCCAACCGCCTTCCACAAGGATTGTAAGGTACCCAATAGAGCTGGGTGGGCTCAGAGGTGGTCTAAGATCCCAAATTAAAAAAAAAAAATCCCTGTGTTCACTAGGATTCGAACATGAAATACTCTGTTCGAAAGCTAAGGGCTTTACCACTCGGCCACACCATCTTTTTGTTTACATGAACCTTGACGTATTCAGGTTCAAGCGACAAATCAGACTTGCATCGGATGTTAGTTTTAGCAGGCTATCATGCTTTAAATAAACATAGACATTTTTTTAATTGTAGTTTTGTTTTGCATTAGGCTTGTCAAACAGATGAATGTATTGTAGTTTTGTTGTGCATTAGGCTTCTCAAACAGATGAATGTATTGTAGTTTTGTTGTGCATTAGGCTTGTCAAACAGATGAATGTATCAATACGAGTCAACAAATCGCTAGCATGATGGATACAAGTGTTGATCCATGTGAAGACATGTACCAGTTCTCATGTGGTGGATGGCTCCGTAATAATCCATTGCCTGAGAAACAAAGCCGATGGATTGTAATGGATACAATGAAGTCAAAAATAAATGAACAACTTATTCAGGTAGACTTTTTTTAAAATGATGTTTATTTTTCTACTTTATATAACTTATTAAAAGCATTATTAGGACTATCTATCTACCTATCTATCTATCTGTCTATCAATCTATCTTTCTATCTATCTATCTATCTATCTATCTATCTATCTATCTATCTATCTATCTATCTATCTATCTATCTATCTCCCTCTCCCTCTTTCTCTTTCTCTCTCTAACAAACAATAAAAGAATGGATGCATTAGTTATACTCAAAAGCTAGAACAATCAATTCAATACTCAAATCAATGTAAACTTTTATGTAGATGATAATTATACTTCTAAAGATACTATATTGTTTTTGGAATCAATTGAATTGGAATAATTGCAAAATTTATTTAGAAATGCTAAAAGATTAAATGCAAAATATAGACGAATATGATGTCAAGATGTAATATATTTTTAGAACCACTGTTTAAGTTCATAAAATCAGTTTTTTAAAAGTTCTCAGTCTTCGCAGTAAGTACAAGGTAGGTTTACATTATCTTCCAAAATGCCTTCTATTTTTGTAGCTATTGCAAAGCGATGATGTCACATTCAAGGGACACAACTCTACAGCGATACGAAAATTGAAAATTCTCTACAAAACATGCCTGGACACAGACTCCATTGAGTCTCAAGGATTTAAGCCTCTTACAAAGGTAAGACAATTAGTCAAATGCATTTTGCCGATCACAATGGCTATGAATTCGTGGATGTATTGGAGGATTTTTATATAAATAAAACAGAGCCTGTAGCTAGTGTAGCTTAGGGTCTCCACTTTGTCAAGGACTCCCCAAAATTGTCAGAATGAGTTTGTTAACAATAATAATAATGATTTTTTAAATTAAACATGTTATTATTTCACTATCTAAATACTTCTTCATTAATACCCTCTGTGTATCCGAAAATCTTATTAGATTTATTTATATAATGTCTAGACTTATAAATAGGCCCAATATCTGAATGTCATCTGTGGATGTTAGGGAAATCTGAGAGACAGTTTCCAATCAAGTGAAACAAAATAACTTTCGACCTTTTTGTACATATTTCTTTTATTTTTTAAATAACCACGGCTAATGGCTCAATGCTTCTCCATTTCAGAAGCCATAGAGTTATAATCTTATTCCATGTATTATATTCAGTAGACAATTAGTGTTAATTTGTAATGAGTATAAATCATGGAGTAGTCTGATTTGGAAGATCTGTAGGAGTAAATGAGTTAAAACAAATTAACATTGTAAGTGATAAGAGTTTAAAGTGAGCATTCTAAACTTTATGAATGGAGAGTGCATAACTGCGGGCGGGACGCAGTGGGTGACTGTTTGATGATGGGAAAGGGAAGTAATTGTGGTTAGTACAGAATTGAAAACTGAACTGTAAAAATTGATTTGAAATTATTGCATTTTGTTTATAGTTCTATAAAACATTAACAATGTAATAAAACTCGACTTTATTGTAACGTTTATAATTTGGTAAAAATTGTTTTGTCAATCATACAATAAAACATGGATCCAAATCGAGATTTTTGGAAACAATTTTATCTAGTTTACCTTTTTTACTGTGTATATTTTAAAAAAATATTATTGTATTTTAAATGAAACAAAACATTGTATATTCGAATAACCTAAATTATTAATTTAGTCTTACTAATTGTCGTATGAACCATGATCTTAATATTTTAAATAACTTATACATAAGGTTACAATATATTTCATCTACCTATAGCTAATTGATGACTTAGGATCCTGGACAGTCAGTCCGACCCCAGGAGGATGGGACAGACAAAAATGGTCTCTACAAAAAGCTCTAGAGAAAAGCCACTACCTTTGGGGGACCAGCCTCTGGTCAACATATATCTACAAAGATGCCAAAAATGGGTCTCGCAATATACTACACGTATGTAAATATTTAACGAATATACATTTTTACATTTATATATGTACTACAGATAGCTATTCACTAGTAAATGACAGCACAGTCAAGCCAATGTTAGCCAGCAATCATAAAGACGCGTGGCTCAACCAATGGGCATCAGGAAGCACTAACTGAGATATTTACTGAGAAATGACATCTCAAAACTATTGGTCAGTAACACGCTTTCTTAACCCTATTCTCCCATAGAGAGCAAAGAAATAATCTTGTAATATTCAGCTAATCAAAATAAATCTACAAACCCTCCCATTACGTATCAGTTACATAACTGTCAGTCATACAATTTGGCAATGCCCCGAAAGAGTTAACAGCTCAGTAGCAAAAAGCTGTTATAGAAGACAACCACTATCTGCTCGTAACTACTGCGTGGGCGACTTCTGTCCATTATAAATAGAACTGAATGGTACAACATTCAAAAGAATAAAAAAACCTTTACAAAAATAAAAAAAAAAGTTATCCAAGGGAAATAACCGCTTATTATTGTCATTTATCTCAAGTTGGCAGAGTTTAGCGCCCTTCTTTCTTAAGAAAACAAAATTAATTAACTATTTACTATTGGCTAATTTTTTGATTGATTTGTGTATTTTTGTCGACTATGAAAAATTAATGAGAAATTTAGCTTGATCCGAGAAAGGAATGTTTTGACCAGACAAAGTAATTTATTCCTTTATCAGCAATACTCGTTAACTTGAGGAGGGGAAAACACTCAAGAAATATGTATTTTCTGTGTGTAGTCACTCAATGAACTTCTGTGTGTAGTCACTCAATGAACTTCTGTGTGTAGTCACTTAATGAACTTCTGTGTGTAGTCACTTAATGAACTTCTGTGTGTATTCACTTAATGAACTTCTGTGTGTAGTCACTTAATGAGCTTCTGTGTGTAGTCACTTAATGAACTTCTGTGTGTAGTCACTCAATGAACTTCTGTGTGCAGTCACTCGATGAACTTCTGTGTGTAGTCACTTAATGAACTTCTGTGTGTAGTCACTTAATGAACTTCTGTGTGCAGTCACTCGATGAACTTCTGTGTGTAGTCACTTAATGAACTTCTGTGTGTAGTCACTTAATGAACTTCTGTGTGCAGTCACTCAATGAACTTCTGTGTGTAGTCACTCAATGAACTTCTGTGTGTAGTCACTCAATCAACTCAAAACAAATTTCCAGTTATGTTTTTCAATCAGTCTTAGTCTTAGTTTTATAATTAACCTAAGTCTTAGTCTTAGAATTACCTCTTAGTCTTAGAAATACGTCTTAGAATTAAGTCTTAGAATTAAGTCTTAGAATTAAAACTTAGAATTAAGTCTTAGAAGTAAGTATCAGAATAAAGTCTTACTCTTAGAATTAAAACTTAGAATTAAGTCTTAGAAGTAAGTATCAGAATAAAGTCTTACTCTTAGAATTAAGTCTTACTCTTAGAATTAAGTTTTAGTCTTAGAATTAAGTCTTAGAATTAAGTCTCAGAATAAAGTCTTACTCTTAGAATTAAGTCTTAGAATTAAGTCTTAGAATTTAGTCTTAGAATTAAGTCTTAAAATTAAGTCTTAGAATTAAGTCTTAGAGTTAAGTCTTAGAATAAAAACTTAGATTTAAGTCTTAGAATTAAGTCTTAGAATTAAGTTTTAGAATTAAGTCTTAGAATTAAGTCTCAGAATAAAGTCTTACTCTTAGAATTAAGTCTTAGAATTAAGTCTTAGAATTTAGTCTTAGAATTAAGTCTTAAAATTAAGTCTTAGAATTAAGTCTTAGAGTTAAGTCTTAGAATAAAAACTTAGATTTAAGTCTTAGAATTAAGTCTTAGAATTAAGTTTTAGAATTAAGTCTTAGAATTAAGTCTTAGAGTTAAGTCTTAGAATTAAAACTTAGATTTAAGTCTTAGAATTAAGTCTTAGAATTAAGTCTTAGAGTTAAGTCTTTGAATTAAACTTAGATTTAAGTCTTAGATTTAAGTCTTAGAATTAAGTCTTACTCTTAGAATTAAGTTTTAGTCTTAGAATTAAGAATTAAGTCTTGTCTTAGAATTAAGTCTTAGAATTAAGTCTTAGAATTCAGTCTTAGAATTAAGTCTTGTCTTAGAATTAAGTCTTAGAATTAAGTCTCGTCTTAGAATTAAGTCTTGTCTTAGAATTAAGTCTGTGAAGCAGATGAAGTGAGAGCTGCGGTGTGCTAATCTGACAGATAATGTG
The DNA here is from genome assembly GCF_947242115.1 of Biomphalaria glabrata. Taxonomy (NCBI): domain Eukaryota; kingdom Metazoa; phylum Mollusca; class Gastropoda; family Planorbidae; genus Biomphalaria; species Biomphalaria glabrata. The sequence goes on along the minus strand of NC_074712.1, from coordinate 57,090,205 downwards.
CTATGCATCTGTTAAGTTTTCTACAGGTTTTACCGAAGGAGGGTGACTTTAGGGTCTAGGATCTGCAAAACTTTAAACAAAATGAAAACGATCTTTCAGTTTATTCTTCCAAACATCGAACTCCATTAATAAACACACACACACACTTGCTTTTGGTTCCTCCCATTTGATCAAGTTACAGTAAACATTCTGACGTCGTTGCTTTCTGATTGTCGTCTGCCTCTAATTCAGATCAAGCAGAGTGGTCTCCTTGACGCTGACCATCTGAGTACGTATGATACCCCAGAATTCAAAGCGTTGTTTGTGAACGCAACCTCCTCGCTTGGAGTGGCCTTAGGAGGACAGGAAGAAACAGCCCGAACCAAAATGGATCAAGTATTTGAATTTGAAAAGAAACTCTCTAAGGTACAATAGCTTTATATATATATCATGGGCGTAGCCAGGATTTCATTTCGGGGGGGGGGGGTTGAACCCCCAACCCCCCCCCGTCTACGCCCATGATATATATATATACATATAATATTTATTTAAATATTATGCTGCGATTTCGTTTTCTGATGGCGTAAAATAATTTCAATTTAAATTTCAGTAACGATTGAAAAATGTTTTGGCTAAAAAATTAATTCATATGTCTATATAAAAGTTGTTTTTTTACCTAGATATTCATTCCTAAAGAAGAGCTCGTGAATCCATTCAAGTCTTACAATAAAATGACCCTGAGAGAGTTTCAGACACTACTAGGATCTTGGGTAAATTTCTTTTATTTCTATTTCTATGACCTTTGACTTGCCTGTCTCATGTTTTGCGGTTCAGAGAATACAGTCGTTGGGGCACCAAAGATTACTGTTACAATTTTTTTAAATGCAGTTCTACATCTATGTTTCCATTCGGCAGCCACGTGACAACCCCCGACCTTCAGAAATGAGCCGAGCCAATCTAATGAGCTTCGAGTCATTACATTTAAGGGCTGATCATTGCCTTAAAACAGACCAGTCTAATGGAGCTACAAGAGGGTCCTTTAATCTACACTGAGTCAGAAAATGCATTTTTTTTTTAAATATTCTACGTTAAGTTTTTCTTTATCGAAATATTGAAATGTAACATTACAAGGGAGACCGTCATATGACGTCATCAACTTTTAGGGCCTACTCTCTAACCAGGGCTGTTCATTTCTTTGATTAAAGCACTGACCAATACATTATGTTTAATTTCTCCATCTCTAGGGGATTTTCATACTCTGGTTTATTAAATACTAAAATAGAGTCGTCTGCACTTTGCATTTTGATTTGTATCTGGTATACGTGATTTAAGCAATAGCATACAGTAAGAAATCGATGAAAAAAAAATTGGAACAATGCAGACATAAGAACCAAAAGTATGAGAATAAAAAAGGGTAATGGATGCAGATTTTTTAAGATATTTGTTTGTAACATTTTTTTCCCATGTTTCGATTGTGCCTTCAGAGTTAAAGGTAATTTACTTCCTAGTCCAAACCTCCGCAGGACGACGGGGGATGGGAGCGCCCAGGGTATGAACCCAGGACCATTGAGAAGTCCGAACGAGTCAAGCGCGTGACCAGACAGACAGAACAAGCAATGTCAAGGACGCGGCGATTGTTAAAATGCGGAAGTAATCAAAAGTGCACAAAAAAAAATAATATTTGGATGTTGACATTGACGTGGCTACCATGGCGGTAAGGGGTTCATTTCGGTCCGGGCTCCTGTATGGGAAAACATATCAAAACTGTTTAAATTGAACCTATTTTATTTAAGTCGTCAAGCTAAATCTCTACGTTCATAAGCAACCCACCGTCAAATGTAGTCTGCTTAAATTTCGTTAATCTTCCTTAAATCCTGGTCTTGTGTTTACTAGCCCCGCCATTGTCAAACACTTTCCCTTTCTGTCAAACAAATTACTATTCCTATTATTCCTAATTATTAAACTTGTATCTTCTAATCTTATATATATTTATATCTATTTATATTGTTACGAATCTCACTATCAAGGCTCTCTGCAAACTGCACCTTACACCACCAACTTAAAGAACTTGACAACTCAGGGCTCCAAAGTAACGTAACACTTTAATAGTTGAATAAATAACAGCCAACACTGTACAATTGGCAACACGTACACTGTACAAATATCTTTCCGATAACACCGTTCCGCCGTATCAACTCTTGCACTAGCCTCTCCGTCTCGTTCCGGGCTTGCACTGGGTTCAACAGTTCAGGACTGACTTCACACACTAGGCTCGTTGTGTCGGACTCGATCACAGACCAAGATCAAGACGCCGTTCGTCTCAACTGTACTTGATAGTACTCCGCACTGAACCGTCGTAATGCTCCGTACAGAACCACACCGCTGAACTGTGCTGTAGTCGACCGTGTTCTGAACTCTTGTCGTGAACCTCCTTTCTGTCGTGAACCGTCTTGACTGCGACACCTCCGCTCTTTATATAGGGTCCCAGCTGGCCTTCTAGAACCGGACAGAACGCCGCTCGACGTTTCTAGGTGGTCAGGTGACTAAAACTCTTGTGACGCTGCGATCCTTCCCGAACCGTCCTGTTGACACGACTCGGCTGACAGTCGTAGCTCGTCACGGTTGACCGCTCGTCTAGCGCTGGCCTGGGGCGATTTGCGTCGGCTGACTACACACACACACCACTACCCCTCTCTGTGCCACCACAAAGTTTATAACAATATATTTAAGAGAAGATAATTATATACTCTGCATTTCATATATATCAATCAAGTCATGCATTTTAATCAATGACTTAAACTTTTGCAAGTCATTGGTTTCCAGGCTGATTCAGGCAACCCATTCCATTCTCTACAGGTTCCTATATGTAAGGCAAACAATACACATTAAGAATATATAAAGATTAAGCTGTATACAACTCTGTACATACTCCCCAAAACTGTTACGTTATATATAACTAGGAATCCTGGGAAGTCCTAAAATGACTTTGACTTTTCAAATGACCAGAGGTCAGGGAATCTCGTTCTGTTTGTTTTTTCCTGATGAGAAACATATGTACATTGTGTGTCTGTTTTATGAATGGTTTTCTTGGCTATGTGTTCGTATATTACATACAGTACATACAGTGTTCTTACATTACATACAGTACATACAGTGTTCTTACATTACATACAGTACACACAGTGTTCTTACATTACATACAGTACATACAGTGTTCTTACATTACGTACAGTACATACAGTGTTCTTACATTACATACAGTACATACAGTGTTCTTACATTACATACAGTACATACAGTGTTCTTACATTACATACAGTATTGCTCAATTAAGGTTCTGTCACACTCAACTTATCGGGTGGCTTACGTCACATTCCTAAACCCTAACTCACGGATGGCTTGCCACGCCACTGATTTTTTAAATACATAATGTATTGTAACTTTCATGATCTGTACACGCAATATCCAATGCGCTTTATTTATGAATATTTCCATACCAAATCTCTTTCTAAACCTTTTTAAACATATATCTTTCTCTTTTAATAGAAATTTTTTTTATCTAAACTGTATAATTAAATTGAAGTAACAGTCCACTACTATTATAAATTTCTAAGTTTTTTTTTAAATATATAATTTGAGTTTATAGTAGACTTTTCACATAAATAGTTATATATTAATTAAATAATATATATTTCTTCTATTATATACTTTACAGATTGACATAGAAAAATTTTTCACTGCTATTGCTGGTCAAAATTTTCTAACTCAAGATGATGACATCATTGTAGAAACTCCAAAATATTTTCAGAAGCTCAAAAACGTCATACTGAAAACTGAGAAAGAGTAAATACAATATTTTAATTATCACATATTATGGATTGGGCTAAATTGTATATATATATATATATATACATTATTGTTGTGGATTCACAGCAATCAGTCAATTAAGTCAATTCATTAGTGAAAAAAGAATTAAAATTGCTATTAAAATTTTAAAACATCATATCTACTTACTATCAATCCATTAATCAATTTGTCGTCATCGGGAGTACATGGTAGTCTAATTCGTTAAGCGCTGGTTGTGAATGTGTATGTTTCGTGTGTGAATGTTGTTCGTATTTGCACCAATATTGTTATTGTTACAGTAGTTACGCTGAGGTGGTCAATTGTAATCAAATTGAATTTCTATTCGATTGGACCAATAAAAATTATCTTGTCTTATCCTATCTCTTATCTTAGTATATCTGTTTATCTATCTCAGACTAACTGTGTTTGTCTTTTTATCTGCACGCTAGAGTGTTTGTTTGTGGAAAAGAAAGACATTGTTTCTAGCGTAAATATTTGCGTAGCTTAAATTTGAAAGTATGTCATCTATCACTGTGACTGTCGTTCTAAAAGTTGATAATGATACAATGCTCAGGGGCTGAGCTGAGCTGAGTGAGTGGTTGCTATGTGTTAGAGAGTGGTTCCTAGGCGATACAGAGAGGGGAGTATCGTTAGTTGTAGTGAGGGAGGAGTATATTGAATGTTAGATGCAAAGATAAGCGGCACTGTCGTAAGCGTATGCAAAATGACCTCAAGATTCCAGAGTTAAAGGAATGTTGTGATAGAGAGTGATCTTTGTTTCAATCGAACAGCTTTTTTCAATTCATCTCAAGTTGTAGGTTGACTTATAATAACATTTAGTTGTTGTTGTTTTTACAAGACAAGATGGTTCAAGTGATTTCAAGTTGTATATTACAACTATCCTACGCCCACAGTGGTTTAGTTGTCTTCTAGCAATCTGGTGCTACAGGTCAACAGCTGTGTACAACAATATGGTAGTGTCCATTCACCATCGTAGTAACTGTCCTTTGACTCTCGTGGTCAGGATGCTGAGACAGTTTACGTCAATGATGCCCAACCTAATTCGACCTGCGGGCCATTTTAATTTCCGACACTCGTGTCGCGGGCCACATGAACGAAAACGTAGGCCTACAAAAACGATAGACGAAACCCGTAGATCCTGTGCTTCATTAATTAATGGGATATTTGAAATGTATCTTTTTTCCCCGCCTCAGAAGATAGCTTCATTTCTCTACTTAAAATATCAGCAACATTGGGCTTCATCTCTGTACTTAGAATATGTGCTAGTTCTACAACCGAGTCATTTTCCTGTCTCTTTTCGGTAAAATATTTCCATCAATCCTCCAATTTCTAGGCTTAGTTTTACAATCGCGGCACAAACCAAGAATGCCGTCATATTTGTTTCATAATATCGTTTATATGTTGTTGTTTTTTTTAAATAGCCACACTTTCTTTATAAAAAAAAATATGTTGGCCTATTATCATGTTCCACAAAAAAAAAGTAAAGAAACGTGTCACTTTTCTTGGTTGAAAACGTACATTCGACACTCAGATACCTATTTCATAAACGCACAAATGTTAAATGTCATGGTATCAATCAATCAGGGGAAAAATTGAGGGCTCTAAGCCCCTAACGTAAGTACAGATACATTTTTGCACCTTCTAATTCTTTTTTTTTTGGGAGGGGGGGGGGAAAGGGGGGATTTTCTACATTTTGTGCCTACATTTCGGCGGGCCGGATGGAATCACGTCGTGGGCCGGATCTGGCCCGCGGGCCGTATTTTGGGCATCACTGGTTTACGTCATCAAGCCCATCCGGTCAGCGGCTGTTCTTAGCGGGTTATCAAGACAAGGGCCGGTCCATTCAATTACGTTGTCCAGCCAGCTTTTTGGCCCTTTCTTTATGCTTCCTTCTCTGTACCCTGAATGATGACTTGTGTTAGTGAGTCATTCCTTACACTATGACTGTGTCAGCTTTCGTCGCTCCACTGTAGCCTATTGAGTTCGTCCTTTGGCCACTCAGGGGTGTTGATTCCATGGGACTGTGAGAGGGAAGCACACTCTCTCCAGAACATTTTAATTTATTTCTGGAGCATAGTATGATAAAAGATTTAGAAGGATTTAATGGTTTGCGGCGAAAATAGCATAATGTGTTGCTTATAGTTGAATGACCGAACATTAGAATAAGTTGACTCATTTGAACACTGGGTCAAACATAATAAGTCTATTTTTCGTATATTTAGATCTTATTGTTGCAGAATTTAAATCTACATAAAAGTGTTTTAGTTATTTTTGTAATTCAGTTAAAAGTATGATAAAAGCAGAGTCGATAAGAGTATTGTACATTTTCTTCAATTAACTTTACCGAAGCTAAATATTTAAATATTAGAAACCAATTTAGTGTTTAGCTAGTTTAAAAAAAAAAGGATTTTCATTTTAAATCTTGTTTTAATTTCTGGACATTTCAGAGTGTTAGCAAACTATATTACTTACAACTTCATATTAGCAGCACATGATTACTTCCCTTCGAAAGAATCGAGCTTTATTAAGAGAATAGCTAAAGAAGAAAGGTCCGTCTCAACAGGTAATCCCCGTGCATCGAAGTGCGTAGAACTGTCGACAAATCAGATGGGGTTCGCAGTAAGTGCTCTCTATGTAGAGAACCACTTCTCTACGGAGAATCTTGCCAAAGTAAGAAACCAATGTGTCAGATCTATGTATGCATGTATGTATGTATTTAGGTATGTATGGATGTATGTATTTACTATGTCTGTAAGATTATAATAAGAAGAATACATTTGAAGTTATTGAGGAATTGAACTTTGCTTCACTTTTGATTTTTTTTTCGACTACTCGACAGTGGCTGTTTTTTTTGTTTTTTATTTAACTTCTTGCCAGGTTGTTGTTGGTTTTTTTACAACTTGCCAGGTTGTTGTTGTTTTTTTTTTACAACTTGCCAGGTTGTTGTTGTTTTTTTTTTACAACTTGCCAGGTTGTTGTTGGTTTTTTTTACAACTTGCCAGGTTGTTGTTGTTTTTTTTTTTACAACTTGCCAGGTTGTTGTTGTTTTTTTTTTTACAACTTGCCAGGTTGTTGTTTTTTAAAAATAACTTTTGTTTTGAATATTTGCCAGGTTGATGTTTTTTTTTTCTTTTGACTACTTACACATTTTTGACTTTTGTTTTCACTACTTGACAGGTCGCTGTTTTTGTTTTTTCCTTCTTGCCAGGTTGCGATCATACTTGATGACATAGAGCATCAGTTTGTCCAAAACTTACATGTTACAGACTGGATAGATTCCCAGACCAAGTTAAAACTTATACAAAAAGCTAAATCCATGACTAACCAAATTGGACATCCAGACTGGATTACTGACCCAATAAAACTGGATAAAGAGTTTGAAGATCTGGACGTCGTAGAAGGGGAACTTTTAGAAAATTATGTCCGCATAGCCAGGTTTAAAGCTGACAAGGAAATCCAAGCCTACAGGAGAGCTCCAAAGGAAACGTAAGCAGTGGAGTCATTATTTTACTGTCAAATTGTGCACACCCAATTCAATGAAGCTGATGGTCACCTTCCTTTAAAAAAAGAATGATTGTACTAGGGGGGTGTGTGTTAATGGTACATTTTAAACATAGTACAGTAGAACTTCAATTATTCGGATTAATTGGGAATGGTCTGTCGGAATACTCGATAGTCCGGTTAACCGAATGCGGAATATTATAAATGGTCGATTTCAACAAGAATAGAAAGAAAGTTGATATAGGGGTAGGAGGAAGTACTTTAACATGCAAGTAAAGTCTGAAGGGAAACAAAGCGTTATTTGTAGGAAACTTTCCCCTGCCCCTAATACACATGCTACTAAACACCCGGAACATACTGTTACGATTCTCTCCTAATCAGGCCTTCTGTGAACACTGCTAAACACAACACAGCACATCTAACACATCAAGAACTTGAAAAACAAGGCTCCAAATAATCTGGTGCTTTAATAATGGTCAATTAAAACAGCCAATATGACACAATTGGCAATACATCAACACTAAAAATGCTATACTGTACCGTACTAAACTAATAAACTCTACTGTCTCTATCTCTTCCTAGACTCGTACATTCACTTCAGGACTCCACCTGGACCGACTTCATGGCAGACTTAGAGTCCCGGTCTACTCGCTGTCGTATCTTGAACTGCACTGCCCTACACACATTGTGTCTCTCTCGTTCACGCAGGCTTTCGATCACATGACCATAACGCGAGTCATATCTGTGTACTAGCAGTACTGTCCATCGACAGCCATTGCTCTGAGTGATGTGCCTGAGTTCACGTGTGTCAACTGAACCTACAGTTAATCCTCTCGCGCCGCCTATTGGATTATAACAATACAATGATCCGAATGTAATAGACAAAGACGCACTTCAGCCAGAGCATTTAAATTCCTTACTGTAAGACCTAAAATAAAACTTGGGAATTCCGGATATTTGAAGCTGCGGATGACTACATTAACAAAACAAGGTCAAGGACGCCATAACAAAAGATTTCTGCTGAACACTTAGTAAAACAAATGTGCTAGTTGATGGACACAGCTATATCTTGTTCTATACATGAAAAATACGCCAGACACTTACAAAGATAGAGATGTATCATTCTTGTTTAAAGACATATTACAATGAGCGAAAATATTGTGATCAACACATTTCGCGCCAAAACGTCCCTGCACTAAAAATAGCGGCGCCAAGACGACAACAGCGCCAAAACAGTCGAGCCAAAACCGACTGCGCCAAAACGTCCTGCTTCGCTGCTGCAAACTAAGTAATAAAAATAAAAATGTGCCAGTTCTGCCCGCTTAGAATTGGGATTTTACAGTGCAAGTAAACACCGCAAAGGAGAATACCGTAAACCTTTTAAAATGCATAGATTATTCGATTATCTGAACACCGGAAACATAAAAAAACATAAAGAAACATAAAGAAACATAAAAAAAAACATAAAAAAACATAAAGAAACATAAAAAAAACATAAAAAACATAAAAAAACATAAAGAAACATAAAGAAACATAAAGAAAGAAAGCCATGTTTTAAAAAGTATTTGGTTAGTGTCGTATAAGAAAAAAATCGTTCACTAGGGCGAAGGACCAACTAGATCGAAGATACGGTTAGAGAGTAACATTGGACGTCGTAGCAGCCTTGAACTATTCTTCATATTCACCTAATACACGAGAATGACTATAACAGAGTTGCTCTTAAAAATGAGAATAAGTAAACTTATGTAGATATTTAATATATTGACAAGGCAAAGTTATTTCTGTAATTCACTATATTGCTTCATGTTTTCAAATATAAGCCAAAAGGTGAGGGACGGACTGGGGTATATGGGTATTTGGGCGATGGCCCTATCGCCTGTACTTCTTGGGCTGTGGGACCTCCAGATGGACCGCTATTAAATATTATATAATATAAAAGAACTCTGTCAATGGCCCCCGATATAAAAATTCTTTACAGAATTAACGGTGCAATACAACGCCAACGCATTTCCCAAGTAATTTAATTGCCTAGACGAAATAACAAAAGTCTGGCGAGCCATACTCCCATGCATTCGTTACACATAGAACGCAATTAACAAACAACATAATACGTGGGTCAAATTGCACGGTAATTACAAACTGCATGATATGAACTAAAAACAAAAATGTGTAACTTGACTTTTACAGTTGGCATGCTTACCCGCACGCCGTCAACGCATACTACGTCGCCCAGGACAACGAAATTACAGTACTAGCTGGCATTTTACAAGAGCCTGTGGTTTCACCGTCATATCCTGAGTAAGCTCTTGCTATTATTGACTTAGTTATAGTCACCGCATTTATATATTTAATTATTTTGTTTCTTATTTAAATGTATGCAATAATCTGTCTTAACAAATATTTAGCCTTTTTGAAAAAATATTTTCGGGCTGACCATATTTTTATCATTCTGCTTCTTTTATTTTATCAACACTCCTTCTTTCTTAGTTTGGGAATCACTGACATATCTTTTGAACACTTCTTTCTTAGTTTGGACATCACTGACATATCTTTTGAACACTTCTTTCTTAGTTTGGACATCACTGACATATCTTTTCAACACTTCTTTCTTAGTTTGGGAATCACTGACATATCTTTTCAACACTTCTTTCTTAGTTTGGACATCACTGACATATCTTTTGAACACTTCTTTCTTAGTTTGGACATCACTGACATATCTTTTGAACACTTCTTTCTTAGTTTGGACATCACTGACATATCTTTTCAACACTTCTTTCTTAGTTTGGACATCACTGACATATCTTTTCAACACTTCTTTCTTAGTTTGGGAATCACTGACATATCCTTTCAACACTTCTTTCTTAGTTTGGACATCACTGACATATCTTTTCAACACTTCTTTCTTAGTTTGGGAATCACTGACATATCTTTTCAACACTTCTTTCTTAGTTTGGACATCACTGACATATCTTTTGAACACTTCTTTCTTAGTTTGGACATCACTGACATATCTTTTGAACACTTCTTTCTTAGTTTGGGAATCACTGACATATCTTTTGAACACTTCTTTCTTAGTTTGGGAATCACTGACATATCTTTTCAACACTTCTTTCTTAGTTTGGACATCACTGACATATCTTTTGAACACTTCTTTCTTAGTTTGGACATCACTGACATATCTTTTCAACACTTCTTTCTTAGTTTGGGAATCACTGACATATCTTTTGAACACTTCTTTCTTAGTTTGGGAATCACTGACATATCTTTTCAACACTTCTTTCTTAGTTTGGGAATCACTGACATATCTTTTGAACACTTCTTTCTTAGTTTGGACATCACTGACATATCTTTTGAACACTTCTTTCTTAGTTTGGACATCACTGACATATCTTTTGAACACTTCTTTCTTAGTTTGGGAATCACTGACATATCTTTTAAACACTTCTTTCTTAGTTTGGGAATCACTGACATATCTTTTCAACACTTCTTTCTTAGTTTGGACATCACTGACATATCTTTTGAACACTTCTTTCTTAGTTTGGACATCACTGACATATCTTTTCAACACTTCTTTCTTAGTTTGGGAATCACTGACATATCTTTTCAACACTTCTTTCTTAGTTTGGGAATCACTGACATATCTTTTGTTAGACACCTTATTTATATAGGTTAGTTATTTTAGTTATTTAGCGACGCACCATAGTAGACGCATATTGAACGGGACTAGTGACGTTTGGGATATGTTGGGTTAGAGACCGGAAAATCAGTTAGCGATATAAGATTCCAGGGTAACGACGTGTTTAGTGACAGAGACTTCTACTGTGGCCTTTTATCAGAATAAATCCATGTACAATTGTTCATCAGAGTCGACTACATCTCTTCACTAGTTAAAATAGATGTTTGTCTCGTTCTATCTGGATTGTTGTTCAACTACACGTAATACACCCGAACAATTACACCCAAACGATTGCAGAGTAATTGGTTGACTTCAAGACAGCCTGAACAAGCAACATCACAGTGGAATCTGTTAGACACCTTATTTATATAGGTTAGTTATTTTAGTTATTTAGCGACGCACCATAGTAGACGCATATTGAACGGGACTAGTGACGTTTGGGATATGTTGGGTTAGAGACCGGAAAATCAGTTAGCGATATAAGATTCCAGGGTAACGACGTGTTTAGTGACAGAGACTTCTACTGTGGCCTTTTATCAGAATAAATCCATGTACAATTGTTCATCAGAGTCGACTACATCTCTTCACTAGTTAAAATAGATGTTTGTCTCGTTCTATCTGGATTGTTGTTCAACTACACGTAATACACCCGAACAATTACACCCAAACGATTGCAGAGTAATTGGTTGACTTCAAGACAGCCTGAACAAGCAACATCACACTTTTCAACACTTCTTTCTTAGTTTGGGAATCACTGACATATCTTTTCAACACTTCTTTCTAAGTTTGGACATTACTGACATATCTTTTCAACACTTCTTTCTTAGTTTGGGAAACACTGACATATCTTTTGAACACTTCTTTCTTAGTTTGGGAATCACTGACATATCTTTTCAACACTTCTTTCTTAGTTTGGACATCACTGACATATCTTTTCAACACTTCTTTCTTAGTTTGGGAATCACTGACATATCTTTTCAACACTTCTTTCTTAGTTTGGGAATCACTGACATATCTTTTGAACACTTCTTTCTTAGTTTGGGAATCACTGACATATCTTTTCAACACTTCTTTCTTAGTTTGGGAATCACTGACATATCTTTTCAACACTTCTTTCTTAGTTTGGACATCACTGACATATCTTTTCAACACTTCTTTCTTAGTTTGGGAATCACTGACATATCTTTTGAACACTTCTTTCTTAGTTTGGGAATCACTGACATATCTTTTCAACACTTCTTTCTTAGTTTGGACATCACTGACATATCTTTTGAACACTTCTTTCTTAGTTTGGGAATCACTGACATATCTTTTCAACACTTCTTTCTTAGTTTGGGAATCACTGACATATCTTTTGAACACTTCTTTCTTAGTTTGGGAATCACTGACATATCTTTTCAACACTTCTTTCTTAGTTTGGGAATCACTGACATATCTTTTCAACACTTCTTTCTTAGTTTGGGAATCACTGACATATCTTTTGAACACTTCTTTCTTAGTTTGGACATCACTGACATATCTTTTGAACACTTCTTTCTTAGTTTGGACATCACTGACATATCTTTTGAACACTTCTTTCTTAGTTTGGACATCACTGACATATCTTTTCAACACTTCTTTCTTAGTTTGGACATCACTGACATATCTTTTCAACACTTCTTTCTTAGTTTGGACATCACTGACATATCTTTTGAACACTTCTTTCTTAGTTTGGGAATCACTGACATATCTTTTCAACACTTCTTTCTTAGTTTGGGAATCACTGACATATCTTTTGAACACTTCTTTCTTAGTTTGGGAATCACTGACATATCTTTTCAACACTTCTTTCTTAGTTTGGACATCACTGACATATCTTTTGAACACTTCTTTCTTAGTTTGGACATCACTGACATATCTTTTCAACACTTCTTTCTTAGTTTGGGAATCACTGACATATCTTTTCAACACTTCTTTCTTAGTTTGGGAATCACTGACATATCTTTTGAACACTTCTTTCTTAGTTTGGACATCACTGACATATCTTTTCAACACTTCTTTCTTAGTTTGGGAATCACTGACATATCTTTTGAACACTTCTTTCTTAGTTTGGACATCACTGACATATCTTTTGAACACTTCTTTCTTAGTTTGGACATCACTGACATATCTTTTCAACACTTCTTTCTTAGTTTGGGAATCACTGACATGTCTTTTGAACACTTCTTTCTTAGTTTGGACATCACTGACATATCTTTTGAACACTTCTTTCTTAGTTTGGACATCACTGACATATCTTTTCAACACTTCTTTCTTAGTTTGGGAATCACTGACATATCTTTTGAACACTTCTTTCTTAGTTTGGGAATCACTGACATATCTTTTCAACACTTCTTTCTTAGTTTGGGAATCACTGACATATCTTTTCAACACTTCTTTCTTAGTTTGGGAATCACTGACATATCTTTTCAACACTTCTTTCTTAGTTTGGGAATCACTGACATATCTTTTGAACACTTCTTTCTTAGTTTGGGAATCACTGACATATCTTTTCAACACTTCTTTCTTAGTTTGGGAATCACTGACATATCATTTCAACACTTCTTTCTTAGTTTGGGAATCACTGACATATCTTTTGAACACTTCTTTCTTAGTTTGGACATCACTGACATATCTTTTCAACACTTTTTTCTTAGTTTGGACATCACTGACATATCTTTTGAACACTTCTTTCTTAGTTTGGACATCACTGACATATCTTTTCAACACTTCTTTCTTAGTTTGGACATGTGTGACATATCTTTTCAACACTTCTTTCTTAGTTTGGACATCACTGACATATCTTTTGAACACTTCTTTCTTAGTTTGGACATCACTGACATATCTTTTCAACACTTCTTTCATAGTTTGGGAATCACTGACATATCTTTTCAACACTTCTTTCTTAGTTTGGACATCACTGACATATCTTTTGAACACTTCTTTCTTAGTTTGGACATCACTGACATATCTTTTGAACACTTCTTTCTTAGTTTGGACATCACTGACATATCTTTTGAACACTTCTTTCTTAGTTTGGAAATCACTGACATATCTTTTGAACACTTCTTTCTTAGTTTGGGAATCACTGACATATCTTTTCAACACTTCTTTCTTAGTTTGGGAATCACTGACATATCTTTTCAACACTTCTTTCTTAGTTTGGGAATCACTGACATATCTTTTCAACACTTCTTTCTTAGTTTGGGAATCACTGACATATCTTTTGAACACTTCTTTCTTAGTTTGGACATCACTGACATATCTTTTCAACACTTCTTTCTTAGTTTGGGAATCACTGACATATCTTTTGAACACTTCTTTCTTAGTTTGGACATCACTGACATATCTTTTGAACACTTCTTTCTTAGTTTGGACATCACTGACATATCTTTTCAACACTTCTTTCTTAGTTTGGGAATCACTGACAAGTCTTTTGAACACTTCTTTCTTAGTTTGGACATCACTGACATATCTTTTGAACACTTCTTTCTTAGTTTGGACATCACTGACATATCTTTTCAACACTTCTTTCTTAGTTTGGGAATCACTGACATATCTTTTGAACACTTCTTTCTTAGTTTGGGAATCACTGACATATCTTTTCAACACTTCTTTCTTAGTTTGGGAATCACTGACATATCTTTTCAACACTTCTTTCTTAGTTTGGGAATCACTGACATATCTTTTCAACACTTCTTTCTTAGTTTGGGAATCACTGACATATCTTTTGAACACTTCTTTCTTAGTTTGGGAATCACTGACATATCTTTTCAACACTTCTTTCTTAGTTTGGGAATCACTGACATATCTTTTCAACACTTCTTTCTTAGTTTGGGAATCACTGACATATCTTTTGAACACTTCTTTCTTAGTTTGGACATCACTGACATATCTTTTCAACACTTTTTTCTTAGTTTGGACATCACTGACATATCTTTTGAACACTTCTTTCTTAGTTTGGACATCACTGACATATCTTTTCAACACTTCTTTCTTAGTTTGGACATGTGTGACATATCTTTTCAACACTTCTTTCTTAGTTTGGACATCACTGACATATCTTTTGAACACTTCTTTCTTAGTTTGGACATCACTGACATATCTTTTCAACACTTCTTTCATAGTTTGGGAATCACTGACATATCTTTTCAACACTTCTTTCTTAGTTTGGACATCACTGACATATCTTTTGAACACTTCTTTCTTAGTTTGGACATCACTGACATATCTTTTGAACACTTCTTTCTTAGTTTGGACATCACTGACATATCTTTTGAACACTTCTTTCTTAGTTTGGGAATCACTGACATATCTTTTGAACACTTCTTTCTTAGTTTGGGAATCACTGACATATCTTTTCAACACTTCTTTCTTAGTTTGGGAATCACTGACATATCTTTTGAACACTTCTTTCTTAGTTTGGACATCACTGACATATCTTTTCAACACTTCTTTCTTAGTTTGGGAATCACTGACATATCTTTTGAACACTTCTTTCTTAGTTTGGGAATCACTGACATATCTTTTCAACACTTCTTTCTTAGTTTGGGAATCACTGACATATCTTTTGAACACTTCTTTCTTAGTTTGGACATCACTGACATATCTTTTGAACACTTCTTTCTTAGTTTGGGAATCACTGACATATCTTTTCAACACTTCTTTCTTAGTTTGGGAATCACTGACATATCTTTTGAACACTTCTTTCTTAGTTTGGACATCACTGACATATCTTTTGAACACTTCTTTCTTAGTTTGGACATCACTGACATATCTTTTGAACACTTCTTTCTTAGTTTGGGAACACTGACATATCTTTTGAACACTTCTTTCTTAGTTTGGGAATCACTGACATATCTTTTCAACACTTCTTTCTTAGTTTGGACATCACTGACATATCTTTTGAACACTTCTTTCTTAGTTTGGACATCACTGACATATGTTTTCAACACTTCTTTCTTAGTTTGGGAATCACTGACATATCTTTTGAACACTTCTTTCTTAGTTTGGGAATCACTGACATATCTTTTCAACACTTCTTTCTTAGTTTGGGAATCACTGACATATCTTTTGAACACTTCTTTCTTAGTTTGGACATCACTGACATATCTTTTGAACACTTCTTTCTTAGTTTGGACATCACTGACATATCTTTTGAACACTTCTTTCTTAGTTTGGGAATCACTGACATATCTTTTGAACACTTCTTTCTTAGTTTGGGAATCACTGACATATCTTTTCAACACTTCTTTCTTAGTTTGGACATCACTGACATATCTTTTGAACACTTCTTTCTTAGTTTGGACATCACTGACATATCTTTTCAACACTTCTTTCTTAGTTTGGGAATCACTGACATATCTTTTCAACACTTCTTTCTTAGTTTGGGAATCACTGACATATCTTTTCAACACTTCTTTCTTAGTTTGGACATCACTGACATATCTTTTCAACACTTCTTTCTTAGTTTGGGAATCACTGACATATCTTTTGAACACTTCTTTCTTAGTTTGGGAATCACTGACATATCTTTTCAACACTTCTTTCTTAGTTTGGACATCACTGACATATCTTTTCAACACTTCTTTCTTAGTTTGGGAATCACTGACATATCTTTTCAACACTTCTTTCTTAGTTTGGGAATCACTGACATATCTTTTGAACACTTCTTTCTTAGTTTGGGAATCACTGACATATCTTTTCAACACTTCTTTCTTAGTTTGGGAATCACTGACATATCTTTTCAACACTTCTTTCTTAGTTTGGACATCACTGACATATCTTTTCAACACTTCTTTCTTAGTTTGGGAATCACTGACATATCTTTTGAACACTTCTTTCTTAGTTTGGGAATCACTGACATATCTTTTCAACACTTCTTTCTTAGTTTGGACATCACTGACATATCTTTTCAACACTTCTTTCTTAGTTTGGGAATCACTGACATATCTTTTCAACACTTCTTTCTTAGTTTGGGAATCACTGACATATCTTTTGAACACTTCTTTCTTAGTTTGGGAATCACTGACATATCTTTTCAACACTTCTTTCTTAGTTTGGGAATCACTGACATATCTTTTGAACACTTCTTTCTTAGTTTGGGAATCACTGACATATCTTTTGAACACTTCTTTCTTAGTTTGGACATTACTGACATATCTTTTGAACACTTCTTTCTTAGTTTGGACATCACTGACATATCTTTTGAACACTTCTTTCTTAGTTTGGACATCACTGACATATCTTTTGAACATTTCTTTCTTAGTTTGGACATCACTGACATATCTTTTCAACACTTCTTTCTTAGTTTGGACATCACTGACATATCTTTTCAACACTTCTTTCTTAGTTTGGACATCACTGACATATCTTTTCAACACTTCTTTCTTAGTTTGGGAATCACTGACATATCCTTTCAACACTTCTTTCTTAGTTTGGACATCACTGACATATCTTTTCAACACTTCTTTCTTAGTTTGGGAATCACTGACATATCTTTTCAACACTTCTTTCTTAGTTTGGACATCACTGACATATCTTTTGAACACTTCTTTCTTAGTTTGGACATCACTGACATATCTTTTCAACACTTCTTTCTTAGTTTGGACATCACTGACATATCTTTTGAACACTTCTTTCTTAGTTTGGACATCACTGACATATCTTTTCAACACTTCTTTCTTAGTTTGGGAATCACTGACATATCTTTTCAACACTTCTTTCTTAGTTTGGACATCACTGACATATCTTTTGAACACTTCTTTCTTAGTTTGGGAATCACTGACATATCTTTTGAACACTTCTTTCTTAGTTTGGGAATCACTGACATATCTTTTGAACACTTCTTCTTTTTATATAATAATCCACGACGTTTCAATGAACTGTTTTCCAGCGCCTACATGTATGGCTCCATCGGAATGATCCTAGGCCACGAACTTATACATGGCTTTGACGACAGTGGTAGACTATATGACGCAATTGGTAATCTCAAAGAAACCTGGTCTACTGGTGCCGCCAAGAAATTTGAAAGCAGATCAAAATGTTTAATAAAACAGTTTGACTCTTACACAGTACAGGGAAAAAACGTAAGCCTTCCTCTATTTATTGCTTTATCCAAGCATTTTAAAATCTCTTTGGAGTGCTCAGAACTCAGCTCCGTACCATCCATGTTCTAATTCCTCGTCTACATCAGGCCGTATGATAGACAAAGGTAAAAGAATGAGAATGATTAAATCGCTTTTACAAAAAGTCAGCAACTTCATAAAGAAGAATTTAAAAAAAAATTTAATTAGCTCTTTTGAGATTTTTTTTAGGACGACCTTGAGTCCACCAAACTTTGGGTTCCTGACATCATTTCGGGGGAAGTATGGCCACATGACAGCCTCGTTAACCGCTGACCACAGAAACATTACCGTTACGAGGTCTAAGAAACGAGTTACTCTTATTATTACCCTAGTGAATTTAAACACTAAATATCTAATGTATGTATGTATCCTTTCCTTACAGCTGAGTGGTCTATTAACTTTGGGAGAAAATATAGCAGACAATGGAGGTGTTAAATTAGCTTATAGAGCCTATAAAGATGGAATCAAATCAAAACATTCTTTACCAAACTTGAACCTCACTGAGGACCAACTGTATTTTGTCGGCATGAGCCAGGTAATAATAATACAATTAGACAATAAAATATAGAAGCCCACGAAAAAAATGCTTTTATTTAGGAATATCGATCACATGTACAATAGCCTGCGGAAAAGCATAGTATAATGAAATATGTTATCTTTATACAATTCATTATGTTCACTTTGTTAGGTTAAAAAAAATTCATTACAACATGCAATTTAATTTCTGGTACATTTTCTAAAAGCTTATTTTGGTTGACACTGTGTGTTTGGTATTCTCAGTTTTGGTGTGGCCATTACGATGCAGAGTATGAAATACAATCAATCCGAAGTGATAGTCATGCCCATAGTAGATACAGGTATGTTATTATTATAGCTTTTATATAATGCTACTTTCATGCTTATAGCATGCTCAGAGCGCTTTTGGTCCAATCTCATATGTGGACCAGTGGGGGGGGGGAGGAGGGGGTATCTAGGAGTAAACGCAACTCTGCCCGAGTCGGGTGTCGAACCTCGAGCCACCTTCTAGGTAGCCAAGCCAAGTTCAAGCGCACGTGGCCTCTCGACCACGCTTCCCACAAGTTTTATACACACTTATGTTTTGTTTTTGTAAAATGTTTTGACATGTTTCGGATGTTCCTTCAGAGTTGAAGATAATTACTTCCTAGTCCAAACCTCCCGCAGGACGACGGGGGATGGGAGCAAGCAGGGTTTGAACCCGGGACTATCGATAAATCTGAACGATAGTCCAGCGCGCAAACCGCACGACCAGGCAGCCATCCACTTAACCTAGTACTTCTATAATTTCATATAGTTACTTCTATAAAAGTGTAAAGTAAAGTAAAGTTCCCTTTTCAGAACGTATGACGTATGGTAGAGATGATGTAAAGGTCACCTGTTTCCGTGGCCCAAGGTTAACAAGGGTGACATGTGGCCAGCAGAGCATTTGAAAAAAAAAAAGGCATCGTATTTCAGTGAACCCCCGTTGAGGTGCCTAAGAACCTTGTTCATTGCACTGGCGGGGATTAAACCAGGACAAGATCTCCTAACACTAATGCATATCATTTTCTCTTTTTTTGGTAATGTTCATCACAGTAAGGTATAATCATTTAAAGCGTTATCATGTATTCTCATCTCTCATCTGACCCTTAGCTTTAGTGACAGTTCGCGTAAACAAATCTCCCCATTTTCCCGGTCAGTAACTTTTTTTTAGCAACATATCAAGAGAGAGGTCAGTCCATTCTTACATGTTGTCCATCCAGCCTTTCTTTGGACGACCCTTTCTTCGTGCTACCTTCGAGAATGAATTTCGACAGTCAGGGATGTCTAGAAATATGACCGAACTAGCTCAGCTTATCGTCTCTGCACAGCATTGAGGAGTTCCAACTTTTTGCCAGTTGACTTGTATAGTTCCTTGACGTAGTGTTGTTGTTTTTATAACGTTTTCGAAGGTGCTTCTTAATATTATTAAATATAATGAATGTTTCTCTCAACCACACATGTTTATTTCATTAGGGTGCTTGGCTCTATGGCAAATAGCAGAGATTTTGCAAGGGCTTTCAAGTGTTCTGAGAAGTCAACTTTAAATCCAAAGAATAAATGCAGCGTCTGGTGAAGCCTTGAAACATGAAACATTTCCTGCATGCAGAGCAACATAATTTACAATTGTATAAACAATTAACACAGTTTATGTACAAACACACATTGTATCCAGCATCTATTGGATTGTATTGATTTAGTCAGTGGCGTAGCTAGGGTATTTGATTCCCTGTGCGGTAGCTCCCCGTGATACCCTACAAAAAGAAAAAGAAAAATAACAACAAAAAGACTTCCCCCCCCCCCAAAATAATGTGTGTTCGTCGCTTAAGTTATGCTAATTCGTAAAACATCATACAAACACACATATACTAAAATTGAATCATACATGCTTTCTGGCTGACGAATCTATTAATTTTTTCCCATCAATTCTTGATGAACGAATACAATTTCCAATTGGATTAAACGTAACTTCGTCATCGTTGATCTCAATTACTTCTTGATACACTTGAGTTTGAAAAAAAACTTAGCTCCTCTGTACCACAATGGTCAGAAATATGCGAGTCAAGACAACTATACTCTGGACTGAACTATCACGCCTATATTTTTGTTTTTAACTCAATAGGTTTTTGTTACGGAAAGTTTTTAGATTTCTGAAGAAACTGCGCTAAACCGTTTGAAGCCTCTTTTGCTCCAGAAGAAACACCCTTTTGTTAATGTCACTAGGAAAACTGTTGAGATTGGTTTCGATCTGAGGATTCAATAGTTGGAATGGCGACAAAAATCATATTGATCAACCACATCCTAAGGTGCTCATAAGGTGCTCAGAATCAGTGATTATTTCTTATTCTCATGTACCCGAATCCAAGGTAGATGAGAAAATTAAAATATTGCATATCAACTAAAAATCCGCCGACTTCCGATCTAATAGAAGAATGTTCTACTATACAATGAAATGTCTGCAAAGGTTCTATAACTTTTGAAAATGTACCCCTAACCTTCTTTAAGGATTTTCCTCTGCTGCTCTTTAATGTACAAGCGAAGCGCTTAAAGCTAGTTCCGGTTATTTTGATAAGTTGTGTGTTGAAGTTGAAAACAAAATGTATAAACGGTAGAGTATTGAACATTGTAACTGTATCGACTTGAATTCCTGCCAAATTCAGAGAGCGGTTTTGAGCAGTCAACAAATTCTGCTTTATGATTGACTTCGAGAATACGCTTTCGAACACCGTAGTGAGACATGAAAGCAGCAATATCAAAGCTTTGACCTCTGTAGTCCTTTATTTCTATGTCCTCCGAATGTAATTTCTCTACAATCCTTGAGGTGGTTCCAACGACATGATTGTCCACGGTGTCGATGAAATCAACGAAACACTTACCAACTAGTACTCCATCATTATCCATTAAATTAACAAAGTGACTAAATAAAGAAATGTTCAATTGACATTTTCAATACAGAAACTTGTGAGTGTGCAATTTGCAGTTTTTACTGAGAATATTTGATATACCCGCCATCGCTTGATGCCTCTTGCGGCCCGCACCACCGCACATGGCTAGCTACGCCTCTGAATTTTGTGCATATATTATATACATATTTGTGCAATATACAATTCAATTCTAATAGACTGATTTGTGATATAAAGTACATAAAGATATATATATATATCTAAAGATTGCGTAACAGTCATTGAATTGTACGTGACAAATGAAACAATTTGAAATGTGTTATTAAACTTCTAATTCCTACCTATATATTAAACTGTATTGTTGACTGTGTTATCATTTTTATTTTTGCTGTACATTTGGTTGGTTTTAGAACCAATAGTTTTATTAATATAGACGCAGCACTCGTGGCAGCCATCTGTTTACAAACCCCGTTAACCTTGCTTGGCAAATCTGTTTTAAAAAAACACACACAAAACAAACGTTCAAACACCCAGACATCTTAAGCCTTAGCAGGGAAATAATTTAGGTAGTTTTAGCAAGTACATAAAAAGACAACGAAAAAAAAACTTAAAAAAAAAAACAAAGCCTATACTAATAGTAATTGTATCAATTAGTTTGGATCAGTCATGTAATTAAATTTGTAATAAATATTTTTACCCATTGTTTTTGTTTAGCGCTATTTCGTGCCTTTAGCTTTCTCAATACGCTATGATCAAGGTTGGGTTGTGGGATAAATATCTTGTAAATAAAAATATATACGAAAGACAGACAGGCAGATATAAGCTTTTTAAATTAAATAACAGGAAAAAAAACATAAGGGTTCAATGAACAAAACATCAATTAATTATTCAAAATGTGATAAAGCTTATTTGAAACACAATAGCATTATTTATGAAAAGATAATCTACAATATTATTGTAGCAGTACTGATCACATATCCATAAGTGACCGCATACGGTTACATTGGCAATGTAATCTTCCATTGAATTTTTTAAAAAAGCATGCAATTACAACCAAGAATATTTAAAAGGGCAATAAGTTTTGTTTTAAAATGTTTGTTTAAATTGTAAATGTACTCAACTCGGAATTGAATGTCAGAAAAAATCACAACTACGTCCAATTTCGGTTTGTTTGTTTTTTGTGTCAATATAATGGTAGTAACAAGAAGACCTTTTTTCTGGAAGTAACAATAAGACCTTTCTACTGGAAGTAACAATAAGACCTTTCTGCTGGAAGTAACAATAAGACCTTTCTACTGGAAGTAACAATAAGACCTTTCTACTGGAAGTAACAATAAGACCTTTCTACTGGAAGTAACAATAAGACCTTTCTACTGGAAGTAACAAGAAGACCTTTCTGCTGGAAGTAACAATAAGACCTTTCTACTGGAAGTAACAAGAAGACCTTTCTGCTGGAAGTAACAATAAGACCTTTCTGCTGGAAGTAACAATAAGACCTTTCTGCTGAAAGTAACTATAAGACCTTTCTGCTGGAAGTAACTATAAGACCTTTCTGCTGGAAGTAACAATAAGACCTTTCTACTGGAAGTAACAATAAGACCTTTCTGCTGGAAGTAACAATAAGACCTTTCTGCTGGAAGTAACTATAAGACCTTTCTACTGGAAGTAACAATAAGACCTTTCTACTGGAAGTAACAATAAGACCTTTCTGCTGGAAGTAACAATAAGACCTTTCTACTAGAAGTAACAATAAGACCTTTCTGCTGGAAGTAACAATAAGACCTTTCTACTGGAAGTAACAATAAGACCTTTCTGCTGGAAGTAACAAGAAGACCTTTCTGCTGGAAGTAACAATAAGACCTTTCTACTGGAAGTAACAAGAAGACCTTTCTGCTGGAAGTAACAATAAGACCTTTCTGCTGGAAGTAACAATAAGACCTTTCTGCTGGAAGTAACAATAAGACCTTTCTGCTGGAAGTAACAAGAAGACCTTTCTGCTGGAAGTAACAAGAAGACCTTTCTGCTGGAAGTAACAAGAAGACCTTTCTGCTGGAAGTAACAATAAGACCTTTCTGCTGGAAGTAACAATAAGACCTTTCTGCTGGAAGTAACAATAAGACCTTTCTACTGGAAGTAACAAGAAGATCTTTCTGCTGGAAGTAACAATAAGACCTTTCTGCTGGAAGTAACTATAAGACCTTTCTACTGGAAGTAACAATAAGACCTTTCTGCTGGAAGTAACAAGAAGACCTTTCTGCTGGAAGTAACAAGAAGACCTTTCTGCTGGAAGTAACAAGAAGACCTTTCTGCTGGAAGTAACAAGAAGACCTTTCTGCTGGAAGTAACAAGAAGACCTTTCTACTGGAAGTAACAAGAAGACCTTTCTGCTGGAAGTAACAATAAGACCTTTCTACTGGAAGTAACAAGAAGACCTTTCATTTTTTGAACTATTATCATTACCGAAATTAGATTGATGGAAGTATACAAGGGATACGGCTAGTCATGATGAACAAGTCAAGACGTTTGTTGTCATCTTTTTCACATTTTCGACCCCAATTCTTTTTCAGACTCAGATTGGTTGTGGAAAGGACGATGGAGAAGACATTTTTTTTTTAAATAGAGAGAAGAGTGCATGAACCATGTGTGTGTGTGTGAGAGAGAGAGAGAGAGAGAGAAGGTGCATGAAACATGTGTGTGTGAGAGAGAGAGAGAGAGAAGAGTGCATGAACCATGTGTGAGAGAGAGAGAGAGAGAGAAGAGTGTATGAACCATGCGTGTGAGAGAGAGAGAGAGAGATTACATATTAAAGTGAACATAAAATTAATATATTGATTAGTAGGCTCAAAGTTTTTGTGATTTCCCAACTCACTTGCTAATGACGCGATGCACAGTAATATCCTACAGGACTAGTGAGGTAGGTATTAGAGTTATAAAGAGTAAACAACAGTACATCCCCAGTCTTATTGCTAGTATACGCTTTAAGATATACTATTAGGAATAACACAATGGGTGTGAATTATTACTTATAGTTGTGGTTATATATTCTCATTGAATATAATTTAAAAAAAAATATATTATATCCTGAAAAATGTATAGATGGGGGGGGAGGTTTACAACAGGTTAAGAATCCAGTCAATCATAAAAAATTATAAAGTGGAAAGAAAAGGGGAGGGGGCAAGCTGTGTGTGGTTAGCGTTTCTACTGGACCGCCGCCTCTCAGCCCCTAGGCCAATTAATTCTAGTGATGGTAGTTCCATCTTGAACAGAGACCTCAGTGTAGGACACGGTACAACATAAAGTGACTTTTTATTTCAATACCACAAGTTATATATATATATGTATATATACTATAAAGTAGAATGTAAGGCGTGTGTATGTATGTATGTATGTGCTGAATAGAAATCAAAACTGTTTGACCAATCTTGATAAAACTTGGCATAAATGTTCCTTGGGTACTAACTGGGACCGTAGTGTATGTATTGAAGCCCTAAAACCAACAAATCAATGGCTCAAGCAATCTCATCTTCCAAAGTCAACACGGCAGCCACTCTGCTAGTGGAGAGCTTATGAATATGGAAGATTGTATAGTTATCTCTTGTTTCTATAGTTTCATCCTATTTTTCATGTTGTGTTCACTAAGACTCAGACGACGACCTTATACCACCATTTTAGTCAAGTACAATTTCTTTCCCTTGTTCTAGATACCAAACAATTTAACTAATTACCAATAGTTAATTAACTAATTGGTTATTTTTTAATTGATCCTTTTGTTGTCAGGTAAAAGAAATAATTGTGCAAAATTTCAGATTGATACGAAATTGGGTTTGAGAGAAATAACGTGTACAAACTTTGTACCAGACAGACAGAGTGAGTTGATATAAGCTTTTATGAAAATAACAGTGAATTGTAGTAAAGACATTTTTTTTCCTTTTAAAAGTATGATTGAAGTCTCAGTTTTCATTATCAAGTCGTCATGCTTTATTCATGACGATACCTCAGCTGCCTGGAGAGAGGGAAACTGCTGTGTTCCAGCTAGAGGTGACCTTAGCAGTACGCAGGGCCATGGGCGAGTGTCACTAATGATTTAGAAAACATTTTACATTTTTGCTATCGCAGGGGCCCTCCAGTCGTAGGGTCTGGGGCAAATGCCCCACTCGCCACCCCCTAAGGCCTCTTCTGGTCATGACTATAACTAATGCCCACGTGTTCCTTTCTAGGAGATGAACCATAGTCGCTTATCGACTGAAGGATGCATTTGTATATTATGTATATATTACACTTGTTTCAACAAGGTGATAGCTACTATGTCAAACAGTGAAGGTTTTGCAAGAGCTTTCAAGTGTTCGGAGAAGTCAGCTTTAAATCCTTAGAAGAAATGCAGCGTCTGGTGAAGACTTTTGACGTGCAGTAGAGCTTGCACGTTAATGGGCTTCTGTTTGGCGCATATAAGAACATTGTATACAGAATATTAAAGTTGATTTTTTGTTGTCGTGTTTTGTTTGGTGTAATGCACAAATTGTAGGGCAAATTTCCTTACGGATAATACAGATTATTATTATTATTCCAGAGATAATAAATAGTGGTGTGCATTGTTAGAGGCTCACGACATAATTGAAAATGTTGTTTGACCCGCAGAAAAATCAAAGACCGCTAAATCGATTTTTTTGTAGACCAACTGAATGTTTAGACGACTAAACTTTACATGAATAGCTAACAAAAAAAACTATCTATTGTACTGCTCTATAAGAATTGAACACATATGTGTACATAGCAAGATAACAAAAGAAGTTTGTCTTTTCCCACAAACACGTTGGTGTCTCCTGTTGTTACCATTGTGTTTATGGAGGACTTAGTGGTTGGAGGTTAACAACACAAACGATACTGATACATTTTAGCATCACTCTTAGATTCAGAGATTCATCACTGTATTAACATGGTTTAGATTGGTTTAGAAGTTAGACACATACAAATGTGAATTGGTGTTCGATTCTTCACTCCTAGTTTCGAATCTCGCTGAAGACTATGATTTTGATTTTTCGGGATTCTTAGGGAGCCCCCTGAGTTCAACCAGCCCTAATAGGTACCTGACTTTAGCTGTGGATAGTAAAGGCAGTTTGCTCGTTGTGCTGACCTCATGACACCTTGCTCGTTATCGGTTGGCCAAAGAAACAGATGACCTTAACATCATCTGCCCTATAGATTGCAAAGTCTGAAAGGGGAACTTTTACTTTCATTACTTGCAAATAAACAAATGCTATAAAACAAGCAAAAAAAAATCTTTAAAAAAAATGCTTTTTTTAAGGGGAAAAACTCCATCCTTAAAACTATTTTTACCAATAATGTACAAGCTATTTCCCTTATTCGATATCAAACAAAATAATTTATTAACAGTATTTAATTGACTGATTAAGTATTTTTGTTTATAATATCGACATATCTCTTTAACTTCCAAAAAGAAAAAAAAAAGATTCTTTCTATTTTAGGGAAAATGTTTATTATTTGAGGCTTTCAATGAGAGATTGGACATTTATAAAACAATGAGATCCAGTAGATAATTATTCAATAACATGACATAGGCAAGGTTGACATTTAACTTAACCTATCTTTTGGTCTGTTGGACCATTGGGGCACCCCACAGGGTCTGTCAACCGTCTTTCTCCATTCCTCTCTATCCTTTGCCTTTGATATAATTTCATTCACTGACAGGCCCGTCCATTCTTTGATGTTCTCTTCCCATCGCTTTCTTTGTCTTCCTCTTGAACTTCTTCCTGGTACTGTCCCCTGAAGGAAGGTCTTTGCGAGCCCTGAGGACCTTGTGATGTGGCCATAGAGTTTGGGTTTAGGTTTTTAGACAGTGGTCAGCAGGTCATCGTGGGGTTCCAATCGCTGTATTCATCCTGTTTCTAATCTCTTCATTCGTGATGCAGTCTTTGTAAGTTACACCTAGAATTGAACAATTTCTTAATAACTATCATATATTAACATTGTAATAATAATAACAATAATAAAATTCCGTATCCTGTGGTATCAAGTTGTTGTATCCTGTGGTATCAATTTGTTGTATCCTGTGGTATCAAGTTGTTGTATCCTGTGGTATCAAGTTGTTGTATCCTGTGGTATCAAGCTGTTGTATCCTGTGGTATCAAGTTGTTGTATCCTGTGGTATCAAGCTGTTGTATCCTATCTATGGTATCAAGTTGTTAGTTAAACTAACGAAACAATAGTATCGGCAACACATTCCACACGCACACAGCTCTTCTCTTTGTATCCAGGGAGGTAGGGTTACAAATGTTGATAGTTTGTAGTTCATAGTTTATGATATTCTTTCTGAAACCTGCCTCTTTTTATCTGCCTTAGTGGACCACTTCGGGGGTCGATTTTGAGTTTGTGTTTCAACACAAACTGTCTTTGTAAACTTGTTTAAATTTAGTTTAGGTTCCATCCCTATATTACAATCATAGTGAAAACATCGAATTTAGCTGTTCATTACATGAAGCTAAGAAAATGGGTCGTTAGTCGAACTGGCAATACAACAGTATCGGCAACAGTATTGGACACGAGCACGTCTCTTCTTGTATTGACGGAGATAGGGTTGTAGTTGTTGATAGTTTGTGTTGTAGTTGTTGATAGTTTGTGTTGTAGTTGTTGATAGTTTGCCCAATTGTTCATTGCTTGTTTTGTGTTCTGTTCTTCTTTTGTTTAGTTGTTTTTTTTAACGTAGGACCTATGTAAATAGTATAAAGCATCATTATTGACACAGATGAAAACTGAATAAGACTTATTTAACAGAACGTCGATTAAGCTGAAGAAGTATTATCCCTACCCAGATGCGGCCTTAGCAGAGCGCGGGGCCCCGGGTGAGTGACATATGTGGGGCCCTGAGCCTAAATATACCGTACCATATCACACTAACGGACCAGTCCTACTCTAACTCTGTAGGCCTAATTTTTGTTAATAAAAGTAACTTACGTAGGTACTGTACTATTGGCCTTTCACTAATTAAACACTGCATTGTAATTATTCTGCATGAAAGATTTCGCCTTTTAAAGTCAATAAACGTAACTAATGATTTAGAAACATTTTGCATGAAAAATCAACAAACTAGATAATAATAATTTATGCTAAGCTGGAGTCGGAAAGTAAGTATTTATTACAGAGGAGAACCAGAACACTTGCAATAACAAAATAATTGCTTAAAGGGTCGTAGATGAATTCAGTCACGGAACTCTCCTGGCTTGTCGCTTTGCACTAATAATAAATACTAATATTCGTATCTTCTCTCCCGATGCGCGGTCTGAATGTCGAAGCCAAATTGATGTTCTTTAAGAACAAGGTGTGCGAAAGGAGCTACAGTTGTGCCTTTTCGTCTGCCTATCCGACTTTACCAGACACTATACCAGTGGCGTCACTAGGCAGGTGCGGGGGGGTGAGGTCCGCACCGGATGACACCGACCCTAGTGACGCCACTGCACTATACCACTGGTTTTCAAAATAAAGAATAAAAAAAAACTCCCGCTTGTATTCCTAAGGCCACCCAATGTATTTGCACAGTAGTCTGTTGGGGAAAAAATGAATACATCATCGTCAAATTATCTGGATGCTGATTGGCCGAAATAACAATATAGCACATTGACTGGTTCAATTGAAACTAATCGTTAGAGTAAGCCTAATGCTGACCAGCGACGTCTCAACCTGTGTAGACCAATAGTTTGTTGCCCTGTCACAGGTCGTGGCGTCAGAAACAGTTGGCATGTAAAGGTTCTTAAGAGAATGGGGTATAGTTATTTAGGAGATTGAAGTGTTAGGAGATGTCCTGTGATACTGTTCTTGTCCAAAAATAGTATACGTATATGAAATAAAATACTACGAAAATTTTAATTTAGATGGGGGTCTCGAAACGTATACTCCTCGAAAGTCAAGACAACACATTTTCATTTTAAAGTCAATTTTTCAAAAATTGCATTTATATTACAACAATACAAATGAATTATGAGTCTTTCATGTACAATGTTGTTCGTATTTGTATCTATTTATTGTTACAGTAATTACGCTGTGGTGGTCAATTGTAGTCAGACTGAATTTTCATTTGATTGGACCAATACAAATTATCTTATCTTACCGGTCACTTACCACTGGTTCAAACTTGATAACTACGCACTTTCCTATTACAACCTGATTGGATGTCATTTATTTATTTGTTTTTATTGATGCCAAGATGAAATGTTAAACAATTATAGCTTCATAGAATCGACTGGTCATAAGATGTTGTCTTTACCGAAACTGAGCCGTATTTGAAACCATAAATGTCATGTTAAGCGCTTGCATGGTAATTGGTATCATATAAATACCTGGAAGGCTTCTACAATTTTGAGTAACAAGTCCTAGTTAATGACAACTAATCTGGATTGCGAAGCTAAAGGTGACAAGGAAATCTACAATCGCGAACCCCCATCAGGCACGGAACCTGGGGGGGGTTGACCCTCTTGCCACCCCCCAAGGCAGCCACTGTCTCTACCTGTAATAGAGCTGTAGTTAACAAAGTAAAGACAACAAAAACAGATTACGTCTCTTTACACAGTAAGTTTGTTTTAGATATAGAGTTGCAGCTATTTTGAGAAGGTAAATAAGTTGTTGTTGTTATTACAAAGTTTATAACAACTCTGTCTGTCTGTTTGTCTGTCTGTCTAGCCAAAAGCTTTTGTTATTTCTCCGTCCCCCGATCTCGGATCAAGATGAAAGTTTGCACAATTATTTCTTTTACCCCCCCCCCCCTCCAAAACAAAAAAAGAGAGTCAATTTAAAAGGTTAGCCAATTAGTTTATTAACTATTGTTGATAAATAATTTGTTTGGTATCTCAAACAAGGGAAATAAATTTTACTTGACTGAAGTTGTGGTATAAGCTGAATTATCTTATCTTATATCAATACATCAATGAAGAGGATGATTACGTCATGCATTTAGTCCCGTCTGAGGCTTAGTGAAAATAAACATAAAATAGAAACAATACAATAGCTTTACAATCTTTCATATTCATAGACTCATCGCTAGCAGA
This sequence comes from Biomphalaria glabrata, assembly GCF_947242115.1. Classification (NCBI taxonomy): domain Eukaryota; kingdom Metazoa; phylum Mollusca; class Gastropoda; family Planorbidae; genus Biomphalaria; species Biomphalaria glabrata. Next base: position 57,059,544 of record NC_074712.1, on the reverse strand, counting down.
GTGGTTACCGAGTTGTCTTGAGAAGCCTGAGAAGGATTTAGCCCACAAATTCAGTTACAGGTTGTTTCATTTTTTGTTTTATAAATACATTTAAAAAGCGATCACCCAGACACCCCGTTCTTTCTCTCTCTACCCCATTCCGACTGGTCCAGACAAGGATCATAACGTATTGAGAAAGCTAAAACATGAAATAGCGCTAAACAAAAACAATTGGTAAAAAATATTTCTAATCGCACAGATTTATTATTGGTAGTCTATCACTATTTCTAAATTAGATGACTGGTCCGAACTAATTGAAACACTTAATATAGGCTTTGTTTTTTTTTAAAGCTTTTTTGTTTTTGTTTTTTTTTTGCTAATTATTCAATCTATTCAACAAAATTTTTTATTATGAACTCCAGTTAAGTAGCGGTGTCGCGTTGCATGTTTAAGAACCACTATAGTTATAGAATTTTGGATGGAGTTTATAGATCACTTTAAGATCGAGCGCAAATGTTAGAATATCAAGCTGTACATCCAACAACAACGAATGGCGAGTGGGGCAGCCCCCTTGAGGGAAGGGGCCACGATATGGAGATGTACTATTGACACCGTCATTCTATCGTAATTTTGAGGGGCATTGTACTCTGATGTACCGCAAAACCAAAACCAGTGTCTCATCTGGGCGCATTCATTGCCTTCCGAGGTGAAATTTATGGTACTGTATGTTTCCTACCTCAAAGTTTGAGTTTACGTTAAAATATTGTGTATCATTAAGCTGGTAAAAGACCATTTAATTAAGAAGAGCAACCCTAAAGTATTCAAGTGGCCAATTAAGTGATATGTGGTAGAGTTGCGGCTGTTAAAAATTATTTCAAAAACTTAATTATAAAAAAAACAAACAAAAAAAAAACAAACTTTAAACTGTAGTATAGTGACCTAAGATACTCGGATATGTCTGTTTAGGTTGACGCTAAAGACATATGGATCCGCCCTTGCCAAGATTTCTTTCTTTGTGTAAATTTCCAATTCTACTTCGATTATGTTTGTTATTATAAATTGGCTGTAACCAGATTATTGTCGTACATCTCGTGAAGCTGTTGGTTTTCTGCTGCCCCTAATCAATAGTCTCAAAGGTACGTACACAGGTTTAGTCACACTGCGGTACATGAAGCTGGTACTATGTTGGTGGGGAGACACTTTCATAGTGAACACATAAATACATGCACTCCTTTAACAATGTTTTAGAATGATTTTTTTTTCTCTGATTTAAAGATCAGGAGATTCGGGTAATTATTTAAATATATATATAAAGAGAGACACAAACACATACACACACAAAGAAAGAGATAGTGAGAGACAGAATAAAGAGCAAAAGAGATTTAAGGAGAGTTAATCACAATTTCAGACATAGATATATATAGAGAGAGAGAACAAATGAAAGAGGTTGAAAGAAAGATACTGAGAGAAACAGAACAAAGAGAACTAGTGAGAGGAGGCGGGAGAATAAGAGAGAGAGAGAGAGAGAGAGATGGGGAGAAAAGACAGAGGTAGAGAGAGGTGAGACAAAGGTATAGAGCCAAAGAGAGAGTGGAAAGACACAGGGAAAAAGACAGAGGAAGACAGCGCGGAAAAGAGTGGAGAGAGAGGTAGAGGAGAGACAGAGGTAGAGAGCCAGAAAGAGAAAAGGCAGATGTAGAGAGCCCGAGGTGGAGATAAGAGACAGAAGTAGAGGCCGTGAGAGATAAACACAGAGGTAGAGAGCCAGAGAGAAGAAATCTATTAGGTTTATTTTTTTTTTTTCTAAAAGTAAAAATCAGATTTTTAGTAAAATTATACTTTTTTGAAACATAAACTGGAAAGGTAAAGAGACACACAAAGGTAACAGCAACTATGACTCAATACGGGGGCTGCTAAAAAAAATATAACAGTATCTTATTTTTTTAAGACTTCCTATGTACTAGTAAAATTCATTTTGTTTTATAAAGAACAAAGAATGGAGCTTATTCTTATAATAGTTTTCAATATAAGGTAGTGACATTTTGGCTTATTACCTATTTTTCTTGCTAGTTCTAAGGCCCTACACGCTGCGAAAGAATTCACTGGGTTTGTACTTGACAAGAATTGGCCTTGACCTCATTCAAGATGTGGATCTTGTTTGCTTTGCTTCCCTACTGCGTGACCAGTAGAAATGGGCCCCACTCAGCGGACAGTGACACGGAGAGAGTAATTATACTTTATATTTTCCTAGCTTGATATCAACCACGGCCTACTGGTTCCTTTTTTAAAAATTGTGTATTAGTAACAATTAAACAAAATAATACTGCTTTAAGTAAAGGGTGAAGACATGAATCAATCGAAAAAGTAACCAATTAGTATTGGTGATTATTTTGTTTGATATAAGGGAAGTAAACGCTACATAATGTGAGACGCTCTGTTGTAACAGAGAAAGTAATTACTTTAATCAGTGCTCCCACTTTCATAACATTGACACAGAAGAGTCTACATTTTTTTATTTTCATTTTAATATTTTTTGGAGGGGTGGGTGGGTGAGGAATAGTTCAAGGGCTAGAGGTCTTTGGTGGGATTTCCTGAAAAGCTAAAGAGGATTTTAATGGATTTTATGATAAGCTAAAAATGGTTTTGGAGGTTTCCAATTACCTTTATCAAAATGGTATTTATTGTACTAGAGGCGTGCACCTGTTCAGGTTGAAATTACATGTTAGGTCGACAATTGTTTTGTATTACATAAGTAAAGCCAAAAAAAAAGGCCAAAAGTAGCAATTAACTTTAACATTATTATTATATATAGTATCCAATGAAAACCATATTATACTTCTGAGTTTCATGGAAAAAACACCATCCTCAATGTAAAGGCCTTGGTTTGAGAAACCTTGAAAAGACACCCATAACGAGTCGCAAAGCCAAATTATTACATAAACGTTTTATTATTGTTGAGAAAAATACAAAGGCTACACTTCTTGAGTGGGCCTACAAAAAAACGAATAATTAAACTTACAGAAAAACTTGAAAAAATTGCTGTCTGTGTTAAATGTTAGTCTGTTCATCGGACTAATTTTAAGAACAGTGTCTAAGAAGGGGGCTGCTGGCTGAGTGGTTAAGCGCTTGGCTTCCAAACTTGGGGTGCTGTTTTCGAATACTCCAACTTGATTAGTGTAACACCGTTAGTACATCACTAAACTTAGAGACACTTGAGGACAGAAGAATAAAAAGTTAAGTAGCTAGAATACATCAAACACTGAACTATAATTTACAACTAGAAAAACCAAACCTAATGAAATATTCAGATAGAGGGATATTTCTTATTCCACACGCCAGAACAAATTTGTACAAGTGGTCCTTATTCCCTTGTGCCATTAGAGAGGGGAAAGGGTTGCCTGAACCAGCCAGGAAAACTAACGACTTGGCAGAGTTTAAGTCATTGATTAACATACATGACTAGATTGACACAAGAAATGCGTAGGACGTAGTTATCTTGTTTTGTCAAGTAACGTCCGCAATTATAAGATAAGAATTTCGGCGAAGACTGAAATTTTAAATTCAGTCCGAGCAACTCTCAATGGGTACCTAACTTGACTTGAGGAACGTAAAGACAGCTGTCCTGTCCACATGACACACTGCTCGTTAACCATTGGCCAAAGAAACCTATGACCTTTAACATCATCTTCCCCTTTGATCCCAAGGCCTGAGAGGAGATTTAACCTCGACATGTTGAAATATTTATTCAAAAATGAATTGCGTTTGATTTTTTAACTCTGTCTCTCCGTAATTATTTACCACATTCTACTGGAATCAACGCTGGTAGCGTCAGTTAGGAGAGAAAGAGTTAAATGTTAATCTAGGCGTTTTGATTCATTTAAGCTTTAAAAAAAACAAATTTTAACAACCTGTTTTTTAACAAAATATTTTTGTTCAGGTTTGTCGCACAGAAGACTGTCGGTTGGGCAGGACCGTCGCTAAGATGCTGAACACGAGTGTTGATCCCTGTGAAGACATGTACGAGTTCTCATGCGGAGGATGGCTTCGTGATAATCCACTGCCTGCCTATCTCAATAGTTATATGTCACTTGAGAAACTTTTCCATCGCATATATTATCAGACTATTTCAGTAGGAACACTTTTCAAATTAATGTGTACTCATTTTTAGAAGAAATACTTTGAATTGATTAGAAATAGTTAATTTTCACTATTTACTTTATAAATGAAAAGCACTTCGGTTTTAAATTTACGTCAATCATTGAAATAATTAAATCAGTAATATTTTCTATTCTAAATTAAATAGTGCATCTCAAGTAAAGTGATTATTTTTGCTACTTATAAGGTAACTTGCTGTACATACCGGCTGGCCCGTTGATTTGTTTCAGGCTTTATACTTGTGAGCGGGAGAGGAAAGGATGGCACTAGGTCAGGTCCAGGCCTTTCGCTGCTAAACAGAATTTTACACAGTAGCCAGTAGCCAGATGGTAGCGCTACTGGGTGGGTTCAATCTGTGCACCTCAGTCTGAGACCAAGAGGGCTAGAGTCGCCTAAGCAACCAGACAGCACGACTAAACTAGACTAACTAATCAAACTACAAAAAAAAAAAGACGAAACTTTAGTTGAAAATAAATACTAAAAACGGATCTTTAATTACATAACAAAAATAAATCAAGAAAATATAATATGTACACTAACTACTACTACTGAACCCAACAACTAACTAAAATCCTCTAGATCTATGTTACTTACAAACACTAACAAACTAACCAACTAAAAGGTGGACGCTTCCGACAGGGCCAAGAGCTACACAGGCGGATGAGTAGACCAGACCGAAAGGACGCGTGGTGGGAGCTCTGCCGTGCGGAACAGGCAGTCCTAGTCCAGTTCCTAGTCGGACACTGTCCAATAGGCGCGTACTTTGGACGGTGGAAGGAGAACTACGACACACGGTGCCGCCACTGCGTTGAGGAGGACGAGACAATAGAGCACATTCTTTATGAATGCCGAGCTCTGCACGAGGGACGATCGGGACAAGGAATTGAGAGAGAGAATACTGGTCCAAGTGCGTCAAAAGGTCTGTCCTTGTACGGGGACAAGGCAACCTTACAACTCACAGCTTCCTCTTCTGTGCTCTAAGGGAGTAATTCTCAGCATGGTTCGTTACTAAGGGGGTTTCTGATTCAGTGAGCTATAAGGTGATTGACGTAACAGAGATGCCCCACGGAAACTCTTCAAAGACCAGCTTTGGCGTCAACTTGCCTTAGCTGACATATAGAAGAGAGCACCTAGTTGCATGCGCCCTCAGAACGAGACAGCTGGATACACATTAGAGACCAAAAGAAAATCCGCTGCCGAGGACAGACGCAGACGGCGAAAAGAAAATCTTAATCGACTACCGGCGGACAACCGTTATGCTTGCCCTATTATTTTCAGAAATAGAAATAATAGAAATACATTTAATAACTAACGATCTATAAAACAAAACAAAACTAAGAAAATAATAAAACCAGGTGAAATATATTTGTTTTTACAGTTGTTTCTTATTTATTTTTTTGCTCCATATTTTCGTTAACAGCTAATGAAAAGAAATGACACCATATTGAAGTGTCTCCATTCTACTGCTTTCGAGAAAGTCAAAAAGCTGTTCAAAGTATGTAAGGGTGATGGAGCAATCTATTATCAAGGCGTTGGAACTCTCCTAGAAGTAAGAAAAGATATTTCCTTTCTAAATTCCACTTCGAGGTTTGGCTTGTACTTCTTGCACAGGCTGATCGAATATAATAGTATTAATAATAATAATAATCGTTATTATAAGTAAGGGAATTTGTCTTACAGTTAATGTACCGATACATTCAAAATACTCAATTGCTTTGTCTCACTTTACATTCATCTTATTGGGGGAGGGGGGCCCACCAACATATTCTTGAACCCGTGCCCACGGATACCTTGCTACGCCACTGTGTAAAGTTTAGGATATTTTTGGGGAGCTTATCTTCTTATCTTATATACTACAGACGTTACTTCAAAAAAGAAGATGATTACGTCCTACGCGTCATGCATTTAGTCATGCATATTAACCAATTACTTAAATTCTGCCAAGTCACTGGTTTTCCTGGCTAGCTCAGGCAACCCATTCCATGCTCTAATAGCACTACGGAAGAAGGAGTATTTGTACAAATTTGTCCTAGCATATGGGACGAGGAATGTGCCTTTATCTTTGTGTCTTTCAGAGTATTTTATTAAATTTTGTTTTTGTATTTGAAGATTATGGTTCAGTGTTTTATGTATGATTGCTACTTTGCTTTTGAGCCTTCTGTCCTGAAGGCTTTCTAAATTTAGTGATTTTACTAAAGGTGTGTAATAAGGAATAAAGGAACACTGAAGAGTAACCTAAAACAAGGCTTTATTAAACTAGAACGACACATGAACTGACGAAAGAGACTTGGATAGTAGCACACTAGATCAATGTTGTGAACACATTCTCACGACGTTACACATACATAAACAAATAGTAACTATTTCACCACATTCACCCCGCCTAGAATTAAAATAGCAAGTATAATAATATAGTAGGCCAATAGCATAAATGAAGAGAGAATGCCAGTGCCAGTAATACCATAGATTATCAATAGATCAATAAATAGTGTCGAAATATTAATTTCTCTAGTAAACAATAGTGAATGGTGATACAAAGAAACCTAAAAACCAGTATCTGTTGTATGACTTATAAACAATTAATAGTTTCTGTTTTAAGTATTAACAAATAGTGTAGTAAGTAAACATGTACGTAAGTAAGTGAAAAGTAAACTCTAGTATCAGTAGCAAGAGATAAACAATGCCAGTTTATGTAGAACATAAGTAGTGCAATAGAGGAACAACTCTAGACTCTATAGTTCGGTCTGGTTCTTCTCTCTCTTAAGTTGTAACGGGGTTGACTATCCTGTTCTACAGTTTGGGAGTCACTAGCGAGTTCCTGAGCGTCAATTGGGGTATTTTCAAGAGGAAGCGCTCGGAGGTCCTCAGAGCCTACCAGGGGTTCTTTCCTTTCTTGTATCACCGTAGGGGTGTTTACTGGTACTTCCGTGTTTTGAGTTTCTGGAGGATATTCATTATCCTCACCCTGAGGGAAGAACGAAGGTTCACTTGTTGTTGTGGATGGGGAGGGGGTGGGAGCCAAGCGTCTTAGAGAGACCGTCTCCTCTTGACCGCTAGGCAACCGTACGACAGCATATTGGGGGTTACACATCAGCAGGTCGACTTCCTCCGTTAGAGGATCATACTTTGAAGATCGGTTCTCTCTTCTCAGCAACACTCGACCTGGGCTAGATAGCCAAGTGGGGATAGATATCCCGAAGGAGGATTTCCGGTTGAACCGGAAAACTCTCTCGTGTGGAGTTTCGTTTGTTGCCGTAGATAGTAATGATCTAATCGAGTATAGGGCCTGGTTCAAGACAAGCTCCCATCTCGAGTTCGGGAGATCGAGGTCTTTCAGTGCTAAAGTAACAGCGTTCCATAGAGTTTTGTTTAGTCGTTCAATTTGTCCGTTGCATGAGGGATTAAAAGCGGTTGTTCTACTTGTAGCTATTCCCCTCTCGTGCAGAAAGGATTGCACCTCCCTCGACATAAAGGCCGTACCTCTGTCAGAATGGACGTACTCTGGCATCCCAACTAAGGAAAACAGCTGATTTAAACACTTTATGACAGTAGATGAGGACATATCGGGACATGGGTAGGCAAATGGGAAGCGTGAGTACTCATCCACCATTGTTAATAAGTATTTGTTGTGAGTAGCAGATGGGAGTGGCCCCTTAAAATCGATGCTTACTCTCTGAAATGGTTGGGTAGCCTTGATGAGGGTGCCTGAAAACTGTTTGAAGAATCTAGGCTTCAGTTCAGCGCAAGTTTTACATTGGTTTACCACTTTGCGGACGTCCTCGCAGGAAAAAGGTAAGTTCTTAGTCCGAACGAAATGGAGGAGTCTCGTGACCCCTGGGTGACAGAGGTTGTTGTGTAACAGTTTGAGGTCTTCTCCAGTCATTGCTGACGCAAAGTGGTTTCTTGAAAAGGTATCCGCCGCAGCGTTTTGTTTCCCGGGTCGATATACGACGTCATATTGGAAACAACTAAGCTCCAGTCGCCATCTTTGTATCTTTTCGTTTTTGATCTTGCCCTTGTTCTGCTGGTCAAACATAAAAGACACTGAGCGTTGATCTGTAACCAATGTGAAGGGTCTACTGATAAGGTAATGTTGCCATTTTCTCAGGGCTTCTACGATAGCGTATGCTTCCTTTTCTACTGCTGAGTGTCTGCGTTCACTATTCGTGAGTGTTCTTGAAAAGAAGGCGACAGGACGGCCTTCTTGATTAAGAGTGGCGGCAATCGCGATGTCAGAGGCATCTGTTTCGACTGTTAGAGGTCGATTGTAATCTATCGTCGACACAGCAGCGTTTTCAAGTTCGTGTTTTAGCTGTTTAAAAGCTTCTTGAACTTGTTCAGGGGGAGGAAAGGCTTTGTTGTTTACCAATAAATGGATCTTGTTGGAGAAATTTGGGATCCATTGAGAATAATAGGACAGTAGTCCAATCACCCGCTTTTGTGATTTCATGTCTTGTGGTGGAGGTAGGTTTCTCAATGCTTGAAATCTTTCGGGGTCTGGTCTTAATTGCCCTTGTGAGATTTCGTAGCCTAGGAGGCATACTTTATTAGTCGCAATAGCACTTTTATCATTGTTGAAGGTGATACCGTACTTTTTAGCGGCATTGAGAAATCTCTGTAGATTCTGGTCGTGGCTACTGGGGTCAAGTCCGCAGATGGTAACGTTATCCACGTAAGCGAACGTGTCCTGTAGCCCTGCCTCCTCAATTATTGTGTTGATCGTCCTTTGAAATGCAGCGACTCCGTTTGTCACTCCAAAAGGAATGCGGCAAAACTGATAAAGCTTTCCGCCAGCCTCGAACGCCGTGTACTGCTTTTCATCATCCCTGATAGGTATCTGGTGGTAAGCGCTTTTGAGGTCAAATGTACTGTACATTGAGTATTTAGATATTTCCTGCACCAGTTCATCAACTTTTGGCACGGGGTACGCGTCGAGGTAAGTGAATCGATTGATGGTTTGGCTATAGTCGATAACCATTCTCTTTTTGTGCCTTTCATTAGTTGTTACAATTATCTGGGCTCGCCACGGGGACGTGGAAGGCTCAATAATTTTGTCAGATAGGAGTCTCTTGATTTCATTTTGAATGAATTTGGAGTCAGGCATAGAATATTTTCTAGATTTAGTGGCTATGGGGTGGCAGTTAGGAGCAAGATTAGCGAAGAGGCGAGGGGCTTCAACTCGTGCAGCTTTCAGCGTACAGACCTGGAGAGTGCTCCGTTTTCCCTCAAATGGGATCATCAGTTTTTCATGCTGGCTGATGAAATCTAGCCCTAAGATTACATCAGATACTAGTCCATCTAGTAGTGAGAGCTTAACACTTTCGTATTGTTCATCTTTGTACTTTATTTTTGCGAAAATATGGCCGTGAGTAGTGCGAGAAAGATGTGTAGAGGCCATGTAGATTCTGTTTCTGGACGTTTCTAATTTCCATCTGTACCTTTTAGCAATTGAAGAAGATATATAGCTTTCACTGCTCCCCGTATCTACGAGAGCCTTCAATGGTACTCCATTGACGAGTATTGAAATAGTAGATTTAGTAAGACCGGACGCTGGTGTCGATGCCCAGGAAGATCCAACGGTTGTAGTCCGAGACGTCTCATCATCTGCTTTCACTATGGCTGAGGTTATAGATTTGAGTGTCTGTCTGGTCGATCTACAGACTTTCTGGAAATGGCCCCTCTTACCGCACAAGTTGCATGTAGCGTCGCTGGCCGGACATCTAAAGCGTTGATGTGGGCTGTTTCCACAAAAGAAACATCTTTTACTAGTCGCCGCACTCACCTCGTGTTCTACTTTTGTCGTTGGAGAAAGGCTCTCCTCGTTGGCGCTAGCTCCACAGGGAGTTTCAGAGCAGATGTTATACGCCATGGCATGGTTATGGGCATATTCAAGTTGTCTTGCCTCTTCATAGGCGCACTGTAGAGTTAAAGTAGATTTCTCTAAGAGTCGCAGCCTTATGCTGTTTGAAGCCAGTCCAGTAATGAAGGCGTCTCTTACGAAGATATCTCTGTGTTCTTCAGCGGTGACAGCTTTGAAGTCACAGTCTTTGGCCATACTTTTAAGCTTAAGTAGGAAGGAGTCAACGGTTTGTCCGTTCTCTTGTCGACAAAGAGTTATCATGTGCCGTGCAAAAATTTCGCTTTTAGGCTTCACGTAGACATTTTGTAGAACTTTGATTGATTCTTCGAACGTGGTACACTCACTTATGTACTGAAATACGCTCGAAGAAACGTAGTTTTCCAGTAATTTCTTTTTGTCAATCTCACAGTGAGAGACTGAGGAGATGAAATTCTCAAATGTTCTGAGCCAGTGCAGCCACTTCTCGGCAGCCGATGGCGAGCTAGGCTCTATGTCTAGCTCTTTTGGCCTAAATAGCCGTTCCATTTGTATAATTACTTTTACTTACAGACTGAGAATAGTGTTGAACGAAAATCCAAAAAAGATACGTGAGGCACATAGATCCATAGAATTGAAAATTTCTAGTTTAATAAATTGTAATAAGGAATAAAGGAACACTGAAGAGTAACCTAAAACAAGGCTTTATTAAACTAGAACGACACATGAACTGACGAAAGAGACTTGGATAGTAGCACACTAGATCAATGTTGTGAACACATTCTCACGACGTTACACATACATAAACAAATAGTAACTATTTCACCACAAGGTGTTAAAGCTTTTCAGATTCTCTTATTAATCTTTTTTTTTCAACTATTAAACCAAAATAATTATAACTATAGAAAACAATAATGTACATTCACACCAGACTCATTCATGATCTACATGTGAAAAGTTTATTTCTGACAGTATTTATACAACGATTAGATTGCCAGGAGAACATAAACTGAGCTCCAAACTGGCATATTGTACGTGCAAAAGAAACTTGTGTTTGGAAGATGACACGTTGAAAACATCTGGAGAAATATCTTAATCACGTGTCTAGTAAAAATGTCGGGATTCTAGAATTTTAAAGTCCGAAAGGTGTGTGGTTGTTATGGAGACCTTTCAATTTAAATAATGAAAAAAGAAAAAAAAATGTGTAGGTCATAATGAACCACTACCAACTAAAGCTAGAGAAGCTGGGGTATCAGCTAGTCCCATGTAAAACACCTTAGTCCTCATCTTATTTAATACTTATCCAAATAGAGACATGAAATTGGATAATTAATGTGTTTTTTTTTTATTTATTCATTTATTTTTTTATAATTTCGTCATAGCTAATTGACGGCATGGGATCCTGGACAGTCACTTCAACCCTACTTGATTGGAATGAGACATCCTGGTCTCTTCAAAACGCTCTAGAGAAAAGTCACTCTTTGTGGGGGACTAGTTTCTGGTCAACAAAAATTGAAAGAGATTTGAAAAATGGATCTCGCTATATTCTATACGTAAGTAAACTAAGAACATTTGTTCGGGAGTACTGGAACTAGCGAAGACAAACAGGCGTCCTATGACCTGCTGATGGCATGGTATGATCCTTGTATCCTTCATCTTTCCCTTGTCTTTGATGAATTGTTCTAGTACATGAGTAGAGAAGTAGTTAGGTCTAGGCTTAGGTGGTGAAATGTTTTCACTGGAAGACACGGGAGTGAAGAGCCTAACGACAGGGATATGAAAATCAGCACAAGTAGCAACCTATCATTTAAATGAAACTTTCGTTACAGAGGTGGCTCAAAGCGAAGTGAAAAACAAAATGAGCAACAATCAGGGACCTAGACGACTGTGCTTTCATTGCTTTCCCCAAAAATCGATCAGCAGAGTATTCTCTTTTGAAGAGCATGTTTGGCCTCACTATAAACACAAAAATGAGGCAAGTCGTATACTTGCCTGGTTGTAAACATTACGTGTGCTGACGTGTAGTATTAATATTACACCTGGGACTGGTCACTATTTATGACTCGCGAATGCTGGGTTCTTGCTTCCTGGAGTCACAGTTGACACATGACAAACATGAATAGTACAGATTGACTGCAGTACACTTTGGCAGACAAATATAAAGTTTATTTAATAACAATAATGGTACTGCAACTTCTTGGTCGTTACATCAAGATATCCATCAGATATGAAATATAATTACATCCACATTACAACAGTATCAAATATACAAGTCTATTAGAATACAACTTCAATACTAGAATACATCCGCATCACAGCGGGTAACAATAATTTCTCTCATAATACATATCCAGCTCTCAGTACGGAGAATAACTATTAGAAATATATGCACTATCTCAAAAGTCTTCAAATGACTACTGGCCTCGTCTGCCCGAAAGATACTACCTAACTCAAAGTTACTCTCTAAGTCCCTACTGTCCGCACCGGACCAAAAGATACTACTGACTGAACTAAAAGTCAATTTAGTCATTGTTTACTTCCTGTGTCTTCACGTGTCTTTTCACCCTCTTAACCCGAGGTGAACATGAAACAGGCAATGTTAACCGAAACTGTGAAACTGGTCCGGGTAAAAGCTACTTAAACCAAGCACTAAGATTAATAGATAGAAAATAAGTTCAGTAGACAGATTCACCTCCCTTGGAAGCGCAGTCTGTAGAAACGGAAATGTCGATGATAAAATCGACTCGCATATTGCCAAAGGCACATTTCTTGTTTGTTCAATATGCTAGGACAAATTTGTACAAATGCTCCTTCTTTCCTAGTGCTATTAGAGCATGGAATGGGTTGTCTGAGCTAGCCAGGAAAACCAATGACTTGGCAGAATTTAGGTCATTGGTTAACATGCATGACTAAACGCATGACGCGTAGGGCGTAATCATCTTTTTTGAAGTAACGTCTGTATTAGATATGAAGATAAAAAGGCCATTGCCTTCTAAAAATATTTGGAACAAAAGAAGTATCACCACAAACACAAAGCTAAGGGCTAAGGGTCTATCGAGCTGTCATCATCTCTACATTGCTCTACGGCTCCAAAACGTGGACATTATATAGATAACATGCAACAAAAATGAACCACTTCCACATCATGATCTGTCTCAAAAAAAGGCTGAATGTTAAATGGTAAGAAAAAATGCTTGATGCTAAAGTTCTTCGAAGAGCCGAACAGCAAAGAATCCACACATCCTGATGCAGTCTCACCTGCAATGAGCATTTTACGTGTGCAGAATGGAAAGGGAAGCGCTCACAAGGTTGACAAAGAAAACGTTTCAGGGACACTCAAAGCTTCTTTGAAAGTCTTCAGCATTGACCCAGCCACCTTGGAGACGAACTCACATGCTAGTGTAGTAGTTCTCAAACGTACGCGGCCCCTCATGGGTCCGTGAGACGACTGAAGGGGATCCACAGAAAGATGAAAATTGTATACAATTAAAACATATTCCTCGATAAAAGTCAGTATATCCGATCTGATAAGTAATCAACGCGTCTTTCACTACTGTTTGTTACTGTTTAATATGTTGTATTTGATCTGTATAAAATTGACCTCAATCTTTTTATTTTCTCATTTTTTTGTTTTGTTTCAGCAAACATCATCTCTGCTAATTACTTTCTCTTCTTGTCTGTTTTAACGTTGTTGTTTTTTAGTGTTTTGAGTTGTTTTAAAATTGTAAACAATGGGCAGACTATTTTGAAAAACATTTACCATAAAAATTCGAGATGTATAAAAGTATGTTTTTTTTTTAATGGGAAGCTTGGTTGAGAGGCTAAGTTTGCCTAAATTTGGCGAGGTCAATGAGGGGGCTCAAGGTTAGACACCCGAGTGTAGCAGAGTTGTGTTTACTGAGCGCCTAAAGGCAGCACGGAAATCATTCTCCCAGATACCCCCTTCCCTCACACTGGTCCACAAATGAGATTTAACCATAGCACTCTGAGCATCCTAATTTATTTACTGGCATGCAATTAAGAATTTTTTTTTCTTTTGGATATCTATTTCGTAGAATTTGATTTTTTAAAAATGACTTCAGATAAATCAGAACGGTATTCTTTATCCTGACACTCCGGATCAATATAATAAAACAGAAACTCAAGAAGCCTACATCAAAACTGCCATATCAGAAATTGATATTTTAGAAGGAGAGGAAGAGACGATCAGAGATAAGATGAAAGACGTGTATGAGTTAGAAATGAAATTATCAGAGGTAAAATTGTTGATGTATTGAATGAATGTGAGATCTATGCTCCTGAACTTTGTCTTTGTAGTGTATGTCAGCACTAGTTACTATTTTATCCTTGCTGGGGCCTAAAAAAAAATTGGGAAATAGGAAAATTAAGAAACAATAGACATAGGTAGGAAATATAATACTTAGGTTGCTGATGTCTCTTGATTTGGACTTCAGTTCCATGGCTGTAATGTCCGGCCATTTTGTTATCGTGCCTATCGTCTGGTTGCTGCTTCCAGCAGACGTGCTGCTCTGTTTAAAGTTTAGATTATTTGAATAATTTAAAAAAATATCGATGGCTGGCTGGGGTGTAAAAATTAGCCGACTGGGTGGTCTTTGAGAAGTCTATCCTCTGAGAAGTCTATCCTTTGAGAAGTCCTATCCCTTGAGAAGTCTATCCTTTAAGAAGTCTATCCCTTGAGAAGTCTATCCCTTGAGAAGTCTATCCTTTGCGAAGTCTATCCCTTGAGAAGTCTATCCTTTAAGAAGTCTATCCTCTGAGAAGTCTATCCTCTGAGAAGTCTATCCCTTGAGAAGTCTATCCCTTGAGAAGTCTATCCCTTGAGAAGTCTATCCCTTGAGAAGTCTATCCTTTGAGAAGTCATCCTTTGAGAACTCTATCCTCTGAAAAGTCTATCCCTTGAGAAGTCTATCCTTTCAGAAGTCTATCCATTGAGAAGTCTATCCTCTGAGAAGTCTATCCTCTGAAAAGTCTATCCCTTGAGAAGTCTATCCCTTGAGAAGTCTATCCTTTGAGAAGTCATCCTTTGAGAACTCTATCCTCTGAAAAGTCTATCCCTTGAGAAGTCTATCCTTTCAGAAGTCTATCCCTTGAGAAGTCTATTCCTTGAGAAGTCTATCCCTTGAGAACTCTATCCCTTGAGAAGTCTATCCTTTGAGAAGTCTATCCTTTGAGAAGTCTATCCTTTGAGAAGTCTATCCTCTGAAAAGTCTATCCTCTGAAAAGTCTATCCCTTGAGAAGTCTATCCTCTGAGAAGTCTATCCTTTAAAAAGTCTATCCCTTGAGAAGTCTATCCTCTGAGAAGTCTATCCCTTGAGAAGTCTATCCCTTGAGAAGTCTATCCTTCAGAAATATATCCCTTAAGAAGTCTATCCCTTAAGAAGAATGGCAGTCCCTCCTGTTTAGCAGAAAAAAGTGACACTGACAGATCGTACTCCAGAAAAAAAAAAGTCAACTAAAGAAGTAAAGTTTAAAATGTCTGTGAACATAAAAAAAATAGTTTAAGTCGATTTTTCCAATATGAAGTTGATGACTATAAGTAAGATAATTGTTTTTTTTTCTTAATAACTAATGAATGATCGTTTAACGTAAGAATATATACATTTTTTTCAACCCGAAATAATCCCCCCTCCCCAGAAAAGTCCTAATTACACGCATGTATACTCAAATTATATGAAGTTCTAGCTGGCTGTTACCGATACGTTTATGGTAACATTAAGAGACATTAGTAAAGACAACAGTACTAGATCTAGAGCTATCACATAGAACATTGTCATTTGGTGATATTGATCCATACTTCAAAAAATACAAAACAGTCTTACAATAAGTGTAAGTAGTTCGGATCGGTCAAATAACTAAATTTGTAATAGAACTAGACGAGTGTTTGCATAAAAACGTTTCTTTTTAAAAGTATTTTCTAATGTTTTTCAGTTTAAGTCGCTCATAGCATTTGTTTTTCACTTTACTCTACAATAACCTTTATGCATACATATTTTTTTATACCCAGATATTTGTTCCTGAAACAGAACGTGATACTTACTTCAAGAAGTACACTAAAATGACCGTGAGAGAATTTCAGACTCTACTAGGATCATGGGTACATATTTATTTGATATAGTTATATTATTATTTTATCTAAATATATCTATAATGTTTTTTTTTAAAATAAAAGAGTTAAGTTGCTTTATTAGCATATATTACCATGATTTAGCATCCCTTTTTTTTTCGTTCGTAATTTATAAGATGGGAGTGAG
This sequence comes from Biomphalaria glabrata, assembly GCF_947242115.1. Classification (NCBI taxonomy): domain Eukaryota; kingdom Metazoa; phylum Mollusca; class Gastropoda; family Planorbidae; genus Biomphalaria; species Biomphalaria glabrata. The sequence goes on along the minus strand of NC_074712.1, from coordinate 57,043,301 downwards.
TTGGCGTTTTCATTGCCCCACAAGAGATTTAGTTCGTTGAATTGTAAGCCTGAGCATGCGTTGTAGCTGTTTCTAACACTCTAGCTTTGTAATAAGCGCTTTGTCTTTTCCAGTAACTGCTGTCTAATAGTGTGGGATGCCAGACCCATTATAAAGGCGTCTCTAATGCAAATGTCTCTGTGCTGTTCTGCAGTTACTTCTTTAAAGTCACAGTCCCGGGCCAGGCTTCGCAACTTTAACATAAAGGACTCGACCGTTTGGCCCGGCTGCTGTTTACATGTATCAACTAAATGTCTAGCGAAAATGTCATTCTTTACTATAATTTAAGTTGCCTTGAGTGTGTCTATGGCCATCGAATAGGACGATACATCACTGATGAGCGTGTAAACCGTAGAAGAAACTTAATTTTCAACAACTTTAGTTTAAAGTCTTCGTTAATAATCTTCAAATACAAAAACAAAATTTATTAAAATACTCTGAAAGACACAAAGATAAAGGCAAATTCCTCGTCCCATATGCTAGGACAAATTTGTACAGATACTCCTTCTTCCCTAGTGCTATTAGAGCATGGAATGGGTTGCCTGAGCTAGCCAGGAAAACCAATGACTTGGCAGAATTAAGTCATTGGTTAATATGCATGGCTGAATGCATGACGCGTCGGACGTAATCATCTTCTTTTTTGAAGCAACGTCTGTATTACATAAGATAAGAATATCCTTGATGGACGAAAGAAAATTCTGACATGTGTCATAGCAGTAAATCAATTTTTCTGAGGCCAGAGGAGCATTTGGATCAATGTCTAACTCTTTTTGTCTGAGTAATTTATCCATCGTTGATTAAGAATTCCAACACTAAACCAGACACATATCGAATAAATTGTAATGGAATAACAACTACTAGAATACCAATAATATGGCTTTATTCCCCAAGATTGCAGTACACAGTGAACAAGCACATACACATTGCTTAACTACTATAAACACACACACCCTGGACATGGCCTTCTGACATGCAGAAAATAAACAACTCAGTTACACTACAATTACTTTTGTTTTTCGCCCTATTTAAACCTATGTAATTATTTGTTAAGTGTCTACAGCTTTTGGTTTTGTCAAAGTTAGCAGGTTATCAATCTACATAACTATTTGATTGAAAGCAAATCAACTTGTCAACAGCTGTATATATATTTCAAATACAGCCATACTTTTTAATACGAAGTAAAGTTTCCCTTTCAGACCTTGTGGTCTATAGGACAGGCGATGTAAAGGTCATCAGTCTCTGCGGCCTGCGGACCTACAGTTAACGAGGATGTCATGTAGCAAGCACAACGACCAACCCCAAACCCTAACCGCCTTTAGTTTTCACCAACTAATGTCAGGTACCTATTTAGAGATGGGTTAACTCAGAAGCGCCCAAAGATCCAAAAATTAGAAAAAATTCCCAGTCTACTCCAGGATTCGATCCCAGGACTTCCGGTTCGGAAGCCAAGCGCTTTACAGCTCAGCCACCGTGCCTCTATAAATTTGTTTAGGGTATCACATTTTGTCGTTGGTTATAATTTCTATTTATTATGGAGAGTTGTTTTAAATTCAAAATCCACTAAAGGGGCCTTCTAAGAGGCGTTTTAATTTCAAATGCGCAAATGGAAGTCATTGACTGTAGTTAGCTTAAGTTTTTTTAAACCTCGGGCAATGTTGGGACTAATGATGGTTTAACATTAAAATCTCTCAACCATTTAAAAAAAAAGCAAAAAAAAAACAGAAAATCCTTCCAGTTCACTTCCATCGGGGGGGGGGGGGGGGGGGGGAGTCGGAAACCTAAAAAATCTTCCCTGGCTACGTCTTTGGTCATTCTTGCCGCTAAATTCTTTTTTTGGCGTCATACTGACCACTAATTATTTATTTATAGGTGACATTTCAGTTGAGAAGTTGTATATTATTGGTTAAAATTATGTTTGTATAATTAAAAACACTACTTAAACGATATCAGAATGATAAAATGGAGCTGCTGAAGCCTGAAGCAGAATTGTGCAAAATCTAGAACATAATGAAATCTGTTTTTGAAATTCTTTTTAGTCTTAACGATAGTATTGACACAGAATTAACGTGACAGACTACTAGTACTTTTCTTCTTTAGGGGGCCGCCACCACTGTTGTAAATAGGATAGTTTTACAACAGTGGTCTTCAATCTTTTTTGGCCTACCACTTTTCGTATTTTTTCTTTAAAAATAGTCCGCCAGCGCCCCCCTATAAGAAAAACACTTATAAAGAAGCGTGAGAAAGCAAATTTGAACAAAATATTATATTTTTATTAATTTTTATGCTGTCAATACCACTTACCCTGCATAGGAGACGACCGCATGCCAAAGGCGATCTTCTTTGGGGAGCTTAGAGTAGAACGGAGTTACAGAGGTGCCCCCGTATGCGCTATAAAGATGCCCTCACTGGCATAAAGGAAAGTAACTGGCAGCATTTTCTGGCAGCAGATGGCCTCTGAGAGATACAGTTGGAGATATCGCCCCCGTTGAAGACCACTGTTTTTACAATGTTACTGTGTCGTTGTTCGTATTTTAATGTTACAACATTTAATTTCTACGCAATGTTAGTTAAAATGGTATGATCAAGATCTATTTTAAAATAATTTACAGATTGATCTAGAACAATATTTTTCTGCTGTTTTCCGTGAAAAGTTTCTAAGTCAAGATGATGACATCATTGTGGAAACACCGAAATACTTCGAGCAATTGCAAGACGTCATACAGGAAACTGATGCTGAGTAAAAATATTTATTTGTTTTTACATAAAAAAGCTAATCAATTAAGACTTCTTACAATGCTAAAATATGCTTAGTGTGAACAAAATACTACAGTGTAGCGTACAATGTGTTAGAAATACTTTGAGTCAAACTACCTACTTACGCTAACTCACTAACTAGGTCGTGTGACGTAATATAATTTTTTTTTCTCCTTTGATGTATACGGAATAAATCGTTTCATTGGGACGCTATAAGAACGGATGTCTTCTACCCATCTTGAACTCTCGTGTTAAAACGACATTTTAGTCTAACTAGGCCACGTGAAGTTATAGGGAATGATTTCATTAAATAAAATGCTAAAAGAAATTATCCTCATCATTTTTCTCGTATTGAAAAAGACATTTTGAGGGGATAACACCTACTCACTTTGTCATTTTGTTAGTAATATTTTCTGTGAGAATCTAACTAAGAAAAAAGAAACTTTTTTAAAGATTAATTTAAAGAATTTGTAAACTGTCTTTTTTGCAGGGTGTTGGCCAACTATATTGCGTACAATTTCATTAAAAAATCTGTTCCATATCTCCCTACCACAAGTAAAACATCCAACGAAACAAAAAGAAGTGACTTTGGTTGCTTAACCGAGATAAATGAGATGATGCCTTATGCAGTCGGTGCTCTCTATGTAGAGAACCACCTATCGCTGGAGGTCATTTCCAAAGTAAAAAACAACGCTTTATATACATGTATCATGCATGATTATTTTAACTATAATATTTTATATAGAATAAATAATAGTGAGTGTAATTTTCGATAAAGATGGTTAAGGAAATATATCTATGCTCTTAATGTAAATTTAAATGACAATATTTGTTAAAATTCAAACATAGATTATTATATAATACAGATGATGCTAATATAAATTTTTAACAAATTGTATGGTTTCTATATATAGAAAAAAATTTCCTTTTTTTTTTTTTTTTTTTTGCTAATTCATAAAATTATAATTAAGGGACGATAGTCATCAAATCAAATATGCATTAGGTCACATGTTGCAGACTTCGTCCTTGCAGACTACTTTGCTTCACCAAAACTGATTTTTTTTTATTGATTCAATTCTCTTCGTTCTAGTTTTGGTTGATCATATCTTTCAGCTCCTTCCGTTCCTAGATATTTGTTTAACTCTTTCTCTTCTTACTGACGATACCAACGTTGATTCCAGCAGAATGTGGTAAATAATTACGGAGAGAAAGAGTTAAGTCTCTGCAGACATCAATTCTTTGTAATTCTTCGTTCCCCTCCCTTGAACATATGTGTAATTTTTTTTTCTCAAATCTCTGTACCCTGGCAATCAAATCATTAAATAAGAACAATCTGGTATAAACTTTGTCACATGTAAATTATGAGTGAGTCTGGTGTGAATGTACACTTTGGTTTCTTATAGTTATAATGTTTTTTGTTTGATGTAATGCACAAATTGTAAGACAAATTTCCTTACGGATAATAAAGATTATTATTATTATTTTTATTATTAAAAAGGGTTTCGTCAGTCACTGGTCCAGCAAATGTTTCAAATTTATTTTTGACCTTACAAATGAAGAGTTCCTTCTTTTCTTTTTTTAACCATTCAAATACTGGATCTTGAATTGGCTTGTGGGCTCTTTCTCAAAGATATTTTAAAGGACTTGAGCTTGATTCTTGCTAATGTAATTTGCTACACCTGTTTCTGTTTTTACATTGACATCAAATATTCTTCTATTCCACTTTCCAAAGTGTGTAAGAAATAGTCAATTTGATTTGCTGTTTAACATTCTATGTAAGATTAGGCTCTTGTAGATCTATATGATTTTGTGTGGAAAGATGGTTCATCCGATAATAAGGTGATAAAATGCGAAGAAATAAGCAAACAGGTTCCATTTTCATTGCATATGCCTGCACTATATTTTACCCTATAGAGTTCTCTGCCAGCTTTGTTCGTAAATACTTTTGCTTCGTATTGTTTGCAAACAGTTAAAGAGCAGGGTAATATGTGGCCAGAACAACGACCCACCACCTTTACTTTCCCCTGTTAAGGTCAAGTACCAATTACAGTTGGGTCAAAATCCATAAGTTTAAAATTCCAGTTTTCATCGAGATTCGAACCCAGAACCCCAGGTTCGTAAGCCAAATGCTTAACCCCTCAGCCACTTCGCCCCCAAATAACCCATAAAAAGCTTGAAATTTCTTATCGGGGATTTTTCTTATTGTGATATGTAAAAGTTTATAAAATGCTTCGTTCTCTTCTTCCGGTGCTGCATTTGTGGGTGCCTAGAACTGGATCCACTGAGTTGTAAGAACATTTTGTCCCGTTGCACTAATCCTAGCTGACATTAAGTCAAAAAACAAAAGTTCCTCTTTCAGACCTTGTGGTCTATAGGGCAGCTGAAGTAAAGGTCATCTGTTTCTCTGGCTTACGGTTAACAAGGGTGTCATGTGGCCAGCACAACAACCCACCGCCTTTACTTATCCCCAACTAACATTAGAGCTGGGTGGACTCAAAGGCGCCCAAGGATCCCGAAATACAAAATCCAAGGATTCGAACCCGGGACCCCCAGTTTGGAAGCCAAGCGCTTTATTGCTCAGACGCCGCGCCTCCTGGCTGACATTAGCCGTGAAGAAACAGGTTTTCATCTCAGTAAACTTTTGATGTCTTTATAACACTAAGAGTACTAATACTTGTGTGCGATCGTAGTCTTCATATTTGTGTCCTGAATATGTAATTGTCTTATTAGTGTCAGTTTCATTCCATAGAGACTCAATGAGGCTTAGAACCTTGCTTTTGTATTTTCACATTTCATATGTCACTACTTTGACTCTTTCACACGCATATAAAGTCAAATATATGTTGATTTTTATTAATGTATAGTTGCCAGTGGAAAATAATTGTAATAATTTAAAAAAATTATTTTAATAAATGTACAATAAAGCGTCTTTAAACAATGATTCATCAAATTCATATATGTTTTAATATCATACATGTGACAAAAATTTTCAAATGTATTTTTTTTAATTTATGAAAAGTATTTTGTGTACTTGTCAGATTTCTATCATGGCTAGTGATATAGTACACGAGTTTCTTCAAGACATTAGAGACCAGGACTGGATTGATGCACAAACAAAGGCACAAATGATTGCCAAATTAAAATCTATGACTATTCACATTGGACCACCAGACTGGATTAGAGACCCTGTAAAACTGGACAAAGAGTATGAAGATCTGAAAGTTGTGGAAGAAGAATATCTCGAAAATTTTGTTCGTGTGACAAGATTTAATACCAATAAGAAGATAAAAGAATACAAAAATCTCCCAGAGCCCCCGTACGTATGATATTAATTATTAATCATCATCATCAAACTCATTTGAGTGAGGGCTTGAGAGGCTCAAATCCTCTCTTGCAAAAGCCCTGGACAGAAAACCTGCTATCATGCTTAGTGCATACAAATCACAATAATTATTAATATATAAGGCTTGTCTTCGAGTCCGAAGATTAGTGAGGAATACAGTATTTCCCATGGCTGCGCAGCCCAGTTGTGACCTACATATTTTGCCACACCCAGGGCAAGCATAACCATTTTCCGCAGGTGGTCGATTCAGATTTTCTTTTCGTCGTCTGCGTTTGTCATCGGCATTAGATTTTCTTTTGGTCTCTAATGTGTATCCCGCGGCCTTCGTGAGTGACCTCTAGCTGTCTCGTTCCGACGCCGCATCAGAAATGAACAATGAAAGTTTGGAAGACTTTCGGCTTACAGCAGTAAATTTAAAATATTTCTTTTCAAACTTGAAAAACTTTTAATGAATCAATAGACCTAACGAAACACTTTCTTGAGTTGAGGGGTCCCAAAAGAAATGATGTCTAGTACTGCTAAGCCTAATTAGTTCATAGAGCCCCAAGGTTAACGATGGTGTCATGTGGCCATGACAACGACCTTTACTCTCGCTAACTAATGTCAGGTACCCAATAGAGCTGGACTCAGAGGTGCCGAAGGATACCGAAATGAAAAATCCAAGTCTTCACCACGATTCGAACCCGTGACACAGGTTCGTAAACCAGGCACGTTACCTCTTAGTTACCGCGCCTCCAAATATTTCATAGGCAGCGGTTTTCTTTTTACTCAGTTCTAGCTTCTGCTATCGCGTTCTTAAAAGGACTATCGCGTTCTTGAAAGGACTATTGGGTTGGAGAATTCCCTAATGTAAGGCTTTGTTGATTCAAAGTTTAATGCATTAATGTTCCGGAAAAATTAAGTCAAAATCTAAATGCTTATCATTGAAATTTTAAAAGGTGTACTGGATCTATACATTCGTTTAACCTAGATTCTTTCTCGGCAAGAAGGGGACGGGTTAAAAAAAATGTTTTTAATTAAATCTAACAATCATTAATTTCTAAGAAAAGACAAGCTCTCAATAATTTGCATAAAGGAGGTATTGTCTTTTTAAAGAAAAAGTTTTTCTTGTTTGAAGTAACGTCTGTATAGTGTAAGATAAGATGTACACACATGGGACACATGTTAAAAATAATTGTGTGTTTTGTCATTTACAGAAACCCTTATTCGATGATTTCACCTTTAGCCTACTACGTGACAGAGTACAATAGAATTGTTATTTTGCCGTCCATTCTACAGGAATATTTCGTTTCACATTTATATCCAGAGTAAGATTGATTTATTTTAGGTGTTCTTAAGTTCAATATGCATACATTTATAAATTTTGACATCTATTTCATCCTACAAGCACCATTCCTTTACATTTCACAGCTCTGGTACTAAGTTTTAGACGTATGTCACAGCTTCAAAACTTTAGAAATATATAAAATCTTCTTCTATCTCTCTATTTTTGTGTAAAGACTATCCTTTCTCTCTATGGATCTTTTGTCTTTCTAGTTTGTTCCCAGTTCGGCATAGGATTTCCTTGATTGAGACCCGATCTCTATAACTGACTCCTAAAATCCGTCTTAGCCATCTTTGTTGAGCCACAGTTAGTGTTTTTCAATTTCGACAGATGACTATTCGTTGCATTTATTAAAGGAGCCCAGCCACTGGTAGAAATTTGTAACATCTCTTGGCTACGCTCTTGGAATTAAGGGACTGTAGTTCGCTTTAGATTTTATATCAAAAAGGGAAGTTTTATCGTCAAAATCATCTGTTGGGGGGGTTTTAAACTAAAAAATCTCTGGAGTTTTTTTTTTTTAAGAAATTCAAAACCACCTTAGCTACATTCATAGAATTTGTTGACTGTAGTTTGCTTTTGAATAATATTAAAGAGAGAATTTTCAGCCTCAATTCTCTCTGTAGGGTGATTTTAGACTCAAAACCATCTGGAGGGGTTTTAAACTTTAAAAAAGCTCTCTGGAGTGGGGGGGGGGCGCTCAAACTCCCCTCCCCCCCCTTTGGCTTGGCTACGCTTATAGAATTTTAAGTTTGTAATTTGCTGTTCTTTTATATTGAAGAGGTATTTTTTAGCTTCAAACACCGCCGAAGGGTTGTTTTGACTCAATAACCCTTAGGCTACGCTCATAGCATTTTGAGTGTGTAATTTTCCTTTTTTTTTTTTTTTATTGAAGAGGTGGTTTTCAGCTGTAAAGCTTACTGGAGGGGGATTTTTAAACACAAAACCCCTCTTGGCTATGCTCATAGATCTGGTGACTGATGTAAGGTTTAGTCTTAAATTGAAGAGGTGGTGTTTATCGCAAATTTCGGAAGGGGTTTTAAAATCAAAATCTTCCTTAGCTATGATTTTGGAATTTGGGGATTGTCGTTTGTATTTTTTTGTTTTATAGAAGAGGGGGATTTAACCGCTAAACCCTCTGATATGGGGGTTTTAAACTCAAAACCCACTTGGCTACGCTGGGTCAAGTAATGGCTTAGTATTTAAAATCGCCCCTAAAATAAACAAAATCAAAGCAAAATATTAGTCCCTAAATTCCTTTGGGGGGGGGGGAGGGCCAACACAAACTCAAACACCCTCACCGGCTACGCCTATGGGTTAATGTAATACTAAAACATATTTTCATTACACTTTTTCAAAGCTGAGATCATTAAGGAGTAGACATTTAATTTATAATTGTTAGTCTAGATCTATAACAAATTAATTGCAAGATCGATTCACATTAATGGATACAATTACACTTAATTATGCTTTGTTTTGTTTTTTAAGTATAATTTTTTATTTTACCATTATATTTTTTTTTCTTGTACATCTTCTCTTCGTATATATAAAAAAAGTTTTCAATAAATGATTTTCCAGTGCCTATATGTATGGCCTAATGGGAACAATCATAGGACACGAGCTTTTTCATGGCTTTGACAGTGACGGAAAACTCTTTGACGCGGACGGCCATCTTAGAGATTTTTGGTCTGCTAAGGTCACGGAAACATTTAACGACAGATCGAAATGTTTGATTGATTTGTTTGAGTCAGAGTCCTACACCTACCTTGGCAACAAAGTGAGTGTTACAGTCTACCTTGTAGTTTAGGGGGACGTTTTAAAGAATCTTTTAATATATACAAATAACATTTTTATTGATTTGCAATTTTTTTCTCTCTCCTGATAAGAACTACATTGGGTACTTATAGTAATATACAATCAGTACTATACTTAACTATTTATTGTTTGGGGGCTAAGTAATTGGGAAATCTTCGCTTTGAGTATATGATGGGGTCATGGGGGTTGAGAGGTTAAGGTTTAGCTTTCCGAACCGAGAATTCTCAGATTCGAATTCGGGTGAATGCTGGGATTTTGAGCTTTAGGTCTTTTAAGTGAGTCCATTCTGTTGCAGGTACTTGGCATGAGTTGAAAGTAAAGTGTTAGCCACATCTCACATTTCAAAGCCGTTCGTTACAAAATTGAAAGAGTTTCACAGCTTCTTCCCTATAGATAACATTGTAATAAAAAGGCCTAATAAGGATATTTAGCATACTACTAGTCCTCACTATCTAATATACAAATCAGAAAGTAAGGCGTATGTATGTATGTATGTATGTATGTCCCGCATAGAAATCAAAACCGTTTGACAAATGTTGATAAAACTTGACATAAATGTTCCTCAGATTATGGCGGAGATCAAAGGATATGTTTAATGTCCCTACCACTACCGGAAGGTCCTAAAAAAAAGGACAAAAAGTACCTAATTGTATCGCTATAAAAAAAAACTAAACTTTTCAAACAAATTGGGTAAATCCCTGACGATACCAACGTTGATTCCACCAGAATGTGGTAAATAATTACGGAGAGAAAGGGTTAATGCAACGGATGATACAAGACATTTGTAGTTTTACCATGAAATAGTGGTTTCCGTTCCAGCAATACATTACTGTAGGCAATGTCGGGAGTTGATTCATGCCCATGTTTTTTTTCTTTGTATTTTCAGCATAATGGAACGAAGTCTTTAGTAGAAACTATTGCGGACAATGCTGGTATCAAGTATTCTTTTAGAGCTTACAGAAATGCCATCAAATCGAAACACTCTCTGCCGTACGTAGACTTAACAGAGGACCAATTGTTTTTTGTCGCCGTGAGTCAGGTACTACTAAAAAAAAAGCTAGAGGTAAAAAAGTTATTAAAATAGAATATACATTGTGACCCAATCAATCAGTCAGTCAGTCTATCTGTTCGTCTGTCTGTCTTTCTATCTGTCTATTCATACATCCAGTCATCCATCCATATATATATATAATTTTTTTAAAGGAAACTTTCCTCCTTTCTTCACTTCCAGAGAGACGGAAGCGTGGTCGAGAGGCTAAGTGCTTGAACTTGGCTTGTCTTGGCTACCTTGAAGGGGGCAGACTTATGTTTACTAAAGGCAGCACGGAAAACCAACTCCTAGATACCCCCCCCCCCCAATTGGTCCACAAATGAGATTGGACCAAAGCGCTCTGAGCATGCTATAAGCATGAAAGTAGCGCTATATAAGGGCTATAATAATAATATAAACGTTTCCCTTAACTAACTATTTAGATTTTGAATTCTAGGTTCATCTACTTTCAATAAAAACCGCCCGCCCTATCTGTTTTTTTTTTTTTTTTTGGGTCCTGCGTCTTTTAATGCTCTCCTGAATAGAAGTTAAAATCTTGAGTTTTTACTTGACCTCTTTCCTTCCGTGGTGCAGTTCAAATTGACAACTACGATTCGTTTAAACATTTAGCCCACCTTTTACTTACGACTTTTTTTTTCTCATTTGTTCAATATTATAATGTACTTTGTTTGTAATAGTTTTACTGCAGCCACTGGAGACCAGAGTATGTGAAGATACATTTGTCAATGCATAATCACCCTATTAATAAATTCAGGTAAAGTATACATATTTAGATCATTTGTTTTATAACATATCATTCCTAATATGCATTATCTGTGAGTATTAAAAAAAAACAACAGAGAAGCAACAGTGGCTGAGTGATAAAGCGCTTGGCTTCCGAAACTAGGGGGTGAAGAATGGATTTTTTAATTTCGGCAAAAATTGTAGCTGAGAGTTGTTGGGGAATGTTGAACCTGAATTAAAGTATTAATGTACTTGATTGAAGCTTTCTTCTGTTTCCGTAATCAAGAAAATCTGATAACTAAAACACTTAATATCAAATATCAAAGCTGTACTAACTCAAAATTTGGTCATCCTGTTTTTATGACCATAGTTTGTATATCTTATCTTATCTTATCTCATATAATACAGTTACTTTAAAAGAGTAGATGATTACGTCCTACGCATCATGCATCTAGTCATGCATGTTAACCAATGACTTAAATTCTGCCAAGTTATTAGTTTTCTTGGCTGGCTCACGCAACCCATTCCATGCTCTTATAGCGCTAGGGAAGAGAGAGCATTTGTACAATTTTGTCCTAGAATATGGAACGAGGAATGGGCCTTTATCTTTGTGTATATCAAGCATTAAATAACTTTCTTTTAACAGGGTGTATGCTCTAATGTCAAACAGTGAAGATTTTGCAAGTGCTTTCCAATGTTCGAAAAATGCAACTTTAAATCCAGAAAATAAATGCAATATTTGGTGAAGCCTTAAAACCTGGAAAAAAATGCAATTGAAACTTTTTTATATTGTGTAATGTTCGCATATGTTAAATGTGTCAAACCAAGCAGTTTCCACTGTAACTTAATTGTTTTGTTTCTGTATATGCCTAATTAATATTAATACAAATAAAATAAATGTTGACATTTAGATTTTAAAAATTCGTTCTTTCTCTCTTTCTTTCTCTCTCTCTCTCTCTCTCTCTCTCTCTGTGTATATTTATATTAAGACTTGTCTTCAAGTCCGAATATTAAATATGGCAATATCCGCATTGAGCGTCGGTATTTACACTCCTGGCCATTTTTCTGCGTTGTCAAGGAGCAGGATCAAGACCAAAAGCATTATCAAAAGGGGGAATAACCTAGTTGTTTTTTAAATGCCGACTTCAATCACGGATAGGAAGAGAGAGAAAATAAACTAATAGAAATAATAGAGCTCACAGACCTATATAAAATACCGACCGTAAATACGGATAGCTATGAAGATTGAATAAACAACTAAGAATATACACTATTACTAGCAGTAGTTTTGAATAGGGGGAGGAGAGAATAGTATATTATTATATAATTAATAAATATATTCTTATTAATTACATCTAAATTACAATAATTGCAGAAAAAATAGTGGATCTAGATGTGGCATTTGTATTTGATATGGACTAGGTCTAGGTGCAGAATTTTTGGATTAAAATTTAATGTGCTGTCAACATGTAATATTTGTAAGTTAAAGTTGAGATTAATATTGAATTTAAATAGCTGTACGCATACCGGGACGTCTATCTAGTCAAATGTTAATGAAGTCAACATTAAATTATAAGTATAATAATTACATACCGGTACAGTAGGTAGTGGATCTAGATGAGGAAAAACATTATTTCAGACAGATGTAAGAGAGCAGTATTTGATATAGACTATGACTAGGTAATAGGTTTAGATTATGTGTGTGTGTTAATGTGTGTGTGATAAGAACTGAATTTAAATACACCTTCATCTTGGTCTATATAGAGATTAATGATTAAATTATAAATAGATCTATTTAGTAATATTTTGATTACCATTTAAATAAAATAATGTTGAGATCAATATTGTATTTAAATAAATCTAGGACTACTGCAACATTTCTTAATATGTCTGTCTAGAATAATGTTGAAATAAGTAAAATACGACATTATATTTTTATTTCACCTATGGTGCTGTCAACATTTACTTAAAATGGACATTATTATTGTGATCATATTTCTTTTAGACTTCGGGCCTATTAAAATCTCAATAGACAATATTTAGCATCGTTTTTTTCTTTCAACGCTGGATGAGTGGATCCCTGTTTTTTGTAGCAAAGGTTTTGGCCTTGTAAGGGCCCCAACTGGTCCAGCTCATACTAACCACATGGGCCCCATTTGGGGGAGGAACATTGGCCCAAACAGGCGCCTATAGGGCTGAGTCTGGGCTCAGTCAGGGGGCCCAGAAAATCCCCTTGTGAAACCCTTGTGAAGCCTGTAAGGGGAAGGACTTGTGGGCCCCAACAGGGCCAAAGATAATTGGCCCTTTGGGGGCAATTAATGAAAGCCCAAACATGGCCCTTAAGGATCAAGTCTAGGCACAATGAAGGGGCCCAGATAAAGCCCAGATAGAAATCCTAATGGGGCTATTATGGGGCAAATGTTAAGGGTATGAAAGGGCTAACCACATGGGCCCCATTTGGGGATGAACATTGCCCCAAATGAGGGCCCTAAGGGCTGAGTCTGGTCTCAGTTTGGGGGCTAAGATGAAGCCCTGATGGAACCCTCATGGAGTCAGTGTGGGGCTAACATTTAGAGCCTGAAAAGGCTAAACACATAAGCCCCATTTGGGAGGCGAACATTAGCCCAAATGGGAATCCTTAGGGCTGAGTCTAGGCTCAGTTTGGGGGCCCAGAGAAGCCCTGATAAAACCTTCATAGAGCTAGTGTAGGGCTCACATTGAGGGGCCTGAAAGGGCTAAACACATGGCCCCATTTCGGAGGTGAACATTAGACCAAATGGGGGGCCTTATGGCTGAGTCTGATCTCAATTCAGGTGCCCAGATGAAGCCCTATTGGAACACTCCAAGAGCCATTGGGGGGCAAACACTGAGGGGCCTGAAAGAGCTATACACATGGGCCTCATTTGGGGGATGAAGGTTGGCCCAAACGGGCGCAATCAGGGGGCCCAGATGAAGCCCCGATGGAAACCTAATTGGGCTAGTATAGGGCAAACGTTGATGGGCCTGTAAGGGCTAACCACATGGGCCCCACTTGGGGGGATGAACCTTGGCCCAAATGGGCGTCCTTAGGGCTGAGTCTGGGATCAGTTATGGGGCCCAGATGAAACCCTATTGGAACCCTCATAGAGCCATTGTGGGGCAAACACTGAAGGGCGTAAAAGGGCTATACACATGGGCCTCATTTGGGGGATGAACGTTGGCCCAAACGGGCGCAATCAGGCTTATTTGGAGGAGGAATGGGGGCCGTTAGGGATAAATCTGTGCTCAATTAGGGGGCCCAGATAAAGCCCTGATGAAACCTACGCTAAACACATGGACACCATTCGGAAGATGAATAGGAGCCCTTAGAGGTGAGTTTGGGCTCATTAGAGGGCCCAAATAAAGTCCGGATAAACCGGATGAGTGGATCCCTGTTATTATTAGCGAAGATTTTGGGCCAGGTAAGGGCCCCAACTGGACCAGCTCATACTAACCACATGGCCCCCATTTGGGGGATGAATATTGGCCCGAACAGGCGCCTATAGGGCTGAGTCTGAGATCAGTTAGGGTGCCCAGAAAATTCCCTTGTGAAACCCGTGTGAGGCCTGTAAGGGGAAGGACTTGTGGGCCCCAACAGGGCCAAAGATACTTGGCCCTTTGGGGGCAATTAATGAAAGCCCAAACAGGGCCCTTAAGGGTCAAGTCTGGTCTCAGTTCGGGGGCCCAGATGGAGCCCTGATTGAACCCTCGTGGAGTAAGTGTGGGGCTAACATTGAGGGGCCTGAAAGGGCTAAACACAAGGGTTCCCATTTTGGAGGGGAACATTGGCCCAAATGGGGGCCCGTTAGGCCTGAGTCTGGGCTCATTTCAGGGACCCATATGAAGCCCTGATGGAACCCTCAAAAGCCAGTGTGGGGCTAACATTTAGGGGCCTGAAAGGGTCAAACACATGGGCCCCCATTTCAGAGGTGAACATTGGCCCAAAGGGTGGCCCTTAGTGCTGAGTCTGGGCGCAATCAGGGGGCCAAGATGAAGCCCTGATGGAAACCTAATGTGGCTAGTATAGAGCAAACGTTGAGGGGCCTAAAAGGACTAACCACATGGGACCCATTTGGAGGATGGACATTGGCCCAAATGGGCGCCCTTATGGCTGAGTCTGGAATCAGTTATGGGGCCCAGATGAAGCCTTGATGGACTCCTCATGGGGCTAGTGTGATCTGAAAGGGTTAATCACATGGGCTCCATTTAGAGGATGAATGGGGGCTCATAGGGTGAGTCTGTGCTCAATTATGGGGCCCAGATAAAACCCTGATGAAACCCACATGGGGCCAGTGATGGGGACAAACATTAAGGTGCCTGAAAGGGCTTAACGCGGGCGCCGTTTTGAGGATGAATGAGGGCCTTTAGGGTGAGTATATGTTTATTTAGAGGGCCCAGATAAAGCACTGGGGAAACCTACGTGGGGCCAGTGATGGGTGCAAACATATGGGCACCTTTTGGAGGATGAATGGGGGCTAGTTAGGAATGAGTCTGTGTTCAATTAGGGGACCCAGATAAAGCCCTGATAAAACCCACGTGGGACCAGGGATGAGGGCAAACATTGAGAGGTGAGTGTGCTCAATAAGGGACCAGATGAAGCTATAGTGAAGGTTAGTAAGAGTCAAACCTTGGAGGAGGACTAAAGCGCTTAACACATGGGCCCCTTTCGGAAGATGAATGGGAGCCCTTAGGGTGAGTCTGTGTTCAGTCAGGGGTACCAGATAACACCCTAATGAAACCCACATAAGGCCAGTGATGGAGGCAAACATTGAGGGGCCTGAAAGGGCTAAATACACGGGCTCCATTCAGGGGATGAACGTTGGCCCAAACTCATGCTTTTTTTTTTCGGGGGTTCTCCCCCCCCCCCCCACTTTGCCATTCGTGTGTGGTGTCCATAATTAATCCCTATTACATTATGACCCTTCATTCTTCCCAAAGATTTTTATTGTACCCTACAATATGTTCTTCCTGGAGTTAATGTATAGAGTGTAGACACCCCGCCCTTGCCAGCGAAGCAATCTAACTTAAATAAACAAAATTAAAGCAAATAATGTCACAAAAATCCCACCACCCACCGCCCATGGTGCAATTTTTAAAGCAGTCACTTCCAAAGTGGTCTATATAGACCCCAGAGGTCCACGAAGACTTCCAAGGGGTCTACGAAAAAAAAAAAGATTTGGGTTTCTATGACATATAATTTATTTGTTCTGTTCTATTAGACGTTGATAAAGAATTTACACCAGGGGTGGGCAAATTGTTTTATGCGGCCCGCGAATACCTACAGAAATTATGTGTACCCACAGTATATACATATAAAAATGCTAATCTATTAAAAATAATTCTAAATTTCCCTACAAATTATTTTGG
Source organism: Biomphalaria glabrata (assembly GCF_947242115.1). Classification (NCBI taxonomy): domain Eukaryota; kingdom Metazoa; phylum Mollusca; class Gastropoda; family Planorbidae; genus Biomphalaria; species Biomphalaria glabrata. The sequence goes on along the minus strand of NC_074712.1, from coordinate 57,026,870 downwards.
TACACATACATATGTGAACAAGTATTTTTCTTGTGGAAAATAAACAAGTGTAATCACAGGTCGATGGTGAATGACTATAATTTGACAGCAGTCACAAGTATAACAACTAGAAAGCTAGTTCCACAATTCAGGAACATTACGCACGAGTGTAAATAGTTAAATTCCTCACATTAAGTACAACTGGACATTTGTGGTGAAATGTTGTAATATGAAAAGACAATAGCAAATTTAAAAAAAAATCGTTAAATTGGTTTCAGAAATTGCTAACTCTAGTAATTCCTCAATTTAGAATGTGAAAAAAAAGGAAAAGTGAATGTATAATACAGTATAAATATGAATTAAAAGACATTATACAGTTAACTAGCGTATTTTTCTAAGTTGTATGTATACACACACACACACATATATATACATATATATATATATATGCGGCCCCCCATTCCCAAAATTTTGTTAATGCGGCCCTCGATACAAAAAGGTTGCCCACCCCTGATTTACACTTTTGGAAATATTTACGGGCCCTAAATATGAGAGCGTGTATGTGTCGGGGGCGGCTCCCCGACAAAATAGCGGGAGCAAAATAGCGCCGCCAAAAAAATGGCGTGAAAAAAAATTCTTAAATTTAACATATGCGCAAATTATGCAAGAATTATAATAAGCTGCTTATTTTTTGTGATGGAAAGTAAATGTTAAAGTACTCTCTTTCTCTGCAAATATGGCATACTTTTAGAAATACTAATGCTGAAGAAGATAGAGACCACAACAAAAATGCTATTCAGGACCTTCACTTAAATAAGTCCGGTACTTTTATACACATCATATATAGCCTAAGTATGCCCTATTTTGTCGGGAAATTATGTCGGCGCTATTTTGTCCGCGTTTGTTTTTTGTCGGCGCTATTTGTCGGTTCAGCGTCGGGGGCGCATTATAAAGCGGGTTTTTCCAAATTATGTCAAAAGACTATGTGGGAGGAATAACGCTGCGCGGGTAAAAAAGAAATAGGGACCTAGAGAGCGAAAGAACAAGAGAATGGGCCGTGACATTGCAGTGTAAGTCACATTCATTCTCGGGCTCAAAAAGTATGTTAGGTTGATCGTTAAAGCATGGCCCGTTTATTAAAAAGTGCAAAGTAAATTATGCGACTTGCTCAATCGGACCTGGACGTAAGGGAAATTACCAAAGGCCTGGAAAGTGGCCACGATAGTCCACGATAGGAAAGGCGGCCGACCGACCTGACAGCTATAGACCAATATCCCTAACATCGTTTGTAGGGAAAATAGCTGAAAGAGTGATAAACAGAAGGCTCATGTGGTACTTGGGAGAAAGCAAAATCATCGCACCTGAACAGGGCGGGTTCAGGCAACATAAAAGTACAAATGATCAAGCGATGGTGTTTATGCAGTCAGTAGCTGACGGTTTCCCGAGAGGTACGGTAAGACGCAAGGGCAAATTGACACTGTCAGTATTTTTAGATCTTAAGCCTATGACAGAGTTTGGAGACAAGGATTATTGCTAAAATGAATGAACCTCGGAGTATGCTCAAATATATATCGGTGACTAAAAAACTTCCTAACAGACAGGACAGTCCAGTCGCGCTACGGATCTAGCGTGTCTCGCAAAAGAATACTTGAGCAAGGTTTACCGCAGGGCTCATCATTATCATGTACGCTTTTCTTAGTCTATATAAACTTAATTATAAACGATCTGATTGAACGATTGAAATGTTGATCTCTGCTCTTCGCTGACGACCTGCTCATCTGGCAGACCGGGATATCCGCTGCAGCTCTCACGGCGGAAATCCAACGTGACCTCGTCACGATTTCGTTCTTTACCCGTATGTGGAAAATGGAAATAAATTGTACTAAAAAACCCAAGTTCAGACCCTATTCACATTGGGAAAAAGACATCCACCAAGCAGCCATAAATCTAAAAATTGATGGGACCACGCTTGAATCGGACCCACGGCCCTGGATCCTAAGCTGGTCATGTCTGATCATTTGTAAGAAGTACGACAAAAAGCCTTAGAAAGATTGAACGTCATAAAGCTAATGGCCCCCCCCCGATCGAAAGTTTATGCCATCGCCACCTCCCCATCCCACCAGATTGGCCAACATACTAAATGGGGGAGGGGGCGAAATAATCTAGAAGCAGGTTGAAAAATAATTAATTCGTATATATTATTAACATAATTAATAAATTCGTACACAGATTGTGTGATTTCTTTACTAAAATTCGTTCCCGAAGGGGTGGGGGAGCTGAGCGGGGGGCGATTGCTCCTACCTCGCTCCCCCCCCCTGGATCCGCCAGTGAATTGGGGCCATTGTGTTTAGCCCTTTCAGGCCCTTTAAAGTTCGTCCCTTACTGGCCTCCACTAGGGCTTTATCTTTGCCCCCTGATTGAGCCCAGAATCGCACTTTAAGGGCTCCCATTTGAGCGACGATCAACCCCCGAAATAGGGCCCATGTCTTTAGCCCTTTCAGGCCCCTCAATGTTTTCCCCTGTTAATGGCCCCATGTCTGTTTATCAGGAATTCATCTGAGCCCAGGCTTACCTCTAAGGGCACCCTTTCGGGCCAACATTAATCCCTAAATGGGCCCCATGTGTTTAGCCCTCAATGTTTGCCCCTCTTACTGGCCCCGCATGGGTTTTATCCTGAATTCATCTGGGACCCTATCTGAGCCCAAACTCACCCTTAAGGACCCCTATTGTTTGGGCCAATTTTCATCCCCCAAATAGAGCCCATGAGTTACAGCTCTTTCAGCTTTCTCAATCTGTGCCACTATCTGAGCCCAAGCTCACCCCTAAGGGCACCTGTTTGGGTCAATGTTCGTTCCCCAGATGGAGCTCATAAATTAAGCACTTTCAGGCCCCTCAATGATCACCCCTCTTACTGGCCCCACATGGGTTTCATCAGTGCCCCTTAATTGAGCCCATGCTAACCCCTAACAGCAGAATGGGGCACATGTGTTTAGCCATGTCAGACATCTCCAAGTTTGCTCCTTACATACAGTAGTGGGCATAGATCAATAAAAAAAATGTATCGATCTATCATATAGTACCGTTATTTGATATAGACTAGGTTTAGATTTGTGTGTGTGTTTGTGTGAAAGAAAAAACCCAATTTAAATACCATCTAGATCTATATAGACTAATGATAACATTTTAAATAGATATATTTAGTAATATTTTGATTACGATTTAAATTAAATAAAGTTGAGATCTAAATTGGCCTACTAGCCTATAAGTCTTATCTACATCTATCTGAAACTATTGATTTTTGTGCCAGTAACTGTTGGCGCAAGTCTTCTATACTGTACTCTTGTCAAAACAAAAAAAAATCCAATTTTAATAATAAACATACCAGTACCAGTGTACCATACACACGTTTACGTGCTAATGAAATAATGCATTACAATATATTACATTAAAATATAACAGAAATAAGAAAAACAAAACACAAAGACAGATCCATAACATTTTATTAAGACTTATTAATTCTTAAGAGTATAGACAAAAAAATCATTACAAAAAAAAGTTAGATCTAGAAATAATCTACATTTGCTCTATAACTTGCACTAGATCTAGTAAATGTATGAGTTGTTTAAATAAAATGGATCTACATTTTCAAACGCTATCGAACTTTTTCAGAACTATATTTTATAGTTGGCAACAAAAGAGAACTCATTTTAATTTATTTTTTGGTTTGAGTGGTATATATCTAATTTATTGGTAACCAACCAAGCCAATCTGGCAACAGTTGCAGTTTGTAAATATTGACGCTCATTGCGGAAATTGCCTTCCACTGTAACTTAATTGTTTTGTTTCTGTATATGCCTAATTAATATTAATACAAATAAAATAAATGTTGACATTTAGATTTAAAAAATTCGTTCTTTCTCTCTTTCTTTCTCTCTCTCTCTCTCTCTCTCTCTCTCTCTCTGTGTATATTTATATTAAGACTTGTCTTCAAGTCCGAATATTAATGACGATTGGCGTATTTCCCTTGGCTACGCAGCCCCAGCTGTGACCTACATATTATGCCACATCCAGGGCAAGCATAACCATTGTCCGCAACTAATAGATTTTTTGTTTTTTGCCGTCTGCGTCTGTCCTCGGAAGCTGATTTTCTTTTGGTCTCAAATGTGTAACCCACGGCTTTTGTGAGTGACCTCCAGTTGTTTCATCCTGAAGCTGCATGCAACCAGGTGCTCTCTTCTATGTCAGCTAAGGCTAATTGGCACCTAAGCTCGTATTTAAAGAGTTTCTGTGGTGCAACTCTGTTACGTCGACCACGTTTTAGCTCACCAAAAAAGATTGCTTTTGGCATACGTTGGACCCCCATACGAGATACGAGCCCTGCACAGCATTGCTGTCAGACCATAAGAAGTCCCTCTATACAAACCATACCGGCGTTGGCAAGGACATCACAGTAGAAGCAATCGCCCCCCCCCCCCACCCCAACCTCACCGAATCGGCTAAGATACCAGAAGTGTAGCGATATAATATAAATTATATAGTAATTCAACTATTTTTGTTGACTAAATATGATTTCTAAATAAAATTATGATCGCCCCCCCCCCCACTCAAAGGGTTTAGGTGGGAAGGGCAGTAGATGAATTCGCCCCCCCCCTCCCCACCCAATCGGCTAACAGATTGTTTAAAATATCAGTAACAAGTTTTAATTATATAGATATTTAATTGATTCTGTTAACAAGCTGTGATTTCTACAAATAAATTGGACCGCCCCCCACTCGAAAGTTTATAGTGGGGAGCGGGGCTGGATTAATGCCATCGCCACAAGCCCATCCCACCAACTCGGCCAACATACTAGAGGAGGGGCGAAATAATCTAAAAATAGGTTGAAATATAAATAAATAGTATATTTTATTAATATAACTAATAAATTCGTATACAAATTGTGTGATTTCTAAACTAAAATTCGTCGGCCGAGTGGTAGGGGGTGGGATCGCTCGCCCTTACCGCCCCCCCAGGATCCGCCAGTGCATCTTGGTCCTTTTCATGTTTCCTGATCAACGAGTAGCGCTGATATAGTCTGACCGAGTAAGATCCGAGCGAGATTTAGTACTGCTCTGTTCTTGTTTTGATTGACACCAGTCGCCCACTACGTTGAAATGGAAAGGCCTGCTTAAAAAAACGCCCTCCCAAAATACACTCACTTCTGGCCTGTGAATTCTAGTATCACTTTTCTCTCTCCCGGCCTTCTCTTTACGTGTCGAGCTGCGCAGGTTGAGAACCGTTTGATAAAGACATTTCGTTAAGTTCTTATACATTTCTCCGGGGGCGAGAGGAACTGTTAGAATATAAAGCGTTCAGCTTAGCGACACAAAACATGTCATGGAAGTCTTTATATAAATAACAAGGTGGAATGTACACGGAATATACAGAACAATACAGAGCAGTGAGCTCAGGGTGAGAGGGGGGACTTGTAAGGTAATGAAACAAACAATATTGCCATGCCAACAATAGTAAGATTAACACATGTGTAGGACCACTACGTCTATCTGACCAGGTAGTTAAAAATGTGTCGAACACACAGTCTATTTATTTTTTTTGGGTAGGGAGAGTTTTTTTCTTCTGTATTTGGTTTTCCTGATGCTCTTAGATCTATAGAACTGTAGATTTAAGCACAAATCTCAATAATAGACCAGAATACAATTTAATCTATGCTTCGGCATCATCTAAGGTTCAAGCTATAAATAGGTATAATTGATGTTCCCGCTGTTAATAAAATATCGTTTACCGCAAATAAATTAATAAAAAACCAGAAATAATGCCCTACAACGCTTGAGATTCTAACTAATAACTAACAGCTACTATCAGTATTAAGCCCTTGAAGCCACAATCAGAAGCAGTCCTTGGCCTTTAAATTACAAGCCTGATGACCTCTTGTTGGTTTGAACACATACCTCACCTACCTAGAGGGAGGAAGGCTAGTTAGTTTAGGAAACAAACAATATTGCCATGCCAACAATGGCACGGTTAACACAATGGTTGCTTACGATTGATATCGAACTATTGAGAGTCACGCTTAGGTCACTCAACATTCCCTAATGAGTTTACCTACTGATGATGGTTGGTGGATTAGTTAAGCAGAGGTGTTGATGAACAAGTTGTGAGTCTTGATTACTAGAAATGATATTACTCGCAGTCGCGAGTTCTTAACTGTCCACACCAACTATTCTATGAGAACATGATTATACCCAAGAAGATAATTAAAACATTTAGTAATGTTAAGCCTTGCATGAGCCTAGAACATTTAAGGATGAAACAAAACACCAGAAAAGAATGTTCAGTAGCAATTCTTTGGAATTCACGTCAGCGTAAAAAAAAACTTAAAAAAAAAAAAAAAGAAATTATTTGAAGAAATAGAGAGATTGAAGCAGTTAAATGAAAGATTTTTTTCTGTAAAAAGTTATTTTTAGCACACTGGGTTGTCTGTAAAAAGAAAAAAAGGTTACGCAGAGGTGTAGCTAGGGTGGAGGGAAAGAGGGAGAGAATTTGAAGATTCCCCCCGGGTCTCCACTTATGTGGGGCCCCCAAATGAGTGATTTTTACATTAAATATTTAATATTATACAAAATGCAGGGGCCTCCAAAGAGGTCAAGCCCCTGGGGCCACCAAATGATGGCGAATTCCTAGCTACGCCACTGCGGTTACGTAACCAAGAGCAAACCGATATGCGTAGCTGGTAATAATATAAGTGTTTTGACTGCTGCAACGTTAAGAAAGATCACCGTGCTTTTATCGACATCAATCGACAACCAAATCTAAATTGGTCTTAAGGACTTTTAATGCACTAGAAGTCACAGAGATATTCAAACAAGTAAACAAAGTCAAAGATATCAGTAATATTTTCTGTATAGTACACCTCGTGCATCGTACATTATCTAAGTAATATATCTGCACAAGTGTCTTTTGGAAAGACATATTAGGAACTTCCTTTATTACGTAAACAGAAGCGGTGTTGCTCTGACGCGCTAGTGTGCAAATGTACATATAATACCAAAATGTTACATCTCACTTCTTTAATTTATAAAATCTTTTTATCAGAATAACTACCCGGGCACGCTACCCTGTCTCATAGTGGCGCCAGGGTGGAAACGATCGTAGGAGGAAACGATTAGGCTAAAGGGTAGCAAAACGAGACTCCCGTGGGGGTGCCTAAGGGGGTGCGAGAGCATCCTCATTGCACTGTGCGGAGTTGTAAAAAAGCTCCCACAACCTTGTCACAATCCAGGCGCCGTTCCTCAAGGGGCCGTTACATAAATGGCGTGTCCCGCACAGTTAGCCTGGTATAGAAAAGGAAAGTGGCGGGGGTCTTAGTGTATGCGGTCTCTTGCCGCGAGTCTGACCCACCCGCCAGACAAAACAGTGTACACTGTTCTCATTCAGGCCGGCGAGAGGGAGCTCTTGTTCACTTTTGCTGGCCTAGAGTTCCAAGAGCCGAGGGCTCAACTCTACCTGACAGTTTTAAGAAGAAGAAGAAGATCAGTCGAACTAACAAACTAATCAGAGATTAAAGTCAATGGACCTCATTCACCAGTCGTAAACAAACAACATGTAGCCACTTGATAATATTGATAAAACAATGAAAAAAAAACGTATCACGTGACAGCCTTTATGGATTATATAATTTGTATAGAAGAGATAGAGAATCACATAGCTAAATGTTGTTTGTTAACGATTGGTGAATGAGGTCCATTCAGTTAATCACAAAATCAAGTCTCTTGGTTTTGTTAACTATTTTGCCTGTGCGTGTTACGTAAGGTTCATGTGGTCTAGAGGTGTTAGAAGATGTAGTTTTTAGTGGAGGCTCAACATCTAGCATAGTTTGTATTATTGGACTCTCTAAATTAAGTTCTAGCTATTGAGAGATGTCATCAAGAAAGTCGAAATTATTGCAAAGTGTGTTTTCCATAGACATAAATAAATAAAGACTGGCCAATTAAAGAGTTTTACAAAACGAAAATTTGTGACTTGCAATTGTGTGCACTTTATTATACAGCATTTATGAGCAGTATAAAAGTGCTTTTTTAACTTTGATACACACCTACATATATTGTAAATAAGGAGGCAGTGTAGCTTTGTTTAATCTCTAAGACTGAAGATCGTGCAATTTTTCAGAATTCGGAAATCCGAATACAATAGATATACATGTTTTCAAGTTACATGAAGTTACTTCCTTTTTCCAGTCTATATTTATTTATGTCTATGGTGTTTTCTTTATCAAAAGATACTATGACATGTTTCCTGTTTTTGTAGAACTGATTTCCTTTTCTGATATTATATGAAATAAAATGTTTTGAAACTACAGTTTCCACTTAAAATTTAAATGCATTCTGATTGCCGTTCCGTCTTGTGGCAGATGATGTTTCCATATATCCCTTAAAAGTTGAACAGGTCACATCCAATCATGCTGGATAGAAGTTATGGCGTCTTCGTAGGTATTAGCGGTTCTGACACTTTTTAAAAAAATGTCTTGCAAATATAAAAAATTTTGAAAATAGAGAGTTAATAACGGTTGTTTCAATGTCAGTATTGTCATCTGAACAGTAAGGTCAAAATCAGCATAGTTTGCACAATACACATGTTTTTCAATATTGGTTCCGCCTTTGATCGGAGTGCCGTACATTTAATGCTGTTATATTGAAATTTCTTTGTTAAAACTAATCTAGTTTGATAAACCAACCTGTGTAGATACAAAGTTAATTCTTCTTCTTTTATAAATGGGCTGTGTACAAATCGTTGTGGCTATCCTGCACCTACCCAAGTCTCCTCGGCGGTATGTAATACTTTTAAAAGCTGTAGAATATTGCATAGTACTTTTTATTAATTTTATATCTACTCAGTCAGTCAGTCTGTCACACAGGTTTATTACAATCTCATAAGTTGTACATATCTTAAATTAGGTCTCCTGGGTTTCGATTGAAAGTAAAACGTGAAATTAAAATCTGTAAACAGGCTACCATTTAGTTATATATAGCACCTAGTGAGCAACATTTAAACAACAGTTAAAAGGTTCCAACTTCGATGGGTGAGACACGTAGTCCGCATGCCAGTAAATCGCTTTCCAGACGTTTCTAGACGGGAAGCTGTGTGCAGGAAAGCGCTCCCAGGGCAGGGGGGGGGGGTCAATGCAAGTGCTATAAACACACCCTTAAGAGTTCCTTTAAGGAGTGTGATATTAAGTGTGTTGACATTCACGGCTGGGAAGCACAAGCCCTCGATCGCTCCTCATGGCGTGAGGCTGTGAGTGGCGGATTTACGAGATACGAAGCAAGAAGAGTGGCCACATAAAAGAGCGCCCAACCAACAAAAAGCTGAGAGAAATAGCAGGCCTATCTGAAACCTACCAACGCAGGGTATGCGGCCGGTCTTTTAATGCGAGGATTGGACTTTACAGTCATCTTCATGTTCATATGAAATGACAAATGTGATCATTTTTCACCACTCTCTTTTCCTGCGGTTCTCACTTCAGAAAGCTTATTCCTTTCTTTTCCTGCGGTTCTCACTTCAGAAAGCTTATTCCTCTCTGTTCCTGCGGTTCTCACTTCAGAAAGCTTATTCCTCTCTTTTCCTGCGGTTCTCACTTCAGAAAGCTTATTCCTCTCTTTTCCTGCGGTTCTCACTTCAGAAAGCTTATTCCTCTCTTTTCCTGCGGTTCTCACTTCAGAAAGCTTATTCCTCTCTTTTCCTGCGGCTATCACTTCAGAAAGCTTATTCCTCTCTTTTCCGGCGGGTATCACTTATCACTTTTACTATCTTGCGCTTCGCAGATGACATTGATGGCCTAGCAAGTACAGAAGAAGAACTAACTGACTTGATGATGCGCATTGACAAGACTTCCGCAGTATATGCCATGCAAATAAATCCAGAAAAAAAATTATGACCAATAGCCAACAGGGCTTTAAAAGGGGCATCAGTGTTGGAGGTAAAAAAGCTGACTAGTGCTAGCAGGTTCAAATACCTTCGAACTGTTGTCTCAGATGAGTTAACGAAACCTTAACTACTGACCCGAATAGTAGTCCACAGCAGCCCTTTCAAAGCTTAAAATAATATGGAAAGAGTAAGGCTTAGTCCTCGCTCCAAAATCAGACTGATGCACTCCCTGGTCATGGCCACATTCTTATATGCTTGTGAGTCTTGGACGCTGACTGCAGAGCTAGAGAGTAGGATTATAGCAATGGCATTGAGATTCTACAGAAGGATCCTACGTATCACATTCAAAGACCGCATCACAAACCAAGAGATTAGAGACAAGGTTACTGCAGCGATTGGACCCCATGATGACCTGCTAACTATCGTAAAAAAAACGCAAGCTAAAAATCTATGACCATATTACAAGATCTTCGGGGCTCGTGTTATTAGTTTTAAGGGAGGAGTTCTTCTTTATATAAACTTTTTAAAAGTAGTTTTTATATGTTGATTGTCGCTCTAAATTCTTTATAAAGTTCGTAACTCTAAATTCGCTTTTTCATAGGATCAGTTGTCAAAGCATTAAAAGAAATGAATAGAAAAAAAGAGTTTGGACTAACCTTTCAGTTAAAAAATAATGTTATTAGTTTCCCACAGCAGAACAAAGTCTTTGCACTCCAAGTGTGTCCATTTAGGCGAAATGTAGACATATTCTTATATTTACCCGTGAAAATAATCAAAAGGTACAAATTTAGTTTTCGAAACAAGAAGTCTTAAGTTTGAATCTTGGTTGAGGTTTTTAATGTTTCATCGCGAGATCTTCATTATGTCATTATGTTTTCCAAGATCTGATTAATTGTGCTTGAAAAGTAGCATTGTCACAATTTTTTGGGCCAGTATCTTGTAATCTTTGTTTCTTCTGTTTAAAGTCTCACAGCAGAAGACAAGAGTTTCTTCTGGATCAAAGGTGGTCATGATCTCATTCCGGAAGTGGGTCTTTTTCTTCCTGGTCTCATACCACGTGACCACAGTGGCGGGAATGGTTTTACCAGAAAATAAGACACAGAGAGTAAGTTTTGTTTTTGTTTTGTTTTAGCGGCCCCCTAAAAGAGAAGGGCCGCTATTAGTTTTGCGTTTTCTGTACGTCCGTTCGTCCCTCTGTCTGTTACATTTAGATATCAAACACACACAAAAAATGATAAAGATTGTTGCGTGCAAAGCTTATTATACTTACCAACATTTATTTATCTTATTTACGCTATGTAGTTTGTCTATTATTATTAAAGCATAACATGAAAGAAATCATATCTCAACCCTAAGTGTTTAAAAGACTATCGCCAAGATCTTAGCTGTCAATACAGAATAACAATTCAGTCAAGTACTATTTCTTTTCCTTGTTTGAAATACCAAACAAATTAATTTATCACCAATAGTTATTTTTTTTATTGATTCTTGTTTGTCAGGTAAAGGAAATAAGTATGCTAATTTCAGCTTGATCAAAGATAGGGTGTCGGAGAAATAACGTCTACATTCTTTTTCCCAGACAGACAGACAGACAAAGTGAGATGATACAAGCTTTGTGAAAACTAATACACATTGGTAAAAAATAGTTTAGTTTCTTTTTGTAGTCTACATTGAGAATGAAAAGATGCAGAAACTTTTTGCACACCTAAAGGCAGGGCACTTCAAGCTATGCGGCCGCAGTGGGTCCCGCACTTTCAAAGGCCCAGCGCTAACTCTAGTTGTAAATTATTAAATTAAACCATTCTAGCTTATAACAGGGTTTCCGCGGTCTTCTGATTTTCCAGGGAATTTCATGAAATTGCACAGGGAATTTCATGAAATTGCACAGGGAATTTCATGAAATTGCAAAGTATACGAAAAAAGTCATGAAAATCTCCTGAAATTATTTAAATATCCTGGAAACTCAAAAAAAGTTCTGAAAAATAGAAAAAAATTAATTTCGGGCGTCATTCAATTTGGAAAACGGCAATCCTACTCGCGATTTAAAAAAACGGCATTTTAAGCTTTCATTTAATAAAAATAATAGGGCGAATTTTAACCAAAACAGTAAGTTCTAATTTATTGTAATAGTCAATGGCATTTAAATGTAGATCTAAATCTATCTCGATCTCTTAAACAAAAACAAAAGCGATATTTTGCTTGTCGATAGTAAATCTAAAAGGCAGATCTGAATGTTTATCGGCTTTATGTTGGAAATCTACCTTCTATTGTAGATGGCTCGTAAAGTTAATTTGATCGTGATTTTGCACTTAGTAAAGTACGAATAAAATGCAAAGACAAATTTATTTTCTAACAAAAAATCTTAATTTTCACTTATTATCCTTAACCCTACCCAGACGAGGCCCCGCGCAATCCGTAGGACCGGCCCTGCCTAAAGGGTTAACCTCTCTACAGTTTAAAGTAATTTCTAATACTCTTATAAGTAGGTCACTTCATATTGTTTGTCTGGTAAAACGTTTGTTCAAAATATCTCACCCACACCCAATCTTGGATCAAGTTGAAATTTTGGACAATTATTTCTTTCACCTGACAAAACAAGCATCAATTTAAGAAAAAACAACAACAAACAATTAGTAAACTACTGTGGTATAGAAAAAGGGAAAGAAATTGTACTTAACAGTCGTGGTGTTTTAAGTTTAATTTTGTCCCCCTGAGGAGGCTTGAGCCCTGAGTTCGAATTCAAATAGTAAAATTAAAAAAAAAAAAACTATCACGATAAGTTTAGTCAAGCTAGCAGCTTCTTTCTCTCCCTCCACCCTTTATCTAACTGGTCCAGACAAGTGATTGTAACATTGGGCATTGAGAAGGCTCCTCATACAAGCATAAATTTGCACTAAATAAATAAAAATAGGTAAAAATATCTAGAATCGCACAGATTCATTATTGTGAGTCTAAATCTCTTTCAAATTTCATTATATGACTAATCCAAACTATTTGATACTATTACACTGAATATTAGCTTTACGTTGTACTTTTTTTTAAAGCGTTTCTTCTATCTATAGCCCATTTTTCCACTAACCTAAACTTTGTTTTTAGATGCTGAAAAAATCGTTTTGTAAATTATTATTTGTCCGTTAGGCTTGTCAGACGGAAGACTGTCGGTTAGGTCAGCACATAGCTGGCATGATGAACAGAAGCGTTGACCCCTGTGAAGACATGTACCAGTTCTCATGCGGGGGATGGCTTCGTGATAATCCATTGCCTGAAAAGCGTAAGAGACTAATGCCAATGGACAAAACGAGCAGTCAAATAGATGAACAACTTATTCAAGTAGGATTATGTTTTGCGGTAGTTTGTACTGTTCGTTTTACTTCTCGTACATTCGTAGTTTGAGTTCTCTATTTTTATTGATGAAAAACAAATGTATTCATATGTACAGTGTTTATGGTTGTTGTTTTTTAATCTTTTACAAGTTATTTCAGAGCAATGACACCACATATAAAGGGAACGAGTCTACAGCTATACGAAAAGTGAAAAAACTTTACAGAATTTGTAAGGACAGGGATTCTATTTATTACAAAGGAAATGAAACTCTTCTAAAAGTAAGATAAATATTTCAGTTCAAATATAGATTATGTTAAGAATATTTGCTTTCTAGTCCCTACAGAGACTGGCAGAGTATATGTCAGCATTTCTCAAACAGAGGGACATGCCCCACAAAAGGGGGAGGGGACGCAGTAGCTGCCCAAGGGAGTGGCAAGTGGGGCAACCGTAAATTTTGTGTCACCTTCAGCTTGGCAATCCTGATCAGTTCTCATTGAATGGGACTTTTTACTCAATATTTTGGAAGCCTTCTACATGAAAGAATCATAGGTCAATTATATTGTTGTAACATATATGCAACTTTTAAAAAATTGTTTTTAAAAATGAGAATCAATAAAATGTTTTCTTGACTTTCGAAGGGGATACGTTCCGAGAAATAAAAACTTCCAGTGTATTCAAATGTCATATACGTACACTAGTTTTGGATGAGAACTGTTTCAAAGGCATCTCCTCTAACACTTCAATCTCCTAAATAACTATATCCTATTCTCTTAACAACCTTTACATGCCAACTGACGCCGCGACCTGTAACGTGGCAACAAGCTATTGGTCTCCACAGGTTGCGACGTCACAGATCAATGTTGAGGCCTGCTATAACTAGTGGTCTCGATTGAACAAGTTTATAAAGTTATACTCTTGTTTCGGCCAATCAGCATCCAGAAAGTCTGGCAATGAGGTATTCACCACCACCCCCCCCCAACCTCCCAATAGGCTACTTTGCATCTACATCGGGTGGCCGTGGGGAAACCCGTGTTAAAAAAAACAACAAAAAATATGTTTTTCATTATGTATTTATTTTGAAAACCCGTAGCATGGACCTTCCCCTCTAAAGTCGGATCTGTGAACTTGAAGGGTTCAGTGTAACTCCTATCGCACACCTTGTTCTTAAAGAACATCAAATTGTCTTCAGCATTCTGACCGCGCATCGGGAGAGAAGATAAGTAATGTATTATTAGTGCAAAGTGACAGTCTAAGCAACTATTTGGTATTGCAAGTGTTCTGGTTCTCCTCCGTAATTAATAGTTACATTCCGACTCCAGCTTAGCAGAAATTATTTTTATCTAGTTTGTTGATTTTTTCATGCAAAATGTTTCTGAATCATTTGTTACGTTTATTAATTAACATTAAAAGGCAATACAGTATGTAATTAGTGAAAGGCCAAATATTACAGTACCCACTTAAGGTACTTTGTTGATTACCAAAAATAAGGCCAACAGCGAGAGAGGCGTAAAAGCCCGTTAGCGTGTTGTGGTACGGCACATAAAGGCTCGGGGCCAGGCATATGACACTCGCTACTGCCTCTTCTGGGAGCCGAGAGACACAAGTTCCTCTCAAAGGGGTCGCTACGGGTACTTCCTGAGCCAGTCAATATATTTCTCCACGGTCAAACGTTGTTGTATTGTCATTGTAGCTATGAGCTGTGGTTATCAATCTATGTTTGAGTATTAACCAAGTTAAATGTCTGCCAGGGTTAACAGGTTAAATTAGTGTAAACGTCGTTTTGTCTTCTAGTAAGGGACTTGTAGAAGGCGTTTTAAAACGTCTTCGCTAACGTGATTCTTTTAGACTTATTGTTGCAATTAGAATGATCAGATTGCTTTTTTTCTGATGAACAGCGCTATGTTCACAACTTTTGTGTCACCAACAAAAAAAAAAAAAGATCTTTGGCACGACGAAGTAATGAAATTACTCTTACGAAACTCACGCTCATTACAGAAGTTCGTTAACATAATGTATATTGTTAGGCACCTTGTTTATAGATTAGTTATTTAGCGACGCACCATAGAAGACGTATATTGAACGGGACTAGTGGTGCTTGGGATATTTTGGGTTAGAGACCGGAAAATCAGTTAGCGATAGAATCCTCTAGGGTAACGACGTGTTTAGTGACAGAGACTTTTACTGTGGCCTTTTCTTGGAATAAATATATAATAAATTGTTCATCAGTGTTGACCACATCTCTTTACTCGTTAAATCGATCGTCTTGTTTATTCTGTATTGTTGATCAACTACACGGAATACACCCGAACAATAAAACTCAAACGCTTACAGAGTAATTAACTGAAATTCAAGTCATCTATAGTTGACCTCAAGACAGCCTGAACAAGTACATCACAATATCAAATAGTAGTGGTCAGTGTCGCCGTACTCTCTACCAGACGTGATTTGACCTGCGACTTTTGTTACTAAAATGCATAGAGTGTTCTGTCTTCTTATCTTATAAATACAGACGTTAATTCAGAAAAGAAGATGATTACGTCCTACGAGTGCTCCTAGGTCACTCTAGTCATGCATATTAACCAATGACTTAAATTCCATTAAGTCATTGGTTTTCCTGGCTGGCTCAGGCAACCCCATTCCATTCAAATTGGTCTATCCAATCTTTTTTACCAATTTGTTTTTCTACTTGCGCTTCTCTTATTAAGAGAAAAATAAGCTCTGAAACACAGAACGCAGGAAGAGGCTAGGCGAACATCGATAGGGGAGCTTACAGCCCTCCCAGAGACCCCCTTTTTGTATGTAGTAGGAAACTGCTAGCCCTACAGATAGAATCGTTTCTATTATATTTAAAACGTTTAAAATTATCTAGGAAACAATATTTCTGAAAGAAGTTCAATAATAGACTAGCTTTATTGAACAACTCAACTTATTTTTAAATATTTATGCAAAATATAACCACCTATTGTTAAATTATTGTCTTTTATTGTCTCTACCACCAAAGGGAAAGCCACTATGCCTATAAAGTTCGTAATAAACGAAAGAGTCTCTTTAATATAAGGTCACTTGAAAAAGTAATCTAGATGATCCATAGTCGTTCAACGACTGAATGAGGCCAACCAACTAATGAACAATTAATGCGTAAATTTGATTTTAAATTAATGTATATATTTACGCAAAATATAACCGCCATTTGTGAAATTATTGTCTTTTATTTTACATTACAGTGCTCCCCAAGGTTCTGCTTTAGCTAGTGTAACATGAAAGAAATATTTCTTATAACAGTGAAACTAAAAATGTTCCCCGTTTGCCAACGCGCTAGTATTTCTTTTCTCAGCGATATAGAACAACTTTTAAATTTCTAGATCGTTAGAGCTATGTTCCAGTTTCCATGAAGGAGTGACCTGAAAAGAGGTATTGTAAAACAAAAACAAAAAAAAAAGAATCATCCACAAAATTACACACGGTTTAACAGGGCAGTTCTCATTTTATACAAAAGTATTGACTACAAAACGAGGACACTTAAACTGTTCATGTTGTGTAGCACATTTACAGTAATTTCTTTAACATGTCTTTTACCCCAGTTCTTGGTTCTTTCATGTGGATATACGAGCACATTTTAAGTATCCGGTTATTAACTATACTTACTAGCACATTTTAAGTATCCGGTTATTATCTATACTTACTAGCACATTTTAAGTATCCGGTTATTAACTATACTTACTAGCACATTTTAAGTATCCGGTTATTATCTATACTTACTAGCACATTTTAAATATCCGGTTACTATCTATACTTACAAGCACATTTTAAGTATTCGGTTATTATCTATACTTAATAGCACATTTAAAGTACCCGGTTACTATCTATACTCAATAGCACATTTTAAGTACCCGGTTACTATCTATACTTACTCGCACACATTAAAGTATTTGTAAAATTGAAAAATTTGAACGTTGATGCTGATATAAAAAATGCAATCTAAAGGGCAGATGATGTTAAAATCATCTGTTTCTTTGGCCAACCGTTATCGAGGGTGTCATGTGGCCAGCACAACGACCAAACGCCCTAAAAATCAAATTCAAAATCCCAGTCTTGACCGACATTTGAATCTAGGATCTCAGGTTCGAAAGCCAAGAGCCCCCTTTAAAATTTTATTTAATATGGCATTTGCCATCTCTAATATACTTTAAATTTTACTGGATGACAACCTCTTTGGGTCACAAGAACGACTCTACATATTTACATCAACAGAATGAAGTATTTCAGATATTTTTCCAAACATTTTGTGTTTATATCTGTGGACAGTACAATAGTTTGGGTAAAGGTTCCTCATAAAATATAAATTGGTCTTCTTATTTATATAGTTAATTGAAGAATTGGGATCATGGACAGTGACTTCTACTCTCGGAGAATGGAATGAAACATCATGGTCTCTTCAGAAAGCTCTAGAGAAAAGTCACTCTCTGTGGGGGAAAAGTTTCTGGTCAATAAGTGTTTCCAAAGATGTCACAAACGGAACTCGTTATATTTTATACGTAAGAAAATATAAACAAAAATATTCCTGTTATTTGTATATTTATAGGGTTAGGGTTAGGTTTAAAATATTTAAAATAAAATATGTATCGTTTGTATAACTACTTTTTTTTTATGTTAATTCAATGCGCGTTTTACATTACTTTTTGTCTAATATTAAATATATGTGTTTAATTTTTGTTGGGATCGGGTAAGATGACCCCCATCCTCTTTATTACAATAAGAACACTCATGAAATATTGTATCCATATTTTGCTTTAGTTTTTTGTTATGGAAATAGCTTGAATTCTCTTAGATTTACTCTACTTAATACAGCCCTCTAGAGAATAGAAAAAATAATCAATTTTGTAAATTTTTTTTTTTGCCGCTTTCACTTCTTTTTCTATGGGAAGCGAGGTCGAGAGGCCGAGAGCACTTGAACTTGACACCCGACTCGCACAGAGTTGTGTTTACTGAGCGCCTTAAAGGCAGCACGGTAAACCAACTCCTAGATACCCCCTCCCTCCCACTGGTTCACAAAAGAGATTTGACCAAAAGCGCTCTGAGCATGCTATAAGCGTGAAAGTAGTGCTATATAAAAGCTATAATTATATAATACTATGCAACAGTATTTTACTATTAAATGTTTTAAAAAAAGCGAAATTTGATTAAAAGTCTATGTAAAAATGTATCATGAAAATCTCCATTATATTTTTAGCTTATTTGTCCAAAACTTATATCAACACGCTCTCTGTCTGTGTGTCTGTCTGTCTGGTACACTTTTTACATAGGTTCTTTTTCTCCCTCTTCTTATTTTTATAGCTAAAAAAACAAAACTTTTCGAAACAATATTTCATTGATTCTAACAAAACATGAGTCAGTAAAACAAAACTTTACCAACTAGTTATTTAAATAGTGGTAAATGATTTGTTTTATTAGCTATCGAAAAGTGTTGATTTAAATATTAGTATTGAGAGGTATTGCTGTTCTAAGCTATAAGCATTTTTTTAAAACTCTTGACTAAATTTCAGTTAAGACAGAATGGAATTATTAATTCTAATCCAAACAATTATAATGATACGGAACTGAAAGAAAAGTTTCTGAATAAGACTGTCTCCAATGCGGCCATCTTAGGAGGAGAAGAAGAGAGAGCTCGAGACAAAATGGAAGAAGTTTTTGAGCTGCACTTTAATTTGTCGAAGGTAAAATGGATAAATGATCTATGTTCTTGAATTGTATACACATATTTTATGTATTCGTATATTCAAATGTAAAGTAGCAATTATACATAAAACACTGAACCATAATCTTCAAATACAAAAACAAAATCTAATACAATACTCAGAAAGACACAAAGATAAAGGCACATTCCTCGTTCCATATGCTAGGAAATCTTTACAAACGATCCTTCTTCCCTAGTGCTATTAGAACATGGAATGGGTTGCCTGAGCTAGCCAGGAAAACCAATGACTTGGCAGTATTTAGGTCATTGGTTAACATGCATGACTAGATGCATGACGCGTTGGACGTAATTACCTTCTTT
Source organism: Biomphalaria glabrata (assembly GCF_947242115.1). Classification (NCBI taxonomy): domain Eukaryota; kingdom Metazoa; phylum Mollusca; class Gastropoda; family Planorbidae; genus Biomphalaria; species Biomphalaria glabrata. Next base: position 57,007,591 of record NC_074712.1, on the reverse strand, counting down.
TTTGAAATAACGTCTGTATTATATAAGATAAGATAATTGTTTTTGTAATTATGGAGTATATTTGCCTTTTTATATGTAGGTTAGAGTTTAAGTTTGTGATTCTATCAGTAGACATGTATGGTGTGATAGAGTTGTTAAAGTTTGTAATTAACCATAAATTAACTAAGAGGTTATCGCAGGGACTGACAGTTTCTTGCTAGTAAAACGATTGGTGTACAACCATGGTTTTATTGTTGGTGAACAATCAAGGTTTTATTGTTGGTGAACAAAACAAGATTTTATTTTTGAGCAACAAACCAAAGATTTATTACTGATGAACAAACCGAGGTTTTAATGGATGAATCGTCTATAATGAGAATGAAAAGATAAAACAAACAAGTGGAATGTGGGGCTAGGTGTCTAAGTGACTAAACTCGATTGTCTACCTTCCAATGCACAACTCGGGTACACGAGTTGTGTTTGCTGAGCTATTAAATCAGCACAAAGAATTTCTTATAAACACCACATCCATCCAGGTATCCATAAGAAGAGATGGAATGATGAAACAAAATAAACATCTCAAAGCATGAACTTTTTAAAAACGATTTTATATTTAAAAAAAAATGCATTAAATATTTTGCTCACTGTAACATTGCAACAAAAGTTAAATTAGCAACACTTCCGTCGTTGCGTTGTCTTACAAACATCTATCTTATCTTATTCTTATCTTATACAATAGCCATGAATACCTACATGTCAACAACAACGTTGACCCCATTACAACTAGACATGACTCAACATTGGGACGCAAATCTAACTCACTAAATACTGCTATATATAGCTCCTCCTTCGTGATCAAAGATGAGCACATTTCTCATTTCCTTTGGTCTCAAAGATGACAGTAAAGTCCGATCCTCACTATGAAAAGCCGGCCGTATACGTGGCATGGGTGGGTTAGGTCAGTTGCTGATAGGCCTGCTTCTTTTTCTCTCAGCTTTTTGTTGGTTTGACGCTAACCCAGTGCCAAATCTATCAACAAATACTTGCAATGCTAAAGAATGTCAGCGACTAAGTGAGATAGAATAGAAAAAAAAAATGAACAGCAGGGGAAGACAAAGTATGTTTCCTAAGAATGAACAAACAACGCTAAAATACATTGGAAGATAAGCGACATGTTTACACAACTTATATCAACTCACTCTGTCTGTCTAGTAAAAGGTTTGTACACGTTACTTCTCCCACTGACAATGTTGGATCAAGCTGAAATTTTGCACAATTATTTCAACCTGACAACACAATAATCAATTTAAACAATTAACCAATTAGTTAATTAACTATTGGCACTTAACTATTTTGTTTGGTATCTCGATCAACGAAAATAAATAGTACTTGATTGAAGTGTTAGCATTAGATGAATTAGTCCACTTTATATGCCGTTGTCTAAGTCTTAGTAAAAACAGACATGAAATAGGACTAGACTATAGAAACAATAGATAACTATACAACTATAAGCTCTTCACTAGCAAAGTGGTTATCGTGTTGGCTTGAGAAGCCTCAGAAGACTTTAGCCCACGAGTTCCGCTTCAGGTCTTTACCCCTTTTTTACATTTAAATAATGTTTTTTATTATTATTGTTAGTCGAGATCTATTACACATTGTATTACATGACTAACCCAAACTAATGAACACATATATGTTTAATATAAATTTAAAAAAATAAAAAAAATAATGTTCTTGTTACTTATATATTGTTTTGCAGGTTTGCATATTTTATGATGTATTGGATTTATTCAACGTTAACTATCTTGTATATGTTGCTCAATTGTGGTGGTTACTTAATAAAATAGTTAAATGGCTCGGTTAATGGTTCGGTTGTATGTGCTATATGTTGAACTAGATAGAGATATACATACATACAATGTTAAGTTAAGAATGATCCAGTCCACAAGAATAAATGGTCGAACAATTTAATACTTTAATTTAATACAATTTACTTTTGTAATCACTTGTTCAGCTTTTCAAACATACGTTCTTATTCATAAATCAAAACATTTCTCAACTCCAGATATTTGTTCCTACAAATGAGCGAGAGAATCCTTTAAATCTTGTCAACAAAATGACTTTGAGAGAATTTCAGAACCTACTAGGATCATGGGTAAAATACATGTCAATGTTTGTTGTTACATTATCATCATCATCATCATCATCAAACTCCATTAGAGTGAGGACTTGAGAGGTTCAAATCCTCTCTTGCAAAAGCCCTGGACAGAAACCCTGCTGTCTTGCGTAGTGCATAAATGTCGCCATACAGGTCGAGAATTTTTGGTTTCCCAGACCTGTCGAGACGGAGATCAGCAAGTCTGGGGCAGTCAAACAGAATATGAGACACGGTTTTCTCTTCTTCCCCGCAGCGGGGGCACCGTGAATAAAAATTTGACCATAGCCGTGAGAAATATGAGCCAACAGGACAGTGGCCTGTCCTGCACTGCGCTATAATAGCTTTCTCAGGCCTTGATAGTCTGCACCACGGGGAAGTGCGGTCAGGGCGCCTCATGCGCTCCCAGACTCCACAGGCTTTTTGGGACTTGTCCCAGCACTCAAACCACTTTTCCATTTCTGTTTTTTTGTATTATAGCCAGGGCTTGATGAAAGCTTACAGCCTCATCAGTGGGTGGAATTTGCCCTCCCTGGTGGGCCAAAGAGTCTGCAATTGTGTTGCCAGTCACACCTATGTGACTCGGTACCCACTGCATTATTACAGGGGTGCTATAGCGTTGTTTAATGTTATGTGAAGCCATGATGACAGTGTTGATATTGGGGGGCCATGGTCCGGGGCTTTGCAAAGCCTGTAGTACAGATTTTGAGTCAGCGACCACAACAATCTGTGTTGCCCTGAAATGTCCCTCGCCATGTTGAGAGTCAATGACCTTTAAGGCTTCACTGACTGCCATGGTCTCCGCATCAAAACTGCAAACACTACCACATGGTCCAAAGATTTTGACTGTGTAAGAGCCAAGAAAGTTTTTGTTACATACTTTTGTGCATCATGTTGGTTTTCTTCTGAGAACAATTGTTTAGGCTTCACCATCAACGTATATAGTATGTTACATCATTGCCGTATTTACAGAGCCCGAAACATTTTTAGCGGCCCCCGAAAGGGGAATTGACGCTATTAGTTTTGTGTGGTCTGTCTGTCCGTTCGTCCGTCCCGTTTGCTTTTGATAGAATTTCATTCTGATATTCTTTGTGAAAATATTGAAATATTGCTTTTTTACCTGCCTGGGTGGACCACTTCGGGAGCTTGTGTTTGTAACCTTGTTATTCTTTATTTTAAAGTTCAAAATTACTTTTTGTCTCAAGATAAGGTATCTGGTGATTTTTTTCCAAAGATATGAAAACATCCATACATATTAACCAATTATTTTAAAGCTCCTCGACTTGTAATCGAATATTCCTTAGTAATAGATAAGTCCCGAAACTTTATCTTCAACATTCTTTTTAATTTATTTCACTTGTAATAAATAAAGTTGAAACTAAAGTTACTTCCACTACAAAGTCCAGATTTTTTTTTTCCATTTTAAGCTAGTGGTACTCACAGAAGATTAGTCCTTTACAACCAAACGGCAGAGAGGGGTTTAATGATTTATCCCCCCTGTCTTTAAAAACGAAGTCTGAAAAAAACGGGATCGAAAAGTGTCATTAAAAAAAAAAAGGTTTTTAACTCTTTCTCTCCAAACAGACGATACCAGCGTTAATTCCACCAGAATGTGGTAAATAATTACGGAGAGAAAGAGTTAAGACTCGCTCTACAATACCAATGGTCACCATTAGTAATCCTTCATGTACTAAGGCTCCGTGCTGAGATTAATCCCTTAAAGCACCTTTCCAAATAACTTCCAGGTATGTGCGACAGTGCGACAAGAGAAAAAGGTAGCCAAGAATCCGAACTCTAGGTAGTGTTAGGCACCTAGTTTATAGTATTATTTATTTAGCGACGCACCATAGAAGACGTATATTGAACGGGACTAGTGGCGCTTGGGATATTTTGGATTAGAGACCGGAAAATCAGTTAGCGATAGAATTCTCTAGGGTAAAGACGTGTTTAGTTGACAGAGATTCTGACTGTGGCCTTTGTTAAGGCTTCCGCGCGGTGTTGATTCTTGGAAATATAACTAGTGTAGATCTACATCTGACTAGAAGTAATGCTGAACTCAAACTACTTCAGTAACACCGGCGAAAGGCCGAAACAATCAAAATATGTAGTCGACGCTGATGTTGTTCTACAAATATATTTAATAATCACGAAGGGAATCGTCCGATGTCAGCTATGTCCGTAAATCCGTATATCTATTGTACTGCTCTACACGAAGCGTCTTCTTTGTAGCGTCACTTAGAGCGTTCTTGTTTTTTAACCAACTTTACGTCATTGTCGCTAAGTAAAACTTTACCCTATTCTCGAAACAAATAACTAATTCCTAATCATGTCATAACAACTTTTATTGGATTAAACATATTATTCATTGTTCATCAGTGTTGACCACATCTTTTCACTTGTTAAACTACATTGAATACACCCGAACAAGAAACCCAAACGAAAATGAGTAATTGATTGAAATCTAACAAACATATACAGTTGACTTCAGTACAAAATTAAACATGCATCACAGTAGGTACCAAAGTCTCCTAAGTTTAAGTCCTACATGCAACCAGAACTCCCCCCGTTTTGGAGCTTATGGGTACCTGACTTGGAGAAAGTAAAAGCGGTTGGTTGTTGTGCTGACCACTATCCCGTTGACCGTTAGAATAGATTTCTTTTAACAGACATGTGTGGTTAACCACAAGTCCGGTCGGAAAATTCCACTTTGGGTATCACCCATTACGAAGATTAGGTCGTGACTCAAAGTGGAGCCCGGATCTTCTCAAGAGGAATCGAGTAGGCCAAATAATACCAAAATAAAGACTCTCATTGAGGCTTCATTGCACAGGCCAGGTTTGCAAAGAAAGCCATTACATGTCGACAAACGCCGTTCTTTAGGGGACATTTCACGATTAGCGTTAGAAAGAAAACATAATGGTGAAAGTGTTACCTACCCTCAAACTTAAGTTTTGTTTCGAGTCTAAGCGTCCTTAGTTACCAAGCCATTAAACAAAATTAGCGTGAAAATAGACACCAATTTGGCCCTCATTCAAACTTGACCATAGGTTTTGTTTCTAATCTAATCGTGCCTATTTCATTTTAAAAAATTCGACAAATTCAAATAAGGGTCTTGCCATATGCTAGCTCGCAGTCCTCCATTAATGCATGTAATTATGTAATTATATTTTATATTTCCAGTCTATTACTTATAAAATAGTTTCAAACTCATAATCACGAATGAACAATCATTCTAAACATATTTTAAACTGTTTCACAGATTGACATTGAACAATATTTTTCTGCTTTCCACGATCAAAAGTTTCTGACCAAAGACGATGAAATGATTGTCAAAGATCCAAACTATTTCAAGAAACTGAAAGATATTATGGAGAAGACAAATAAAGAGTAATATATGTTCACGACACGCTCTAATTGTCTCTAAATACCAGACATGTGAAATGCTTTGGGGATAAAAAATGTCTTTAAGTACTGCACTTATAATTTAAATCAATCAATCAATCAATCAATCTACCTATCTATCTATCTATCCATCCATCTATCTATCCATCCATCCATCTATCTATCCATCTATCTATCTATCTATCTATCTATCTATCTATCTATCTATCTATCTATCTGTCTGTCTGTCTGTCTGTCCGTCTGTCTGTCTGTCTGTCTGTCTGTCTATCTATCTATCTATTTATCTATCCATCTATCCATCCACCCATCTATCTATCCATCCATGCATCCATCCATCTATCTATCTATCTATCTATCTATCTATCTATCTATCTATCTATCTATCTATCTATCTATCTATTTATCTATCTATCTATCTATCTATCTATCTATCTATCCATCCATGCATGCATGCATCCATCCATCCATCCATCCATCTATCCATCCTCTACACCAACACCAAGACGTCATCTCGTACTCACGAGGTGTCTTGACACCGAATCCTGGTAACGCGCCCACATAGAACATCATGACTGAACTGCATTGTAGTCAACCCTCTTGACTCACCCAACCACTTCTTCAATGTTATTTTAAAAGATGACGGATAGTGTGTCAATAGCATACCGCCATGACCTTACAATGAAAATAGTCAATCAAATAAATACTTTGTAATTCAAAATGGCCCATCAAGCTTCCGTTCAGTGTGACACTTGGGAGCAAGTCAACGGGCTTAGCTGGTATGTGGTGTGCATTTGTAGACATTCTAAGCAAAGACCTTATTTCAGTTGCCAACCAAATTTTTGTGACGTTTAGGTAAGTATTGCGAGCATAAGAGAGTCCTTAGTACTGGTTTCCCAATGGGGACAATAAATGTATTTGATAAACTGACATTAATTCAAAGTCATTGTGTTTCATGTGACAAAAAAAGATTAACGATACGTTTTTTTTAAAAATCATTACAGAGTGTTAGCTAATTATATTGTCTACGATTTCATTGAAAAAGCTCTTCCTTACCTCCCTTCAAAGCCATTTAACGGATCAACAGAATTTCGATCTGATAAAAAATGTTTAGACCTGATATCGAGCATGATGGGATTGGCAGTAAGTGCCCTCTACCTGGAGAACAGAGACTATTCAGAGATAACGCCCAAAGTAAGAAACCAAATGTTTGCCATTCATTTGTGTTCATTTTGTTTACGTGTGTAATAGTGGACACAATGTGTACATTGCTATGTCCCTTTCCAACTTTTCAAGTTTAAATAGTTTTCCCATCAAATCATGAAACTATAGAAGTATACACATTCTAAGGCACGAGCATTAAAAAATTAGGTGCTAATATAGAATGAATCAAATATAAATCTTTACACGAAACAATAATGAAATACTTATATAGCTTCCTTGGATATTGTTACTACATTTAAAATCATCTGCTAGTATGGTAAATATTTCAAGACACAAAAATGGATTAACTCGACCAGCATCCGCTGCCTTCCCCCATCGTCTTACTGACTTGCACAGAGTCGACTCTACCGACTCTTGTCAACTCAGATTTCACGTTCTCTCATTAGGTCGACAAAAACTTTAGGAATATTGCGAAAACATTAAGTAGTCCATTCTGGAATCGCACTTGACTGTATAAAGAACTATTCAAACGTAAATTATTGCATACAAGCACATAATAAAAAAAACCGCTGACCTCAGTCAAAAGAGTCGCTGGGACCACATACGATAACTGTGCAGCAAGCACAACTAGAACTCTATATACATCAATTAGGCGTTTAATAGAAAGAAAATAATGTGCCGTTTCAAACCTTGTGATAATAGGACAGATAATTTAGCCATCGGTCAACGAGCAGGGTGTCATGTAGTCAACATAACGAACAACCGCCTTTATTTCTCCAATTTAAGTCAGGTACCCATTAGAGTTGGATAGACAAGGGGCGCCCTAAAAATCCAGAAATTCAAATTCCCAGTCGTCACAAAGATTTGAACCCAGGGCCCCAGGTTTGGCAGCCAAGCGCTTAAAAACTCTGCAATGCGCCTCAAATTTGGTCTTTAATGATTAATAACTGTTGTTTGGATTTCTTTATAGGTTCAAATCTTGTTTGATAACATAAGAGAACAGTTTGTTCAAGAGCTTGTCAATCAAAACTCGACTGATTCACAAACTAAGTCAATACTTATAGCTAAAGCCAAATCCACAACTATACGAATTGGATTCCCAGACTTTATTACTGACTCAGCAAAACTTGATCACGAGTTTGAGGACCTTGAGATTGTGGAAACAAACTTTCTGGACAATTTTGTTCGCGTAAATAGTTTTGGAGATGCTAAGATTATAAAAAATTACAGAGGGAATCCAGAGCCAAGGTACGTACTACTTTATATTATTATATTATTATATTATTATATTATTATATTATTATATTATTATAAGTATCGTATGAAAGTTAATTATTTTTTAACATAGTAAAATAACTGTTTAAAGTATCAACTTGATCTTAGAA